>NC_079490.1:119666700-119988697 GCF_020520425.1 Spinacia oleracea
GCGTCATAAGTCGAGTCAGCCTATGCATAAGCAAAAGTTGAATATAATTTAACTTGCGCTTTTTCTTACCAAAAAATTTAAATCAAAGTGGGGGCTTATAGTGGGTATGTACACCCGAAAAAATGGGAATTTTTTTTTTGTATCAGCATGTGCATAAGCAAAAGTTGAATATACTTTGACTTGCGCTTTTTCTTACCAAAAAACCTCAGTCAAAGTGGGGGCTTATAGTGGGTATGTACACCCAAAAAAAATGGGCAAATTTTTTGCATTTTGCATGCATACATGTAGCCACAAATTTCAAAATGCACACACAACGCATACAAAATTCAATTCAAACCCTGCAAAAACACATACAAATACAAAACCTACCAAGCCAGCGCGTGGCCTTTGAGATAGATGAAACTCAGGACGAAATGCAAGATCCAAGGACCGCCAGCCGTTCCCCTCGAAAGCGGGTTTTGCCCTTGGTACCATGCCAGGCTATGGCACGTCCGCCTCAGCCGCTTCATTGTCCAAAGCATCCTCCATAGCCGCTCGAACCGTCGAGCATTCAGCGAGCTTCCTCCGAGTATGACGAGGCATGCTAAGCCATTCAAAGTACAAAAAAAAATCATCAACACTCAAACATGGGGGCTATCTTATACTAGCCCATACAAAAACCAATTTTTTTTAAAAAAAATCACCAATGGCAATGCAATTTAGCCAGGGACCTCTACTTCAATTGAGAATTCTACAACAACGCCTAGGCTATCCACGCCGAAGTAGGTATTCAAATCCTACACCAACGCCTAAGCTACCCATGCCGAAGCAAATATTCAAAATTCTACAACAACGTCTAGGCTATCCCAACCTACTCTCCTACAAGACCCAACAAGGTCACGAATGGAGTCACTATCTACACATGCCAAGTACAAAATAAAAAAAAAAAACAAATTTCCAAAATTCTACAAAGTTCCAACATTTCAAGTTCAAGTGGCTACCAAACAATTTTCTTCCTACAAGATACAAGAAGCTTACTACCATACAAGTACCACATCAACAAATGCAAGAACATTTCAAGTGCAAAAATCGAAACTACGTGCAATCTTAAACAGTTATTTCATAAGAAAAACATGAAAAACTCACATGGACAAGGCAGGAACAGCGAGACCAAGGGGAGAGAGTAGTCGACCTTTGAGAAAGCAAGAAGAACAAAGTGAATATGCTCTTACAAGGGCACGGAGAGGGGGTATATATAACCAAGCCCTGCGTTGGGCGCAGTCCCCTGCGCATGCGCGGAAGAATCTTTGTGCGGTCCTTCATGCTGATTACGCGTACTTTGCTGCTACGGTTTTCTGCACCAGGCATCAAACAACAAATCATGCTACCTTCTGATGAATGTTGGTATACATCTTTTTCTCCAACACTAACAGATAAATATCTCAAGAATACGAAGTCCGAAAATACATGGATTCAGGCGTTCGACTCCTAACGGACCCAAGCTCCAGGAAAGTCGGCCAAATTTTCAAGATTTTAAAAATCAATAAAAAAATACTCTTTCCCCAGTGGACACATCCCTAGCGGACCAACTCCGGGTATTCACAAATTCAAAATTCAAAAATTCAAAAATTCAAGGTCCAAAATGTTCGATGCCAAGCTCCGTTACAAACCAAAGGCGGACAAGCAATACAAGTACAAATCAGAGTAGTCACAACCGCACTGAGGTAGACTCTATCCTTTTTCCTAACACTTGTCTTGTGCAGGTACCGGCGTACAAAGAACGGTCTTGATTGCAGAACATCTTGATCGTCCTTCGTCCCTATTCGACAACTTTGACTATCGCTTTCCTAACCGAACGCTCAGTCAAAGTGGGGGCCTTCTGTAGACACCTAAATCGTGTCTCCCCCAATGGGATGATGACGATACTACTATTATCCTTGCTAGGTGGTTGGTGGGAATCCGTGCGGAATTCCTAATGGCTAAAATATATTCCAAAATCCAAAGTCCAATTCCCGAGCCCGTTCCCATTACGGAACTCGGTACAAAATTCAATTTCCAAAAATCAATTACAAAATCAAAACACAATCTCACCCAATGGATCTCTCCATTGGCTTTACAAGGCCTTTTCAGTCAAAATGACATTAAGCAATCCGAATTCGGAAGCCGACCCACAAAACCGAGCATGCCGGGGCCCGTCCCGTAAAACCGAGTTCAAACCCAAAACGGCTAATTTTTAGTCGCAAAATCAAAGCCTTAATCATTGAGCATTCACTACGTGCCAACTTCGTACAATTCGTACAAAGGTACATCCATAAGAGACAAATGCAAGGACTGCATCATCGTTCTTGCTTTGGCGGATTCTAAGCCAAGTCACCTGCGCCAGGCGCAGCTGGCTTTTGGATCTCAGCTGATTAATTCTCTATTTAAGCCCTCATTTCCAAGCATTTTAGGAAGCAAATAAAAAACGAAATGTCCTAATTTCAAAATAAGTTCTCATAATCAAAATACAAAAATCAAATTCTAAACTACAAATTCTTATAAAATCTCAAATATTTAAGCAATTGGGAGCACTAATCGGAAATCCAACCTAACCCTAACTAGGTAATTATGAATCCCTACTCAAATCTATAATGCATTCTATGCTTCTACCTTTTTAAATACAAAATCCTATGATGTTATCATTAGGGTTCATACCCTTGATTAACTAGGAAGAATTATGCCAAAGGTGTCATCTTTGGGATGTTTCACTCTTGAAACCCTCTCAAAATGATTGTCCAAAATACCATTTCCATTATTCTATGATGTTTAAGGTTGTTTGTAATCACTTCCTTAAACTAGAATCAATGTCAAAGTGGTGGAGCATATTAAAGTTGAGATCTTTTCACATTAAAAGATTTGGACTTTAAGCATTTAGCCTGCCAAGTTCAAGATTCAATATTCAAGATTCAATATTCAAGATTCAATATTCAATATTCAATGTTCAATTTCAACAATCAAAATATAAGACACTTTGGGATTAGCAGCTTATCTTAAAGTTGAGATTTTTAGAATTGAATCTGTGTCGGACGCACTTATTATTAAGTAGTCGTTTGGCGTTTGGATCTCAAATACAATAATGCCATTTCAATATTGCACCTTTCAATAACGCATTCCAATATCGGACCTTTCAATAACGCATTTCAATATCGCACCTTTCAATAACGCATTTCAATATCGCACCTTTCAATATCTCATTTCAATATCGCATTTCAATTTCGCACCTTTATTATTGCAATTTTATTCCGCACTCTTTACTCACCTTATTTTAAGGTGATATGGTCTTGTACGCACTTTTAATAATTCCTTTATGCATTGTGATGTTGCATTACTTGTTTATTGCATTTATCACCTCACACTCTAAATCAAACAAAATAAAAAGTTACATCAAGCTTAACAAAGATAATTCTTGGACAAACCGGCCTTAGGTTCCTTTAATTAACTTTAAAGATAAGTGATCACAATAGAAATAACAATTCTATGTCCTAAATGCATGTTCAAACCAACATAGTGCCATGGCTAGGGTTATCCGAAAATGCTTCTTGTCATGTTCTCGAATACAATTTCTAAAGCTGGCCGAATAAGCACTTCGTTCCCTTGCCCGGATCTCACCCATCCATTTCTAAGATTTAATGCCTTTTCCACAAAAAGTAAACTTTGTTCTTTCCTAACCGGACCTTAATGGGTCTTGTATAGAAATAGACTTGAAAAGCCTTAGCGTCGGTGTAGAACTTGAATACCTGCTTAGGCATGGATAGCTTAGGAGTTTGTGTTGACCTTGAATACCTGCTTCTGAATGGATAGCCTAGGCATTTGTGTTGACCTTGAATACTTGCTTTGGCAAAGATAGCCTAGGCGTTGGTGTTGACCTTGAATAGTCTCTTGAAATTGAAGTCCCTGGCTAGACTCGTACTGCCACTGGGGATGCTTAGGCCTTTGAATTTTTTACCGGCTTGTATGAGATAGCCCCAGACTTGGATGTTGATTTTTGTAATTGAATGCTTCTAGTATGCCTCGCCACACTCGGAGGAAGCTAGCTGAGTGCTCGAGCAGTCGAGCAGCTATGGAGGAAGCTTCTGACAATGAGGCTGTTGAGATGGAGGCACATTCTACAAGCATGACCCCTCGGAGAAGGCCTACTTTTGATGGTCGTGGATGGCGGCCGACGGACCTTGTATTCCATTTGAGACATCATTTGTCTCAGCGGCCACGTACTGGCGTGGTATGCTTATGTCGCTCTAAGCTTTTTGATAGTTTTGTGTAGTTTTGTTACATTTTTATCCCCTTATTCCATCTTGCACTTTTTCAGGTAAAATGTTGGAGAATGATGGAAAAGAGTGGAAATATGCTCGAACCAGGCCCGTGCGATCGCACGGGAATTTTATGCGTTCGCACGGGTTAGCAGATTTGGCCTTAAAGTCAATCAGTCTCGTGCGATCGTGTTTCAAGAGTGTGTGTTCGCACGAAATCGGAAAAACGATGCAGGAACTATTTGGAGTTTCGTGCGATCGCACCAGAAATAAGCCCGCTCGCACTGATTTTTTGTGTGCTCGCAGAGAATTTCCTTGGGAGCACATGAAGAGTTTGGAATATTTGGGCTAAGTCAAGACCGTGCGATCGCACGGATTTGGAGCTCGTTCGCACAGTTCGAAGAGAGAATCGTCGCTGAGAACGATCGCACGGAACCACGACACATTCGCACCAATGCGATCGCATCTGGGTCTCCGCGATCCCACGGCTGCACGGGGTAACCTTTTCTAGTTTAAATTTCTATTTTTAGGGGTTTTTATAAATAGAATTTTTATTTTTTATTATAAAAATTAATTTCAGAAATAGAATTTTAGAAGTTTTAGAAAGTTTGCTCCTCAAGCTTAGTATTCTAGAGAGAGAAACTCCATTGCTTTGAAGCTTCAAGTTGTAATTTCTTCTACTCTTCTCAATTCCTTGCAATTTTAATTCAAGTTCTTAGTTCTTAGTTTGTTCATGCTATTTTGTTATTGTTCTTTGATTGTTCTTCAACATCTTGAATTCCTCTTTGCTTTGATTTTAGTTTCATTGATTCTCAATTATTTAGTTGATTTTGCAATTGAATGCTCAACTTCTTGATTCTTTCCTTCTACTCCTTCAATTACATGTTTCCTTTCCTAGAATTCATGAGTTTCCTAGTTTCAAACATGTGTAGTGAGTAGACCTAGGTTAGGGAAAGGGGAGAATCTAGGGGCTTAATTAGGGGAAAATGATGGTTGAATTTTGATTGATTGATGTAATTAAATTGATTTAGTGATAGGATATCCATGACCAATTGAGTAGTAGTTGCAAATGCTAATTGATTGGATTTGATTGGAATGTATGATCTAGGTTTGGCAAGACTTTGTGAGCCTAATTTGTGCAGGTGAATAGTGGTTCCTATTATATGCAAGTTATCTAGTAAACCCCCAATTTCTAGGGTTTGTGTGAACTTTGATTTTATTACTAAGTGTTGCAATTGGAGTTTTGGAGAGTGCTTTTGGGTGATCTTGTTTTCCTCCTTTACTAGTGGTGACGATTTCTTTCCCTTCCTTCTCCATTTTCATTGCATTTTATCTCACTAGTGGAAAAACAATCATTTGCATCACCACATTTGCCTCGCACATTTAAGCATGTGACGCAATTGACAGTTTTAAGCATTAAAATTAGTCATTTGCGTCGCAGAATTACTAATCTGCGACGCAGATGACTCTAAGATGATCTTAGAGTCATTTGCGTCGCAGATTAGTAATAATGCGACGCAAAATATTACCTCATTTGCGTCGCAGAATTACTAATCTGCGACGCAGATGACTCTAAAAAATTTCGGACGTGTCAATGGGTTTCTACCTCTCTCCTCAAACACACTCTCTCCTAATTCTACCTCTCTCCTCAAACACTCTCTCTCTCCTAAACTCCCTGCTTCTTCCTCTCTCCTCAAACCCGATCCAGTTTCTGCCTCTCTCTCCTCAACCTAGCCGCTCAAATTTTCCTCGGGCAAGGTTCTTGCAAAAAAATTCGGTTTGTAAATGAGGTAAGTCTTCCATCTCTTTCCTCCTTTCTTCAATTCTTTTAGGTTTTAGAACTTTCACTTTTGTTTAAGTTTTTGATTCTTCAATTCTTTATGATAGGTTTCGACAACGGAAGAGGGAGAATCGGGGTCGTAGAAGAGGTGGAGGAGGGTGTTGGAGGTGGAAGCGTCATTGAAACCGCCGGCGTCGCACCCTTGCTACTGTCGCAATCGAAGCATCTATTTCGAAATCCTTGGAAAGGGAAGCTTGACGGCGGAGGTTTCTGGAGAAACTAAATTGACGGCGGCGAGGTGGAGGAAGGAGGCGGGACTGTTAGTCGGAGGTGAGAATTTTGTAATGCTTCCATCTGTCTCCTTCATTCTTCATTTAGTTAGGGTTTTGAACTTCAGTTTATGTAATTTTGAATTTTCGATTGAATTCTATTGAGTTTGCTCATTTTACTTTTTGATTAATGTTCTTGATTCTGTTTTATTGTGATTGAACTTGACTTTGAGTGGAAATTGAACTGGATTAATGATGAATGGTTGACGATTGTGTCTCCATTTTCGTTCTTAAGACTAAATAGCTTGATTTATGTAAACATGGTGGAAGTTTGATTGGTGTTCCTGTTTCTGTGGAAAAATTGATTTTTCTAGGGGTTATTTTGAGCTGAGGTCCAACCTTATGAGATATGAGATACCAGACATCCAATTTATGTTATTTCTTTAATAATCGTCTGCCATGGCATGTATATCCTGATGATTGTAGTTGCTTAGTTGGAATGATTTGCTTGTTTTATATGGAAATTTCCATACAAGCACTTTGTCTTGCTGAATTGCAGTTTGTCTTGCTGCTTTGTACTTCAGCACCCATGTAACTTGATGATCATTAGATTTTGACTTGCGTTTATGTAAAATTCCCAACAACATATATCAGATGATTGATTGTTTTTCAATTTAACTTGTGATTGTATTGATGGAGGTGGCAGTTCTCCTTGTTTGGATCATTGGCTAATGTGGGAGCAATGGTTGGTGCAATTGCTAGTGGTCAGATTTCTGAATACATTGGGCGCAAAGGGGTATGAAATTTTATCCCTTTCCTGCAATTTATTGATGGTTTTTAACATATAGAATATGTGTCATTGTCACCCATTGTTGTCTCTTAAAAAGGGTCCTACTTGATATGAACATTAACAGATCTTCATAAGTCATAACAATGTCTGTTGTATTGTATTTTTTTTTTTAATTATGATTTCCTGTTTTTAATTAATTGCAGTCACTGATGATTGCTTCAATCCCAAATATCATTGGATGGTTGGTCGTATCATTTTCGAGAGTAAGTGAGCTATATAAACGAGCATTGTGCTATTTGTTTATCTTCAATCCCAAATATTATTGATTGGTTGGCTGGTCGTATTATTTCTGTATTGTTGAACCATCTATAGGATATCTCATTTCTGTACATGGGGCGAGTGCTGGAAGGTTTTGGTGTTGGTATGATTTCCTACACGGTAAATCTTGCCATTCATCAGAGTTGTCGAATTGACTGTCATATGTTACGTTTTAGCAGATTCATAATTTTTTTTAATGTAATTAGGTGCCTTTTTCTGATGATGTTTGATAACATTGAACTCATGACATTGCAGGCACAGTGGTAGATACTAAAATATGTCACCCAACCGATTTTGATTTCTTTCTATGCAGTCATGCTGGTATTCAGGTGAGTTTTTCAGCGAGTTTTAATAGAGTTATAGATAGCTTACATGTTTTCTTTAGAAATAACAAATAGCACAACCGTTTTCTTCAGGGAACCAGCAGACCAGCTCATTACCATGTTCTCTGGGACGATAACAAATTCTAAGTTGATGAGATACAATCTCTAACGAACAATCTCTGTTATACGTAAGCAGACCCCCCAACTAATATTAGAAGCAAGGGAAACACTAGAAGATTCTGGGCAGCAACTATTAATTTTTTTTTTGTTGGGTGTCAAGAGAAACCGTTAGATGGAATACATTGTTGTAGATATTTCAAGCTTTTGTATTGTAAGATTTATGAAGGTACTGCCTTTATGTATTTAGTCTTATTGATTTGATGTGGTTCTATTTAATAGGTTTCATTTTACTATATATATATATATATATATATATATATATATATATGTATATATAGTAAAATAGAACCTATTTTTTTTTACAAATTTCAAAGTCATTTGCGTCGCACATTAAGCTATTGTGCGAGGCAAATGACTTACTTTTTTGGTGCTCAAGTTGTCATTTGCGTCGCACATTAAGCTATTGTGCGTGGCAAATGACTTATTTTTTGGCGCCTGAAAAGTCATTTGCAACGCACATTAAGCTAATGTGCGTGGCAAATGACTTTTCAACATGGTGCCTGAAAAGTCATTTGCCTCGCACATTTGCTTAATGTGCGACGCAAATAAGGGTCATTTGCGTCGCACATTTGTGCGACGCAAATGACTTTTAGTCATTTGCGTCGAGAGCTTTTGCCACGCACAATGTGCGACGCAAATGCACTTAAATGTGCGATGCAAATGACCCTTTCCACTAGTGTCTCATTGTTCATACTATTTGTTGGAATTTCTGAATTTTTGATTTTGAATGGTTAGGATGCATGTTTGTTTTTGTGTTTACTCCTTGATAATCTAGACTTGTTATGCATGATTCATTGTTAATATTTGTAAAGTCTAGTCTCTTGGTAGATTTTTTATGAAATGATTGAATGGAATTCTAGTTGATTTTTTGTTTTTGGTTGATGAGTATTGTATGGAGTACTCTTGTTCGCATTGAACTTGGGTGGTGTATTGGTATTTATTTGCGGTAGTCTTGGTGGTAGATTGTTAGCTTTCTTGACTAACTTAGTTTTTCCTTTTGTTTTGGATTGTGGTTGTTTTCTTTGTTTGTGTGTAGGTTTTTGTTCTCTAGAGGTTCATCATGATGACTAAACGATCCAAGAAGGGGACCAACGCCCAACCAAACAAGCGCAAGGCACCAGCCCCGCCGGAGTTCAAACTTACGACATTACATTTCCGGAACAACGGTCTTGGACCTATTTTGAAGAATTGTCTAAGCGGAGCATCCGCCCTACAAAATTCTATCATGAGAAGACTGTTCGTGATTTGGGTGTTTAAGAAGGAGCTTGATACTTTGATTGAGGGGCTCGATCTTGAGGAGTTCGTGACGATGCACGCTAAGACTTACAAGAGGGTAACCCTCGAATTTCGTGCTTCGGCTCGGAGGCGAAGGGTCTATGAGGACGGGAAAGAGACGGTGGAGCTTCACTTTCACGTTTTCAATAATTAACACAAGCTCACCGACGAAGACATTAATGATTTCTTCACTATCTACCCAAACCGGGGTCTTGTCGTTAACCCGGTGGTAGAGTATGCGGGCTCCTATGACGAGACCATATGGTGGGGGGACCTCACGGGAGAGCCAAAGAGGTTCACTTCCTCTTCGGCAAAGTCATCTTCATTTCATCACCCCGCCATCCGTTACTTGAACCGCATGCTTCTCTACGCGATCTTTGCAAAGGGGGCTACCGGGTCCTTGTCTAGCCCGGAGCTTGGAGCCTTATGGCTAGCCACTGAGAAGGATCGTGGCATTTTGGATTTTGGGCAGCTTTTGATCACCCGGATTATTGAAATTCGGGATGGGAAACCGACTAGTGGTGACATTCTTATTGGTAGGATGCTCACTCTTCTCTTGAGGGCACTCCCCAATGATCCTTACAAGAACGCCCTAGAAGAATTGGATCCGGTTCCCGGAGGGGAGTTCCTTGAATTGTGGACTCTCACCAATGCCAAGTGGATCAAGGCCACCAAGAATGATAAGTATATTTGGTCGGTCAAGCAACGTGATTGGTACATCCTCCCCAATCCCTCCATCACTTCTTGGACTCCCAATGTGTGGTATTTGCTTCCCCGCGATCCTCAATTCATTGCCCAAGATGCAAGACTTCCTCCTCCTCAACCCGCCCCGGAGTCTCCTTCTCATAGTCCTCCTCAAGGTCCTCCTCCGATCACGGAGCCTTCCCCTAATATGGGTGGTATGTCATCTTCTTCCTCTCCTTTTGATTTACATGGCTTGCAATCTACCCTTGCGGCTACCTTGCAAGGGCAAGAGGACAAAGCTCGTACCTTGACTTCTCTTGCTCCTCAAGGGAGCCACACGGGGGATTCTTATCCCGATTTTGACACCTCCTACTACGGTAGGCGGGTGTACGATTACCATGTTGACAAAGGGGACTTTGCCCCCTATGTTAACTACCCTTATCACCCTCCCCAACAAGGGCCCATCCCTAGTTGGAATGAGGAGCGTACACCCACTTACCCGTATTGGACGGGCCCCTCTCAACCCGGTGTCACTCCTCCCTCCTTTCCCCCTTATGATTATACTATGATGGGCGGGAGTGACTACCGTGGTGATCCGATGTACCCCACTCCCCCACCGGTGGATCGGCCTAGTGAATGGCCTGAGGATTTCACCGGGTGGCCCAAGGGGTATATGGGAGGTTGGGATGGTCCCCGAGGAGAGCCACCCCATGGCAATTACCCCCTTCGGCCCGAGTTTGCTTGGCCGTCCTATACCGATGCTTCGGGTCCCGATGTGGACCCCACCTACAATTTCACCCCCTTCACCGACGACAAGGCTCGTGCTCATCGTTTTGAAAGGGATGAACATTGGAGGATTTATGATTCGAAGGGTAAAGGGCATGCCCCGAGCACCTGTAAGGGTTCACTCCATTTCTCCCCCATCTTCTTTTGTGATGGTATGCTTGTGATTAGCTTGGGGGAGTAGTGAGGAGTGGGGGTTTGCTGTGGGGACCTTTTGATGCTTGTTGGAGTTGTTGATCTTCTTGCCACTTTGTGTGGTTGTATATATGATGAGCTTATGTTGGTTGTTAGTTTGTTTTGGCCATTTGGCCCTTGTCTACTAACATTTTTCTTAGTTGTTTTTGAGTTATTTTTGGTATGTTTCATTGCGGTTGGTTCACGCTTTCCACCATTTTCCTTGTCCGTCGATTTTTCGGTGAGTTTGGTTCGGTTTTTACCGGTTCTTTGCGGGACTTGCTCCCACAGCATATCCGGTAATATTCTTCTATCTCACATGCATTCTTTGGGACGGGCATATTTCTTGTGGGGCATTTGGTTGGATGGGTAGCTGTGCCCCTCCATAGTTTTGTTTTAGGCCTTGGGGACATGGCCTAATTCAAGCTTAGGGGGAGTTTTGTTGTGTGGTTGCCTATTTGTGATGCTCATGTCTTTGAAATCATACCTTGTGTGCACTTGTATATATTAGTTTCTTTGTTTTAGTTTGATTTTAGTTTGATTTTTGCTTTCTTTTTGTTTCCTTTTGTTTTCTTTTGTTTCTTTTTGTTTTCCTTTTGTGTGATTTCTTCTTTTCTTCTTTTTCCTTTCCTTTTTCTTTGTTTTCCTTTCCTTTTGTCAAGCTAAGTTTTTCTAGCTTTTAGGCATTATTCTTGATTTGGGCAAATAAAATTGGAACTTGTAGGTTAGAATGCTTTTATTCCTAATTGGTAGATGTTTGCACGGTTTTCAATGTGTTGGGTCGAATCTAGGATTTAGGTGTCAAGAAATTCGGTTGAACTTTGGGTAGCATGCGTCTTGTACCCTTGGCTTGTGGTAAGATGGTGTCGATCTCTCTAGTGACTTGAAATCGGAGAGAGTGGTATTTTCTCCCATGTGAGGATCATGTTCACATTAGCCCAAACACATTGTTAACACATATTGAGTGGCATGGATCCTTGGCATTGACTTTCTTATCTCCCGAGTTTGACTATTTCCTTCCGGAGACCGCGACCGAACTACTTTAGGGGACGATAAAGGCATTTCTTTCGGTGACTATTTTTCTTTTTAGTTTAGGACTTTTTTTTTCTATTTTTTCTCATATATTTTTGTTTGCATTTGCCCCCTTGCTAGCCATTTGAGCCTTTCCCCTTCATTTCTTATAAGCACATTACAAGCCTAATAGCCTTTGTTTTATTTTCACCCTTAGAAGTGATAGTGAAGCTTTGAGTTATGATGCTCGTTGGTTTTGAATGATTATGCAATGTTGAGGAATGATTGATATTGGTATGAATGACAAAGTTTAGGAATTATGTTGTATATAGTGAATGAATAAGCAAAAGCAAAAAGAGAAAGGAATGTTTTGAAAAAGCCAAAAATAGAGAATAACAAGGCAATGAGAAAAGTTTCATTTGAAACACAAAAAAAAGAGAAAATCAAATCAAGAAAAGTTCAAAAAAGAGTTTTAGTTTAGTGTTGTTGTTGAATAAGCTTGGGGGTACCCCAAATAAGTGGTATGAGTTTGTTTTGGTTCGATTTTCTTGAGTTGAGTTCATTCATTGCGCTTCACTTTAGGTATGAGAACTAGTTACCAAATTTGTTCCACACCTTACCCCTAGCCTACGTTACACCCTAAAAAGTCCTCTTGACCCTTTTGAGTTGAGTCATTGTCGGTGGAGGGAGGATTTGGTCAAATTTATGGAATGAGATTGTCATGCTAAGATGTCGAGTAACCTTCTCTTCTCCCTTGCAATTCTTGTTTTCCGGTGCCTTCACGGCGTCATGAGACACTATTCTTAAGGGTGGATGGGATCTAGAGATTTGACGTGGTATACTCGGTTGAAAGGGAATTGATAAGTGCTTACCCTTAGTTCTCATTGCATGGCATTTGAATCCTTCACTCGACTTAGGACATTGGTTAGCGTGCATTCGTTTATTTTGTTAGTAATATTAGCATTCTCTCATACTTGTTCCATAATAAAGGCCCTTATCTTGAATTTTGTAGTTTCATTTTTTCTTTCTTTTCTATTTTCTTTTCCTTTCTTTCCTTTTCTTTTCTTTCTTTTTCTTGGTTCGTTTTTCATTTTAGGTCTTGCCTTCATTGTGTTTTTTTTGGAAGAGTTATGAGTGGTTCTCTTGGGAAACCCTTGCGAGATCCCACTCGCCCTCATTAGCGATTGTGAGGTTTAAAGAGCTTGTTGCATACGCTTAAATGCAACCGTGATTCCTACGAAAGTGATTTAGGTTGTATATTCTTGTAGTTCTTGTTTTTGTAGTTTTTAGAATATAAATAATATGCTCATCCTTCCCTAGTTCGTGCCTAGTTTGCTAGAGACTAGCAAACGCCTAGCTTGGGGGAGTTTGATGAGCGGCATTTATGTCGCTCTAAGCTTACGATTTTATAGAATTTTATTATGCTTTTTGATAGTTTTGTATAGTTTTGTTACATTTTTATCCCCTTATTACATCTTGCACTTTTTCAGGTAAAATGTTGGAGAATGATGGAAAAGAGTGGAAATATGCTCGAACCAGGCCCGTGCGATCGCACGAAATTCTATGCGTTCGCACTGGTCAGCAGACTTGGCCTTAAAGTCAATCAGGCTCGTGCGATCGTGTTCCTAGAGTGTTTGTTCGCACGAAATCGGAAAAACGATGCAGGAACTATTTGGAGTTTCGTGCGATCGCACCAGATATAAGCCTGCTCGCAATGATTTTTTGTGTGCTCGCACAAAATTTCCGTGCGAGCACATGAAGAATTTGGAATATTTTGGCTAAGTCAAGACCGTGCGATCGCACGGATTTGGAGCTCGTTCGCACAGTTCGAAGAAGAGAATCGTCACTGAGAACGATCGCACGGAACCAGGGCACGTTCGCACTGATGCGATCGCATCTAGGTCTCCGCGATCGCACGGCTGCGCGGGCTAACCTTTTCGAGTTTAAATTTCTATTTTTTAGGGGTTTGTATAAATCGAATTTTCATTTTTTATTATAACAATTAATTTCAGAAATAGAATTTTAGAAGTTTTAGAAAGTTTGCTCTTCAAGCTTAGTATTCTAGAGAGAGAAACTCCATTGCTTTGAATCTTCAAGTTGTAATTTCTTCTACTCTTCTCAATTCCTTGCAATTTTAATTCAAGTTCTTAGTTCTTAGTTTGTTCACGCTATTTTGTTATTGTTCTTTGATTGTTCTTCAACTTCTTGAATTCCTCTTTGCTTTGATTATAGTTTCATTGATTCTCAATTCTTTAGTTGATTTTGCAATTGAATGCTCAACTTCTTGGTTCTTTCCTTCTACTCCTTCAATTACATGTTTGCTTGCCTAGAATTCATGAATTTCCTAGTTTCAAATATGTGTAGTGAGTAGACCTAGGTTAGGGAAAGGGGAGAATCTAGGGGCTTAATTAGGGGAAATTGATGGTTGAATTTTGATTAATTGATGTAATTAAATTGATTTAGTGATACGATATCCATGACCAATTGAGTAGTAGTTGCAAATGCTAATTGATTGGATTTGATTGGAATGTATGATCTAGGTTTGGCAAGACATTGTGAGCCTATTTTGTGCAAGTGAATGGTGGTACCTATTATATGCAAGTTTATCTAGTTTAGGATTAGGCGAAAGCTCTTCCATAGATTAGATACTTCGCGTGCTCCATCCGAGAGGTGGAGAGCACGTCATTCGATTCCATTCCCCTATGCACTAAGTCGTTGCATCATCATGATTGCTTGATTGTTTAAAATCGTTACCCCCAATTCCATAGGCTCTTCCCGACTCCCTAGCATTTCCTTATATTGTTTAATTCCTTGATTGATTAGCTTAGTTCTCTTAGATATTAATTCAAACAAACTCTTGTTCAAACTAGCTTAACTAGCTCTTTGACTTAATGCACACCGTTTCTATGGGACGATCCCTATGCTTACTGCTATAGCAATATAGCCGGGAAGTTAGGATTTATAAATTTTGTTTGGTTAGGTGGACTTCTTTTCAACGACGGAAAAACACCCTATCACATTCTCATTGCGTAAAGGTAGTTTTGAGTATTAACGTGTTAAATAAGGTGTCATTATGCTTGATGAAGTTTAATATGATTTTACGGTTTGTAAAAAAATGCGATACCAATTAATAATATGCTATGCGAATTAATGAATGTGCTAGGCTATTTTATAATGTGCTATACGATGTTTGTTCTGTGCAGCGATGTAGCATCATAGCTGCTGCAATACACGAGCCATTACAAGCCAATGCAGCCACAGAACAGCAGCAACACGAGCAAACTGCAGCTAAGTGCACATAGATCAGAAGCAAACAACAATTGTGCAGACGGTAGGGCTGTGTGGGTGCACGGCCTTCTGTGCGTGTGCACAGGCTTGCTTGTGTGGGCGCACGGCATGTTGTGTAGGCATATGGGATGAACTAGTTCTAATTTGTAGGTGCCTAGTCTAGAGGTCATGCGAGAGCTCTCCTTTGAATTAGGCAACTCAATGCACTCTATCCGAGAGGTGGCGAATGCAATATTTGTTGGTTTTCCCCCTAATTATCATTTCCTTGCAATGTTGATTGATTGAACTTCGGCCTTTCCTAATGAACCCAAGCCAATCTCCAATTCCCTATATTATTCCATTTAAATGTCTTTGATTTCAATAGATATATACATACATACATAAATACATAGATACATACATACATACATACATACATACATTTTCCGCTCGAACTGGCTTATGAATACATTAGATTGAAAAGTCAAATATATCCATTCTGTTGGGACGATCCCTAGCTTGCCACTATAAACCAAAATAGTCGGTTAGTTTAAGAGTTTAAAAATTTTGTTTGATTAGGCGGAGTTCGATTCAATGACTGAAAAACTCGATCCCTATCAGCGTTGCACGCAGCAGGCCAGCGCGCGGCCCTAGGCCCATACGTGCGTGTGTATGTGTGGTTGGCCTTGTGCTTGGTCGGTTGGTACACATACTTAATAGGTTATTCTAATAACCTAACACACTAATTGTTTTCCAACCTAACCTAATCATATTCTAATCTAAGGCAAGAGAAACCCTAATTCTATCTCTGCCTCTATTAGAGTATTCATCCCAAAAGCAAACAATCTTGAGTGAGGTCTAAGCCATCAATCTCAAGATGGATTTGAACGTGTCGGTGAACCAAGTAGAGGAACGACATTTGGAGTTCTTGTTCGTGTTTGTGATTCGTTGAACTAGGGAAAACACGCTACAAAAGTAAGTAATGCTTGATCTGTACTTTATACATGCTTCCTAGCTTTAGGGATATTCCGCTATCATATTATGTATTTAACTGTAAACCCCTACAGTTGTATCATGAGCTACATGTATTCAAAGTACTTATTAGAATGTTCATATGTTTGTGATTATTGTCGAATTTTTTTTCGTGAATTTTGGAATTATTTCAGGATTATTGGATAAGTCGTAGAATGTGATTCTGAATTCGTAAAATGTCGAAAATTCTATTTTTCTAACCCTAATTTGATTGGAAACGAAGTTTTAAGATCAACTCATGAGAATTGAATCTCAAAACCACGCCCCAAAGTGCGATGTTTTGGTCGTTTCTGTTAATTAATGTATTAAACATTAATTTTGGAAATGTTTTCAATTAATTGCTCAACCTAATGAACTCGGAATTAATTGAAAATTTTCCCTACTATTGTCTATTATATTATGAACATATGGTAATTTTTTGGTTCATGAATATTAACTAAAACCCGAATTGTAGTTTTACTTAATTTAATAAATTTTAGATCGAAAATTAATTTCATTAGTTGGTTAGATCTGAAAATTTATTTTCGTGAGAAGGGGAATATGATTTCATGTTTAAATGGAAAATTAAAAAATTCATGGATTAAAATTTTGATTGCATTAGTTAATTTTAATCGATCACCTAAACCAAATTTCATAAAAAACTAATTTGTAAATGTTCATTCAAATTTTTATTATTTTTAAAGTTTTGGATTGGATAATCAAAATCATTCAAATTTTTTTTGATGTTCATCGTACATTAAATTTGAATATATGTTAGCCAAGATTTATAAATTTCACCAATTGGATGGTTTGAAATTTAATAAAATCACCCACTTTATTATTTTTCGTAATTAAAACGATTAATTTTGTTAATATTAGGAAAAATATTTATCGTGCAATTTTCGTTTCTGATATTAAAAATTGATATTTTTTTTAATAATCATCAGATGAGCAGCCGCTTGCACGAAGCAAGGGCTGTTGTCGGAGCGAGACGAAAGGGGAAGGCACGCACACGAAGGCATCGATGGGCGCTGGCCTTCTATGCGGTGCCTTCTTGGTGCGAGCAAAGGGCTGGCATGCGCATAGAGCTGGGCGAAGCCTTCGGGCGAGCTCGCGGCGCGCCACAAGCAGCGACCAACACTGCTCCAGCGAGGGAGCGAGCGCTGGGCTGAGTGCGCTGAGCAGCGACGAGAGCAGCAGCAGCAGCATGGGCGCGAGTATCTGTGCGCTGCGATGCCTTCGTGACTGCGCTTTGAGCCTTGTGCCTTCACGTGGGTGCGTTGGTGCGATTGCACTGCGCGTTGATGGTCTGGGCGCTTGCCTAGCCCACGATGCACATGATTGTGCGTTTATTGCCTCGTTTTATTTCAAGGCCCAATTTTTGGGCTTTGGGCTTATTTTTGCACGAAGGGACTAACGATGGACTTTTTTATTATTTTATTTTATTTGACTTGGGCCGGGCTGCGAGTTTAAATATTTAAAATTATGATGTCCAAATTAAATATTGGTTTAAGTAGGAGCCGTTTAAATGAAATGATTTAAAATAAATTAATTTTAATTATTTTTCGTAGGGAACCTTTATTTTAATTAAAATAATTTTTGATTAGAAACATTCTAAGGATTAATAATTCGGAATTGATTAATCTTTTAGGACGCGTTTACATGAACGCGATTTTTAAATAAATCATGTAAATAATTGCATATTTTACTTCGGCCATTCGTTTTAGGACACGAATGGATGAATGCATAGATATTATTTTATGTGTTGCAGGTATTGAAGGTTACTAGTATGGCCAATCTAGGATTGTTAAATACGGTATGCGTACCGTTTTATCTTTGAATATAAAGTTTTAAATATGGTATGCGTACCATTGAAGTTTTGATGTAATAATTAGATTATTAATTTCAAGTTCTTCTAGATTATTTAAAAATTTTAAGTTAGCTTTTGAATGGATTTCAAGACGATGTCAAGCTAACAAGGTGAAGGGAATATTGGATGCTTCAAGACCAAGTTTTTGGGCCATACTACTTTACCAAAGTTATTTATGCTTTTATATATTATTGAATGTATATTATGCATGAATGTTTTGTTTGTATGTTTGATTATTATTTAGTTCACTAAGTAATCAAACCAACATACAAACAACTAGGTCCAATGTAATATTGAGTTTATAATTGCCTTCCAAATCAAGCACTTACAAATATCTAAGGACCTAAGATAGTAGGATTCGCCAAAGCGAGGTGCTATTTTAGTATACTTAGAAGGTAAGGTATCCCAAAGGAACACGTTGATTGTGGTTTTAACTCAAACAATTTTGTCATATGTTGTGGCAATTGGGATAAATTATGGTATTAATTTGTTAACCAAGAGTAGTTTGGAGATTACTAGAATTTGGTTTTTGCTTACCTAGAATCTCAAAAGACTTAAGACAAGCCAAAGCATGCTTAAGAATTTATGACTTTTGGGGTCTTGGAATCGTTTCATTCATTATGGACCATGTTTGATTGCATGGATCAAATGTGTAATATCTTTAATGATTGCATGGTTGCTTTTATTTCAAAGTTATTAAAGGATTATGAATGGTTATTTATTGCAAATTCTTTTCAAATGTAGTAATCAATGTCCGCAAACAATAACAACTCATTCATTTTGCGTTCGATTCTCGATAAAGAGAAGTTGAATGGAAATAACTTCCTTGATTGGAAAAGGTACTTGCAAATAGTTCTAATGCATGAAGAAAAGGAGTATGTCCTTGAGGAAGAGTTACCGGAAGCCGCTAGGCCGAAGGTAACTCAAGCTGCCCTAAACCGTTGGATCCAGGCCAACAGGGATGTGAAATGTGTGATGCTTGCATTCATGAATCCTGAACTTCAGAAAACGTTCATCAACTCAGATGCTTATAAAATTATCTCGCAGTTGAAGAACATGTTTCAAGACCAGGTCAGAATCGAAAGATTCGAAACTCAGAGGTTGATGCTTGAGACAAAGCTCAAGAAAGGAGAACCACTGAGCGCGCATGTTCTTAAGATGATTGGATTGTTTGAGAACACGAGGGCTCTAGATTCTGATGTGTCTAATGAGATGGCCATTGACATCATTCTTCATTCACTTTATAGTGGATATGATCAGTTCAATTTGAATTACAATATGAACAGTATGGAGAAAACTCTTACTAGGCAAAAAGACGCTTAAGCAAGCGAATAAGAAAAACATGCTTATGGTGCGTAAGGGCAGAGGTTTCAAGAAATCTGACAAGGGAAAGGGCAAGAAGGGTAAGGGCAAGGCTACTCCCACACCTAAGTCCATCGGCACTAGTTTTGGTAAACAGAAGAAGGTGACTCGTTCTCCTGCCGACTCAGAATGCTTCTACTGCAAGAAGAAGGGGGATTAGAAGAGGGATTGCTTGAAGAGAAAGGAAGATGAGAAGAACATGAACGTTGCTTCCACTTCAGGTATAATGTTATACATTGTAATCTTGCAAATTCTACATCTTGGGCATTAGATACAGGTTGTGGCTCACACTTATGTTCCAATTCACAGGGACTAAGGAGAAGTAGAAAGCTTGATAAAGGCGAGATGGATCTACGCGTGGGAAATGGAGCATGGATTGTCGCAGTAGCCGTAGGATCTTATTTTATATCTTTACCTAGTGGTTTTGTTTTGGAACTAGAAAACTATTACTATGTTCCCAGTATAACCATGAACATCATTTCCATTTCAAGTTTAGATTCTAAATGTTTTAGTTTTCAATTTAAAGACAATAGTTGTTCTTTTTCTTTAAATGGAATGTTTTATGGTTCAGCACAACAAGAAAATGGTCTATATGCGCTAGTTACAAGCAAACAAATCTATAACGTACATACCAAAACGGCTAAAACTGGTGATTCGGATCTCACATATCTGTGGCATTGTCGATTAGGCCATATAAACATAAAACGCATGGAAAGACTTCAAATGAAGGGCATTCTATAATCATTCAACATAGAGAAGATTGATCAATGAAAATCTTGTTTACTTGGAAAAATGACAAAGCGACCTTTCTCAAAAGTGGGAGAAAGAGCAAGCAAACTACCAGGGCTAATAAATACGGGAGTACGTGGGCCTATGAGTACGAATTCTAGAGGTGATTTCAGCTATTTTATAACGTTTACGGATGATTTCAGTAGATATGGTTATATTTACTTAAAGAAACACAAGTCTGAATCGTTTGAGAAATTCCGAGAATTTCAAAATGAAGTAGAGAATCAACATGGCAAGAAAATCAAAGCTCTAAGATCTGATCGAGGAGGTGAATATCTTAGCCACGAGTTTGATGACCATCTAAAAGAATGCGATATTCTTTCTGAATTGACTGCTCCGAGGACACCTCAATGGATTGGAGTGTCGGAACGGAAGAACAGGACCTTACTTGATATGGTCATGTTAATGATGGGTCAAGCCGAACTTTCTTTACAATTTTGCGGACATGCATTGAAAACAGCAGTACTCACACTGAATCGTGCTCCGTCAAAAGCTGTTGAAAAGACTTCATATGAATTATGGACTGGGAAACTTCCAAAGTTGTCTTTTCTAAATATTTTGAGTTGCGAAGCATATGTCAAGCGATTAACTGCCGGACAAGCTTGCCCCAAAATTTGACAAATGTTTTTTCATTGGATATCTAAAAGAAACTAAGGGGTATTACTTCTACAACAAGTCAGAGAACAAAGTATTCGTTGCTCGTGATGGTGTCTTTTTGGAAAGAAATCACATTTCCAAATTGACAAGTGGGAGAATAATAAACCTCGAAGAGATTCGAGACAAACAACGAAACAAGAACTCTTTAGAAGCAGTTCAAGGTGAAGAACCTCCAAGGCCTTCAGAATAGCCAGTGGGAGTAGTTCCTCAAGACGTTGTTGCCCCTCGTAGGTCACATAGAACTAAGGTTCAGTCGAATAGATGGACAGGTGTCCTCTTGACTGAAAACTTAGAAGTTCTCATATTAGATAGTGATGAACCTATGTCCTACAAGCAAGCTATGACTAGTCCAAGATCCACAAAATGGTTAGAGGCCTTGAAATGTGAGATAGACTCCAGGTTTGAAAATCAAGTTTGGGATCTTGTTGATTTGCCGGATGGGTTTACACCTATCGTAAGAAAATGGGTATTCAAATTGAAGAAAGACAAACATGTAGTTGTATACATATACAAGGCTGGATTGCTAGCAAAAGGTTACATGCAAGTTCACGGCGTTGACTATGATGAAACCTTTTTTCCAGTCGCTACGCTTAAGTCTATTCTGATAGTCCTTGCGATTGTCGCGTTTCATGACTATGAAATATGGCAAATGGATGTCAAAACCGCCTTCTTAAATGGTGTTCTTGAAGAGATTGTGTTTATGACACAGCCGGAGGGTTTTTTCGATCCAGAGAATATAGGAAAGGTATGCAAGCTTAAGAAATCCATTTATGGATTGAAGCAAGCAACAAGGAGTTGGAATATATGATTTGATGAAGCAGTCAATGAATTTGACTTCATCAAGAATCATGACGAATCTTGTGTATCCAAGAAATTCAGCGGGAATAAAATTGCATTGCTAGTCTTGTATGTGCACGACATACTGCTTATTGGAAACCACATTCTTATGCTGGAGTTTGTAAAGACTTGACTTGGAAAGTGTTTCTCGATGAAAGACATAAGAGAGGCACAATACATATTGGGGATAAAGATCTATAGGGATAGATTTAAGAGGATGATTGAACTAAGCCAAAGCACTTATATTGACAAAGTGCTTGCTAGTTTCAGTATGATGGAAACCAAGAGAGGCCATCAACCCATATCACATGGCGTATATCTAAGCAAGACTCAGTGTCCCAAGACATCTGATGAGCGTAGGAAGATGAGTGGAATTCCATATGCTTCGGCTATTCGATCTATCATGTATGCTATAATTTGTACAAGGGGGTATTGTTCGTTCGCACTCAGTGCAACGAGTCACACCCAGGTGAGGCGCATTGGAATGCTTCCAAGAATAGCCTAAAGTACCGGAAAATGACAAAGGATCAATTTCTGGTCTATGGGATGACTTGATTGTTAACGTCCATACGGACGCAAGCTTTTAAACCGACAGAGATAATTTCAAATCACAGTCTGGTTTTGTGTTTTGCCTTAATGGCGGAGCGGTAAGTTGGAAAACTGCTAAGCAAAGCACTATTGCGGATTCTACAACTGAAGCTAGTACATTGCTGCCTCAAAAGAAGCAAAGGAAGCTGTTTGGATTTGAAAGTTCATTGAAGAACTTGGGGTTGTCCCCTCCATAAAAGGACAAATGGCTTTGCATTGCGACAATAGTGGAGCCATCGCCTAGGAAAAGGAGCCTAGGAGCCATCAGAATGCCAAGCACGTAATCCGGCGATTTCACATACTTCGAGAAATCGTTGAACGGAAAGAAATCGAGAATTGCAAGGTTGGAACTCACGACAACGTCGCATATCCATTGACTAAACCGATGCCATAAGTAAAGCACAACGCAAATGTAGCAACCATGGGAATCAAGCATGTTGGAGAATAGCTTTGATTTTCTAAGTTTTATTTTAGAACATCTGTTGGATATGTGTTTAAAAAAATTGGTTTAACCATTTCATATTTATGAAATTATTTATTCATATTCATTTAATTATGGTTTTGTATTAAATGAAAAAGTCCAAGTGATTCAAAACATTCAAATGGGATGTCAAGATGGATTCTTTGACAAAAAAACTCCCATAAGTGAACTTGATTATTGAAGTCACAAAAGGATCCCTAATCCAGGTCATTGAAAGGTAGGATGACAAATGACTAATAAAGATTAGATTGCAAGTAGATTTTTAGTTCAGTTTCTTGAACTAGATGGACATGTTATGTCAAAAATCTTTTGCATAGATACTTATTGGATCTTGTATCAGATTGACCATGAGTACACTTTAAGAGATTCAAGTCATGTCATAAGTAGTTGTCATTAATGGTGATTAGAACCATTCCTCAAAACATGAGTAATTATGATTGCTCGCTTGAAGATTAATTCGCTTTGATGCTCGCTAAACGTCGCACCATAAAAAGACACTATAAAAGCTATTATTGGGCGTACTATGAATTAAAGTGAGTATTCATAGATTGCTAGACTAGATTGTCCTCCTATCTATGATAGGATATGGTGTTGCTGTGTAACAAGGCCCCTCGGAGAATTAGAGACTGTGAAAATGCATGGCCGTGCTCAGAATGGTTAAGGCTTAACCTTTTGTAAAAGTTTAACAGTTGAACTCGGTAATCCGAGAAACACTTCTAGACATAATAAGGATGGCTTGGATCTTACCTTATGTTCAACAAGTAACACTAAACGACAAAGGAATGTGAATGCACACTTGTCTGAATGACAAGTGGGAGACTGATGGAAATATGTCCTTCACCCAATGTGCATTAGTCTAATAACAAAGGTTCAGATTAATTACGAACAATTAATTCAGTGAGATCAAGTGATCGGAACAGCTGGTTAGAGCAATGCTTCCGATTAGTGAGTTCTAATCCTAATTAGGCTCATAACTTACTCTTGATTGAACCTATAAGGTCACATCATTGGCATGTAATAGATCATTGGATTAAATGAATGGGAAATTCATTTAATATCTTTTCAGGAAAATAGTTCGGAAAACATAATTATACGATATGATGTTGGATCGGAACCGTATATTGTCTTGCGTATATTCGTAACCTAGGCGAAACGAATAATCGTATCGTAAGACGTTGGATTGAATCATACGACACGATAAATAAATTGTCGGACGATAATTTTAACACAAGACAGAGTGCAGCCTACAAGCCGAGTGCGCGAGGCACTCGAGGCCCATGGGCACAAGTGCGCAACAGCAATAACACAACAGCGCTGGCCCATGGCCATGCGACTGCGTTTGTGCCAAGGCCCATTGCCGTGTAGGCCCATGCGTGTATATGTGTATGTGTGGCTGGCCGGCTAGGCCTTGTGCTTGGTCGGTTGGCACACGTACTTAATAGGTTATTCTAATTACTTAACACACTAATTGTTTTCCAATATAACCTAATCTTATTCTAATCTAAGGCAAGAGAAACCTTGATTCTCTCTGTGCCTTCGTTAGAGTGTTCATCCCAAAAGCAAACAATCTTGAGTGAGGTCTAAGCCATCAATCTCAAGACGGATCTTGAACTGTCAGTGAACCAAGTAAAGGAACGACATTTGGAGTTCTTGTTCTTGTTCGTGATTCTTTGAACTAGGAAAAACACGCTACAAACGTAAGTAATGCGCTATCTGTACTTTATACAAGCTTCCTGGCTTTGGGGTTATTCCGCTATCATGTTATGTATTTAACTGTAAACCCCTACACCAACAGATCACTATTACTCCCTTCGAGTTTGCTATGATTACCGGCCTCCAGTTTTCTGAGACGGAGGTCGCTTTTGACTCCAACTTCACATGGAGATTTGTTGGTGTCAAGGACTTGATGGGCCCTATCGTGGAATTGATCATTGATAGTGACACCGCTGCTTCGGTGGAAGTGATATTGAGGGGTGATGACATGGCTGGTACAACGACGGAGTAGAAGGTTCGAATCTTCCTTATGGCGCTCGTATGCCGAATGATTGTCCTGGGCATGAATAGTCGCGTGCTGGAGAGCTGCTTGGGGCCTTGAGGGACTTGTAGGCCCTTTCGGGGATCAGCTGGGGTAGCTTGGTGTATAGACATCTTTTGTATGAGATGAAGAATACTTCAAGGACTGCCTTGGAGAGCACAATTAGCATAGCGACCCTGTGGAGAGTGCTGGAGGTTTGTGGAACTCCATGGACTTGTATCTTGTACTTGTACTTTGTATGTTGTATTTCATATGCATAATAATTACTGATCTCTTGTTTGTTTGAAGATTTGCGTATGAGCATTTTCCTGGCTTGGCATCTGCTCGTCCTAGAGTTGCGGCTTACCCGTTTGCTACCTCTTGGGAAGGAGCGGAGCGCATTGGTACGACTATAGTAGTCTTCCGCAGAGCCTTGTGGGTCACACCTTTTGATTGGTGGTGGGACACCACTGACACGTTCCATATGAGCTGAGGAGAGATTACCATCACTCCTTTCGAGTTTGCTATGATTACTAGCCTCCCGTTTTCTGAGGTGGAGGTTGCTTTTGACTCCACCTGGATATGGAGGTCTGCTGACGTCAGGGACTTGATGGGCCCTGCTGTAGATTTTATTGTTGATAGCGACACTACTGCTTCAGTGGAAGTGATTTTGAGAGGTATCGACATAGTTGGTACCACGGCGGAGCAGAAGGTTCGACTCTTCCTTCTGGCGCTTGTATAACGGATGGTTGTCCCGGGCAGAATTAGTCGTGTGCTGGTGAGCTTCTTGAGACCTTTGAGTGACTTGCGGGATATTTTGGGGCTCAGCTGGGGTAGCCTGGCGTATAGCCACCTCTTGTGTGAGATGAAAAATGCTTCGAGGACAGCCATGGAGAGCCCGGTTGGCATTGCTACTCTGTGGGGAGTGCTGGATGTTCTACGAACTCCTTGAAGTAGAATTTTGTACTTGAATTTTTTATATTGTATTTTATACGCATAAGACTTACTGATGCCTTGTTTTCTTGACGATTTGGGCGTATGAGCATTTTCCCGTCTTGGCGCCTGCTCACCCTCAAGTTGCAGCTTACCCGTTTTCTACCTCTAGGGAAGGAGCGGAGCGCATTGGTATGCCTATAGCAGTCTTCCGCAGAGCATTGCGGGTCACACCTTTAGAGGAGATAAGTTTGCACTTTGTAAAGCTTTGTATTGGTTGTATTTTGTATATTGACTGAGCTGCCTGCTTTGTAGGTGTGTTGGCGCCCTTTTTCAGATGTGCCCATACCCACCTCGGCTGTCTAAGCCTACTTCATGTCTGAGCGATGGGTGATGATTACGGGAGTTTATCGCCCCATATGGTATCTGAGTGAGCGATTGACTCTTCAACATAGTACTGCAGATCGGCTTGTTCCTCTTGACCTTCTAGAGTCCATGATGCTGAGGGCCACTGCAGCTAATCGGGCCTACGTGGATGCCTTAGAGGCGGGTGGTTAATCCCTGTGTCTCCCATGGGGGAAGTTTGTAAACAGGGATGCTAGCTACAGTGACTTCCTGCTGCGGTTTGTTTCGTGCCACCTGTAAACTTTGAACTTGAATCCTGTATTCTTGTATTCTTATATCTTTTATATTCTTGTACGACTTGAATCTTATATGTGTGTTTGCAGGTCGAGGAGGTCGACCCGGAGGATGTCCCTTATGCTGACAGGATCCTCCGTTATGTGGACTCGGATGGGGAGCAGGTAGAGTTCCCTGTTCCAGTGGCCCCTCCTTCAGAGCGGATGGCGGCCAATGCCCTTCCTGAGCACTACGCAGTTGTGAGTGCTTTTTTATTTCTTGAAATTGTTGTACTCTTGTATATATAATTTGACTTTGAATCTTGTATGTATGCAGGCGCCTCGGGCAAGAGTGCACCGCTTGATGGTTGTAATTGACTCCCTGAAGAAGCATTGTGTAAAGGTGACCATGAAGCTAGCTGATCGAGACCGAGCTGTGAGTTTACTACCTCTGTGCTGCTTGTATTTTGGAACTTGTACATGGATATCTGATGCTTAAATTTTGAACTTTGTATAGGAGCGCCAACGAGACCGTAGAGAGTCCGAGGATAGAGCTCCTCAGATCGGTGTTTCAACGAAGCAGATTGGGCGGAACTTGGATACGGGCCCTAGCTCCAGTGTTGAGACTTTTCGGAGGCGCTCAGATGCTGATCCGAGGGATGTTCCCTCTTCTTCTACCTAGGCTGGCAGGTATTTGTCCTCTTTTGTAGATACGGGTAGTCATCCACCTCGGGAACCTCTTATGGGTAGCTATGGAGGTATGGGAGGATCCCCATCTTTGTGTGCCGGCTTCATGACACCGACCATGGCTCAGTGGAAAGAGTATGAGAGGATGCGCTTGGTTGAGGGATGGAGATGCGGCGCCGATTTGCTGCAGCCCAACAATCCTATCAGTTATTTTCCCGTCAGCACGGACCTCAGCAGTTTCCTAGTACACTTCGTATTCCGGAGAAGGAGCCAGCTACCCCGTGGAAAAATTTTGACCGAGACTTAGAGCGATACATGAGCCGGAACAGGGGAAGGGACCTGTTGGGACTGTGGCTGATGATGATTCAGACTGATCCTGCATGGTAGCGACATCTAGCTTTGCCTTGGATATGCTGTTTTGTATGTGGGATTTGTGTACGGATGTTTGTATTTTTGTACTTGTATGGATATTTGTAGGTTTGTACTTGAATTTTGCATTTCCATGGTCTTGAAATTCGGATTTTGTATTTGTATGGTTGAATTTGTATGGTTTTAGAAATTTCGCAGGTTTTTAATATGTTGCAACGTGTTTTTTCGGGTGTATATACCCACGATAAGCCCCAAATTTGACTGAGGTTTTTTGGTTAGAAAAAGCGCAAGTCAAACTATATTCAACTTTTGCTTATGCATATGATGACTCGACTTAGGACGCCGATCTAGGACTAGAATGCTTACATTTTGGACAAATAACCCGAAATTGACCCGGGTGGTGATTTGAACTACTTGAATTTGCACGGCTTACGGCTTTTCGGAACATCCGACCCATATCATTGACCTGATTCCTTTGTACTAAGAATTGAAGGGAAGCGTGCTTAATGCCATACAGTTGGAGGTTGAGTTTGTACTTCCTGCAGGCCTTGCGCCAGGCGCTGGTCCTGCGCCATGCGTTGGTGGTACTTTCAAGTACCACCATAAATGTTGGCTTGTATATAAATTGAGGGCTTTGGAAGTCTTCTCTTTGCACCTCTACCTCTTGTTCTAATTCTTTTCTACTTCTTTGAAAAACAAATGGCTCTTGCTTTTGAAAACGCCTTAAACTCATGGCTTGGTTCGTTAGGCAAGTTGGAGAATGAGTGGAAATCCATATCCTTCGAATATTGGATCTATCATGTATACCATGATTTGTACAAGGCCGATGTTCCGTTCGCACATAGAGCAACAAGCAGGTACCAGTCAGACCCAGGAGAGGCGCATTGGACTGCTGCTAAGCTAAAGTACCTGAAAAGGATAAAGGATTGATTTCTGGTTTATGGTGGTACAGATGAGTTGATTGTTAAAGGCTATACGGACGCAAGCCTTCAAACCGACAGAGATGATTTCAGATCATAGTCTGGTTTTGTGTTCTGCCTTAATGGTGGAGCAGTAAGCTGGAAAAGTGCTAAGCAAAGAACTGTTGGGGATTCTACAACTAAAGCTAATTACATTGCTGCCTCAGAAGCTGTTTGGATTCCGAAGTTCATTGAGGAGCTTAGGGTTGTCCCCTCCACAAAGGGACCAGTGGATTTATATTATGATAATAGTGGATCCATTACCCAGGAAAAGGAGCCTAGGAGCCACCAGAAGTCCAAGCACGTATCGCGGCGATTTCACATACTTCGTGAAATCGTTGAACAGAAAGAAATCGAGATTTGCAAGGTTGGAACTAACGACAACGTCGCATATCCATTGACTAAACCGTTGCCACAAGTGAAGCACAACGCACATGTAGCAACCATGGGAATCAAGCATATTGGAGAATGGCTTTCATTTTCTAAGTTTTTTTTAGAACATTTGTTAGATATGTGTTTAAAATAATTGTTTTAACCATTTCAATTTATGAGATTCTTTATTTTATATTCATTTAATTTTGGTTTAGTATTAAATGATAAAGTCCAAGTGATTCAAAACATTCAAATGGGATGTCAAGATGGATTCTTTGACAAAAAAACTCCCATATGTGAACTTGATTATTGAAGTCACAAAAGGATCCCTAATCCAGGTCATTGAAAGGTAGGACGACAAATGAAATGAAGATTAGATTGCAAGTAGATTTATAGTTCAGTTTCTTGAACAAGATGGACATTATATGTAAGAAATCTTTTGCATAGATACTTATTGGATCTTTTATCGGATTGACCATGATCACACTTTAAGAGATTAAAGTCATGTCATATGTAGTTCTCAATAATGGTGATTAGAACCACTCCTCAAAACATAAGTAATTATGATTGCTCGTTTGAAGATTAGTTCGCTTCGATGCTCGCTAAACGCCGCACAGTAAAAGGAGACTATAAAAGCAGTTATTGGGCGTACTATGAATCAAAGTGAGTATTCATAGATTACAAGACTAGATTGTCCTCCTATCTTTGATAGGATATGGTGTTGTTGTGTAACAAGGCCTCTCGAAGAGTTAGATACTGTGAAAATGCATGGCCGTGCTCAGAATGGTTAAGGCTTAACCTTCTGTAAAAGTTTAATAATTAAACTCAGTAATTCGAGAAACACTTCTGGACCTAATAAGGATGGCTTGGATCTTACCTTATGTTCAGCAAGGAACACTAAGTGGAAAAGGAATGTAAATGCACACTTGTCTAAAGGAGAAGTACGAGACTGAAGGAAATGTGTCCTTAACCTAATGTGCATTAGTCTAATACCAAAGGTTTAGATTAATTACGAATAATTAATTCAGTGAGATCAAGTAATCGGAACAGCTCGCTAGATAAATTCTTCCGATCAGTAACTTCTAATCCTAATTAGGCTCACAACTTACTCTTTACTAAACCTACAAGGTCACACCATTGGCATGTAATAGAATATCAGATTAAATGAATAGGAACTTCATTTAATATCTTTTCGGGATATTAGTGCAGAAAAAATTATTATATAATTTAACATTGGATCGTAAAATCGTATATCGTGTTGCATATATTCGTAAGCTAGGCGAAATGAATAATCGTATCTTACAACAATGGATCCTCATGTACGAAACGATAAATAAATTATTGAATGATAATGTAATAGCAAACACGAAAGCAAACCCACGAGTTAAGCAAATGAGGCGCAAGGCCCATGGCGCAGCGTGCATGCTCGCAGCGCTGGCCCATGGCCTTGGCTGCTTGGATGCATGCACAAGAAGGCAGGAGCAGCTGCGATGTGGCCCGCGGCCCAGCAGCGTGCTGGTTGCGACTCCTCGTGGGCCTTGCTGGCCGCTTGATGAAAATGTTATTTTAATAACCTATTTTACATGTTTTTCCAATTAACCTAATATTCTATTCTAACCTAAGGCAAGGGAAAACCTTAATTCTCTTTGTGCCTCCATTAGAGTGTTCATCCCAAAAGCAAAACAATCTTGAAGGAGATCTAAGCCATCAATCTCAAGACAGATCTAAACGCGTCGGTGAACCATGTAGAGGAACAACATTTGGAGTTCTTGTTCGTGTTCGTTGAGCTAAAGGGGAAAACACGCTTCACATGTAAGGTATGCTTAATCTGTATTTTATACATGCTTCTTGGCTTTGGGGATATTCCGATATTATGTTATGTATTTAACTGTAAACCCCTACACAAAGACAACGACAAATTATTCCGGGTTTGAAATGATGTCATGATGATGGTGTGAGCGTCCTTGGTGTCTTGAGTTCCGGCCACGTACAGTGTCTGCAAGATGATCCTCGGGCAAGGGGGTCCCGAGGCGAAGTCTCAGACGCTCAAATCAGTACAATTGATGTATAAATAAGAGTATTTTGGGGAGAGTGAGTGGTGGCTTCTCTAGGGTTAGATAATGACCTTTTTTACCTTGCCCCCCATGAGGGGTATATATAGTGCTTTGTTAGGCCTTTTAGGCCTTATGAGTGATATTGGGCTTGAGTGTGTTTTATTAGCTTTTAGGCTAAAATGGTATGCCCATTTTAGCACCCTAGCAATAAGGAACTCTTAATTCTAACAAGTTACAAAACCATAAGTATTATGTTTTTGAAAGGAAAATCAATTCCATAATAAAGAGTCATATAATATCTATAAGATAAATATAGTTCTAATAAATACATGACAAATGAATCAAAAAAATCTTCTTTCATAAAAACTACGGTCGTTGAATAGATCTTGCATTGTAGACCGTCTCCCATATATAACGTTGGAACATGCAGCCTTTTCAGCTAGAGGGTCTAACGATTTGTTGTAGTCGCTTGAATGATTCCCATTTCATTCATCTGAATGTACTCGAAAAATTGATATTTGTTGGGATCCCGGATAAAAATTTACTAACGAATCAATTCTACCTAAATCTACTAGTAGTGAACGACAAACCAAACATACTAACATTAACTCCACCATAGGGAGACTAACGAAAAAGGACGAACTCTACATATATAGTGAAAATTTAAAAGAGAAGCTACGATTTACACAATCTTAATTGATACAGGTTACACGCATAACTCTTGCAAAATATGAATGGTTTAACAATCTCCATTCATCCCAAACTCCTTACTTAGAATATTTACAATTGTTTCCTTCCCTTGTAATAAATAAATTTTGTAAGCTAATTATACCTTCTAAACAAAGTGACATTTATGCATCTAAATATAAGAAAACTGTCACCACTTTTCATGTCATCATGGTTGTAACATCAACAAAAATAGGTTACAAAAGTACGATATAATCATCATGGATTAGTGTCATGTTCTCTTCTAGAAACATAAACATTAGTGATTCACCTAACTCAAACGCAAGCGTAACTTTTTCTTCCTAATTCAAATGGATATTTCCCTTATTGAATCTTCGAACCCCCTCCAAATTATATACCCCACCTATTCCGGTGTTGAAACAATGGGTTTCGGAGTGAAGGCCCTTTCGTTGATGTGGAAGATCTCGCTTGATTGATTGTGTGGAGTCCAAATCTATCTGCACAATGACAATGTTACTAGCCTCGGGGGTGTTTCCGAGGAAACCCTATTCGATTCCTAAGTAAGCACTTTGTTCGGATCTAGAGAGTTCTCTAGAGAATTATAAGTGTTAAGGCAATAAATTGGACATACCTTGATATATGCGCTTTGGCGGCACATATATAGTGTTTGTGTAGTAAATGCAACTAGGGCATTTATGATCAATGGGCGTTTGGGCCGTATGACTAGGGCGTAGAGCCTTGGGTGTATGGCTTTATGTTGTGTATTAGCTGTAGGGGTTTTTTGTGCAAAACTTGTTTCCCGTTCAAAACTTGTTTCCCGTATGACTAGGGCGTAGAGCCTTGGGTGTATGGCTTTATGTTGTGTATTAGCTGTAGGGGTTTTTTGTGCAAAACTTGTTTCCCGTTCTACAAGATAGAGGGGTGGTTCTTTAGAAAACCATAGAATTTTTGAATCTCGAAGGAGTCGCCACCAAACATTGTTTAAAGTCTCGTTTGGAAAGACCGCAAGTGACTCTATTTTGGATAAGGCCTTGAATCCTTGAAACGAATGGGTGAGATCCGGGCACGGGAACAAAAATGCTTATTCCGCGAGCTTTAGAAATATTCAAGTACGTTGGCACAACATTTTTTCGAAAATATACCCTAGATTTAGACTATGTGGGTTTGAATTTAGAGCAAATAGAATCTCTAATTGTATGGTGGTCACTTTGCTTTAAAGATTGATTTAAGGAACCTAAGGCCGGTTTGTCCAAAAAATTATATTTGTTAAGCGTGATGTAACCTTTGTACTTTGTTGTATTTAGCATGTGCGGTGATGAAAGCGATAAAGCAAATAAAGTAACATCACAATACTAAATAAAGTGCGGAATTAGTAAATACAAGACCCCCTAGAAAAGGACTAGGGAGTAGGTCCACATTGCCTAGAAATGGACTAGGCAAGTATAGATGCGGAATTGAAAGTGCGGAATTGAAATTGTGGTATTGAAATTGCGGTATTGAAATTGCGGTATTGAAAATGCGGTATTGAAAGGGCGATATTGAAATTGCGGTATTGAAAGGTGCGATATTGAAATTGCAATATTGAAAGGTGCATAATTGAAATTTGTACCTGGGCACATGAGATTCGAACGCCAAGCGGCTCCTTAAAAATAAGTGCGCCCGACATGAATTCAAAGCAAAAAATCTCAACTTGGGAGAGGTTGCTCAACCCAAATATCCTAGATTTTGCATGTTAAACTTGAACTTGAATGCTTGAATATTGAAGTTTTGAACTTGAAGTAATTGAAATTTGAACTTGAAATGATCCTAGTTTAGGGAAGTAATCATGAACAACCCTAAACATGGTGGGATCTTGAAAATTGAAAACTTGAACTTGTATATTGAAAAATGGAGTTTTGAATCTCAAAAGACTAAACCTTTAAATTTTAAAAGGTGTCATCTTTGATTACCCCATGTTTGAAGGTGATTCTAGTCCAAGAGGTGATTGTAAACAACTTGGACATCCTTGAATCTTGAAAATTTGTATTTTGTATTTTGAAAAAGTTTGTATTTTTGGAAAACATATATAATTGTTGCAGTGGTGTTTTTTTTATGATTAAAAACACCAACTTGCTAATCATTTAGAAATCAAAGCAACATAGTTGATTAGAATGGGATTCGGATTTACCTAGTTAGGTTTAGGCAAGAGCTCCAATTGCTTTTGAATTTAGGAATTTTGTATGTGTTTTTGAGGAGTTTTTGAGTTGTATTTTGAGGCGTAATGTCAAAATTACGACGTTGTATTGTTGTTCTCCTCCTCATTATGCTGAAAATGAGGGGTATTTATAGAAGGAATGGGTGCAAGGCGTCAGCGCACGTCAGCGCAGGGCGCTGGACCAACGATGGGCGCTGGCGACGTGGCTTGCATGCCGCCAAAGCAAGGATGGGGTATCGTCCTTGTTTCGTCTTGTAGTGTTGTACATGTTGTACGAATAGTACTAGGTTTGGCATTTTGTATTTGCTTGGAGGTTAAGGCATCATTTAGCGTCTAAAAACAAGCCTTTCTCGGGTTTTGAATTCCGATTTTACGGGACGGGGCCCGGCATGCTCGGTTTTGTGGGTCGGCGCCCGAATTTGACTTGCCTTATGTGATTTTGAGTGGAAAAGACCTAGTAAAACCATTGGGATGGTCTACTAGATGAGATTGTACTTGGATTTTGAAATTGAATTTGGAAAGTTGTATCTTGTACCGAGAACCGAGAGGGGAACGGTCTCGGGGGTTGGATTTTGGACTTTGAAACTTGGAAGAATTCTTAGCAATTGGGATTTCCGCCTGGAGTTATTCCAATCACCTCATAAGGATAATGGTATCGTCATCATCCCAAAGGGGAGACACAAATTAGGTGTCTACAGAAACCCCCACTTTGACTGAGCGTTCGGTTAGGAAAGCGCAAGTCAAAGTATTTCGAAAGGGACGGAGAATGATCAATATGTTCTGCAATCGAGACCACTCTATGTACGCCGGTACCTGCATAAAACAGGCGTTAGAAAAAAGGATAGAGTCTACCTCGGTGCGGTTGGTGATGACTCCGGTTTGTACTTGTACTTTTCCGCCTTCAGTTCAGGACGGAGCTTGGCATCGAAAATTTTGAATCTTGAATTTTTTGAATCTTGAATTTTTGAATTTGAACACCCGGAGTTGATCCGTTGGGGATGTGCTTTGCTGGGGATAAGAGCTTTTTGCTGGCCCTTAAAATTTGGAACTTCGACAGACTTTCCCGGAGCTTGGGTCCGTTGGGAGTTGAACGCCTGAGTCGTTGTATTTTTTGGACTTTGTATTCTTGAAATATGCATCTGTTTGTATTTGGAGATACAGGTGTATACCCGTATTTTCGATGGATGGCCTGATGCGATGGTTGATGCTTGGTGCGGAAGACCGTGCAGCAAAGGACGTGCAATCAGCATGGGAGACCGCGCGCTGAAGATTTGCGCATGCAGGAGGGGCAGCGCTGGGCGTTGGGGCGGCGTATGACGCGGGGCTGCACTATATAAGTGCCCCTTGCTGTGCCATTTTGAGGAGCAACATCTTGCTTTCTTGCTCTCATTCTCTCTCAAAGGTCGAATTGTCTTCCCTTGGTCTTGTTCTTGCCTTATCCATGTAAGTATTTCATGTTATTGCTTATGAAATAACTCTAGGATTGCATGTAGTTTTTATTTTCTCGTACTTTGAAATGATTCTTGTATGCTTAAGCTTTTTGAATCTTGTAGAAGACTGTTTGATAGCCACTTGAACTTGAACTGTTGGAACTTGTAGTTTTGAATTTTTGAAAGTTTTCTTGCATGTATATTCTTTGTATCGGCTTCGGCATTGATAGCCTAGGCGTTGTTTTGGAATTGTATACCCGCTTTGGCATGGGTAGCCTAGGCGTTGGTGTTTGAACTTGTATACCTGCTTTGGCATGTGTAGCCTAGGCGTTAGTGTTGAACTTGTATACCTGCTTTGGCATGGGTAGCCTAGGCCCTGGTGTTGAACTTGTACCTTGAACTAGAGGTTCACTGGGGATTCGTCTTGAATTTTTGTGACTTTGTTTAGGCTAGTATAGGATAGCCCCCAGTTTAGAATTTTGATACCTTGTACTCCACTTGATTTAGTATGCCTCGTCACACTCGGAGGAAGCTCGCCGAATTGTCGGTAGTTTGAGCTGCTGAGGTGGACGCTCGGATGATGAAGCGGCTGCAATAAACGCGCCCAACGGGGGTATGGTTCCCCAGGATGCGCCTACTTTTAGTGGCACTGGTTGGAGCCCTTCCGACCTGGTGTTTCGGCCGGAGTGGCACTTGTCTCAGAGGCCTCACGTTGGCTTGGTGAGTCTTGTATTGTGCTTTGAATTTGTATCTTGTAGTTGTATAGGTTTGGAAATAACTCGTTCACCTGTAGGCCGATGGAAAGCCGTTTCGTATTTTCTGGTCCTTGGTGGAGGTTCAGAGGGCTTTTAAAGCTCTTCGTGCTGATGAGGAGGCCATGGAGATTTGGTCGCAGACGGGCCTGGCCGACTTCTAGCGTACCATGGGAGGCTCTTCGAGGAGAACGGGGATCAAACCCCGATTGTGGGCTTTGTTGGAGCGGTGGTGAGATACCACCAACACTTTCCACATGACATGGGGGAGATCACCATTACCCCCTTTGAGTTTGCTATGATCACGGGTCTTCCTTTTTCTGAGAGGAATGTGACCTTTGATCCGGAGCTGACGTGGCGCTCTGCCGCTGCCAGGGACTTGCTTGGCCCGGTTGTTGACTTTTCAGATGACAATGCCCATGCTTCTGTGATGGTGATTGTGGAGGCTATATGTGGTATGGGTGTATCCGCGGAGCAGAGGGTTAGGCTCTTTCTCCTAGCCTTGGTGAGCAGAGTGATGGTCCCGAGTAGGAACAGTTGGGTGCATATCCGACTCCTGTCCGTTCTGAGGGACTTGAGAGCTGGTTCGAGCTATAACTGGGATGGCTTGGCATATATCCACCTTTTGTATGAGATGAAGCGGGCTTCCCGGACTGCGGTGGGGAGTGACCCGAGCATGGCTTGTCTGTGGAGTGTGTTGGAGGTATTTAAGACTCCTTGTACCTTGTACATTGTACTCGTATGCTTGTATTTGAACTTGACTGATGTTTTGCTTGCTTATTGAAAGATTGGGATATATGAGCACTTTCCGACTTTGACGTCGGATCGTACTAGAGATGCGGCTTACCCGTATGCTGCCTCTTGGATAGGAGCGGTGAGCAGGAGTGTGCCTCTGGCGGCCTCTCCCAAAGCTTGGAGAGTCCTACCTGCTGACGAGGTAATATTCTTCCTTTTCCCAACGCGCTTATACCTGCCTCGGCTGCTCGTGCCCATTTCCTGTCTGGGCGGCGGGTTTTGCTTCCAGGTGTGTACCGCCAAATATGGTACCTAGGGGAGAGAGTGTCCCCTCAGCACAATTCGGGGGAGAGACTTATCCCCAAGGACCCACCGGGGTCCATGCTGGCGTTGGATGAATAGTTGGCCCGGCTCTATGTGGAGGCTAGGGGCGATGTTGTTTGCCGCTCTTGGAGGGATTTTGTACACGGGAAGGGGAGCTGTGACGACTTCCTGAGGAGGCTGGCTCCACCAGTACGCTTCGTACTGCCGATGAGCTTTGAACCTTGTATTCTTGTATTCTTGTATTGATTGGATGATTGTATGATTGTATGATTATATATAGGAGGAGGAGGTTGATCCTGAGGATATTCCCCATGCTGATAGGATCCTCTGCTATGAGAACTCGGGCGGGGAAGAGGTGGTGGAGACCATCCCTTTTGCTTCTCCTCCGCACCGGAAATCGTATGATGTTGTACCTGAGCATTATGCCTCTGTAAGTACCGTTGCATTTTTTTGAAATTGTTTGTAATCTTGTACTGGGAACTTGATCATGGATTTTGTATACAGGCGCCTCGGGCAAGAGTGCGTCGCTGGATGCTCTTGCTTGACTCTTGGAAGAGGCATTGTGCCAAGCTAACCCGGAAGCTTTCTGGCCGGGACAGAGAGGTGCCTTTCTTGATCTTGAAATTTGTATTCTGGAAATTTGAACTTGGATGTTGATTCTTGAAATTGTATTTTGTATAGGAGCATCGTCGAGACCGTAGAGGATCTGTTGACAGAGAACCCCAGGCGGAGACGTCCTTGAGGTAGGAGGGGCCGAGCTTGGATCTGGTACAGGGTCCGGTGCTGGTGCTCATAAGAGGCATTCTGATGCTGAGCGGGAAGCTTCCCCTCTTGTACATGTTGATCCCACCAGGCATTCGTTTGGAGGTGCAGGCGGTTCACGGCCCTTTATTTCTTCCCCTGGTTATTATTTCGGAGGAAGTGGTCCTCAGCCCTGTGGTGCAGATTCCTGGGCTTACTATGCAGAAATGGAGAGGATGCGCCATGCTCAGATGTTTGGGTCGTACCAGTATATGCCGATGCCGCCGCCGTATCAATATTCCTCTCATCAGCAGGGAGTTCATCCTACCACTGGCACACTTCGTATCTCGGAGCAGGATCCTAGTACCCCTGGGACGGAGCTGGATCAGGAGCTGGAGTGCCTCAGGAGGCGGAACAGGGACAAGGCGCCTGTGGTTGATGTCACTGTTGATGATGACTCGGACTGACCCTGCATGGTAGCGAGTTCCAGCTTGCCTAGGTTGATTTTGTATGGGCTGTATTGTATTGCATTTGTATGGATTAAAACTTGAATTTTTGTATGGTTGTATGGGTTTGAACTTTGAATCGGTTTGCAAAATTTGAAGATTGGTTTTTTGTATGCTTGAATGTTTGGATTTGTATGTGTTGTGTGTGCCTTGTAATATGTGGCTAGATGCATGCATGAGAAATTTGCCAGAAAATTTTGAAAAAAATTGCCCCATTTTTTCGGGTGTATATACCCACTATAAGCCCCACTTTGACTGAGGTTTTTTGGTTAGGAAAAGCGCAAGTCAAAGTATATTCAACTCTTGCTATGCATATGCAGACTCGACTTAGGACGCCGATCTAGGACTAGGATGCTTGAATTTTGAAATGACCCGAAATCTTGCCGAAGCGTTGATCCGGACTGCTTGATGTTGGGCGGCTTGCGGCTTTGGAATCTTGAATAATGGAGGTTGTACTCTGCTGTCTGAAACACTAAAGAGTGTGTACTCGGAGTCATAAGAGAGGACGGCGGCCTCGTCCTTAGATACAGGCCCCTGCGCCTGGCGCAGGCTTGGCGCCTGGCGCTCGTGGGCTATCGTGCAAGCCGACTCTTGTATAAATAGGGAGCTTGTTGGATCATTTCTTGCATCAATCCTTCCCTGCTATCATTGCATACTGCTTCCTCTCGAAAAGAAAAGAAAATATGGTTGTGTCCTTTGAGAGTGCCTTGAACACGTATCTTGGTTCGCCAGGCAAATTGGAGAAAAGGGAGCTGGATGGCATGCATCTTGGGGTGCTCGTCTCTTTCCGGTTTGTAAAATTGGATTTGCACTTCATTCTTACTGCTCTGGAGACTTGGGATCCAAATCATCATGTCTTCCGTTTTGAAAATAATGAGGTATGTCCCCTCCCTGAGGAATTTAGTGCTATATTGGGGTGGCCCATCATGCTAGAGCTATGCATGCCCAGTGTTGAAGAACACTTTTTCTTGAGTTCTAAAAGGTATTTGGGCTTGAAGCCCCCACTTTTGAGTGATGTTGTATATGGTTGGGGGGTGGATTTATCCCTCCTTGTGACCTACTTTGCTGGGCTTGATGTTCCCAAAGTATTCTGCCAGAGAGCCTTGAGTTTTTGTATATTCGCTCGCTTTCTCTTTTCGAAACAGGGGTTTAGCAATGGTGATGCCTCCCTAATAGAAATTGTAGAGCAGTTTGCTAATGGTCGGGACCCAATGCATCTTGTGATTGGCGAAACATTGACGGGTCTTGATATGCTGAAGTCGGGCCCCTCTTCTTTTCCATCGGGAAGTCCGGTGTTACTCCAAGTAAGGATCTGGAGCTCTCTTGTATGTTGAATTTTGTACTTCTTGTATGGAGAGGCTCATGTTGGTGGCACCACCGGAGAACATGGCGAGCTATAATAGAAAGGGATTCACGGTGCGGCCCACGCTGCATGGCCGACTTTCATTGGATGAGTGGCGGTGTGCACTCTCTGGGGTTGAATCTTGTATAAGGTGGGTAGTTCGTTGGTGGGGAATTGCTTCTATGAGACATGCCCCTGGTTCTACTGCTTTGAGGGTGCCAAGCCTCACAATGCTGGTCTTCTACTCGCCTGCTCGAGTGATGAGACAATATGGCTTGAAACAGGAGATCCCGGACTGTACTGAAGAGAACCCGAAACCTGTTGTGCTGAATGCGAGTCGACTTGAAGTTTGGAGGCGGTATTGGGTTGCCAAACCATTCCTGAGTATCCAGTTCCCACCTGAGTCAGTTACTCTGTCTGCGGGGTACATTGTATGGATTCGAGGTCTAAGCCAGAGGGACATTTCTTTCTCCGGACCAGCTAGAGTCCGAGGTTCTAGAGGTACACGTCCTGCATCAACTGACTTTGAGGAAGGTGACGGGAGTGTGGCCCATCCGGTGCTTGACCGTTCGGAATCCAAAGGAGGTTCGTCGTCCTCCCGTCTTGGAAGGCTTGCAAGTTCCTTCACCCGCTGCTTGGAAAAAGGGAAGATTGATGATTGATTGCGGGAGGAGCCAAGGGATAGTACTCAAGGTGCCACGACTCGAGAGCATAGTCGCCCGACCCTAGATCTTTGTAGGCTAAATGTGTTTGGAATGAATTGTGTTTGGAATGTGTTTGGAAGATGTGTTTAGGAAGTGAAAAGGCTTTTGAACTTTGCTTCACTTGATCCTGACTTTGTATTTGAATTATCTTTGAAGGCCTTAGGGCCAAATAAAGAGTTATTGTGTTAAATTCCGCTTGAACATGCTTTGCTTTGAATTGGCACATTTGGAATAAAAACAACAACAATTTACAATTTTTAATTTTGATTTGATTTGATTTTTAGGATGCCCTTATTTAAGGAAATTTTGAATTTTTTTGTATTAAAGTGGCCGGGCCTCGAAATTAGGTTGCCTACGTGTCCCGTTAAGGAATCAGGCCGGACGTAGTTCTGACCACCTTACAGGACTTGAATTTGGATTCTTGAATTTAAACATGGAACTTAGACATAGAACTTCTTGAGTTGATCGAGGTTGGTCAGAGATCTGAATTATGTTCCGTCGATGTCTGTTAGTTCGACTGCTCCCCCGGAGAGGATTTTCTTGACAATGTACGGGCTATCGAGCATGTCTAGTTCGTCGTATCTGGCTTGTACACATGCAGCTTCTGTGATTTTGCTTTCGATGACTATCCTTAGAGAAGGTATCTCTAGCTCGATAGGTTGTACTGCTTCCATTCCATAGACCAATGAGAACAGAGTTGCACCAGTTGCAGTGCGAATTGAAGTTCGATATCCCCACAATGCGAAATACAGCTTTTGGGGCCAGTCCTTGTAATTGGTAATCATTTTCATGATGATGGTCTTGACATTCTTGTTGCCTGCTTCGACTGCCCCATTGGTTTGTGGGCGATAAGGTGAAGAGCGATGATGTTGAGTCTTGTATTCGGTGAATAGATCTTCACACTCTCCTTGAAAATCGGTTCCCTGGTCACTGATGAACTCGTGAGGAACGCCGTATCTGCATATAATGTTTTGTTGTATGAACTGGGCCACTTGCTTGGAACCCAATACTTTGAATGACCTGGCCTCGACCCATTTGGTGAAATAGTCGATGGCGACCAGTATGAACTCATGACCCCCGGATCCTGTTGGAGTGACTTTGCCGATGACGTCGATACCCCAGGCTGAGAATGGCCACGGTGAGGATTGAGAGTATAGTAGTGATGGAGGAATGTGCTTCAGATTCGCACACTTTTGACATGTAGGACATTTCTTGACAAAGAAGTAGCAGTCCCTTTCGAGGGTATTCCAATAGTATCGTGCCCTAATGATCTTGAGGGCTAGCATTTTCCCATTCATGTGGGTGCCACAGACTCCAGCATGTGTGTTGTCCATGACTCTTTGAGCTTCGTGCTTGTCAACACATCAGAGGTTAGGACCGCCAAGGGACCTTTTGTATAGAATGCCGCCATCCATGACGAAGTTGGTTGATTGTAGTCGTAGAGCCCTTTGATTCTTGCTTGAAAAGTGCGGGGGATACTCTGAATTTTGTAGATACCTTTGAATGTCTGTAAACCAAGGCTCATCTTCGTCTTGCTCGATGTTGTCAATAGCATGGACATATGCTGCTTCTTGACGTGTTTCAATTGTAAGTGGAATTTCAGCCATGCTGCTTGGAATGTTGATCATTGAAGCCAGTTTTTCCAGTGCATCGGCGAATTGATTCTCCTCTCTCGGGAGGTATGTATAGAGAAGCTCTTCTATTTGTTCAGACAGCTGTTCGAGATAGGACTGGTATGGAGCTAAGATCTCGCTTCTTACTTTCCATTTGCCGGAAATTTGATTGATGATTAGGGAGGAATCCCCGTACACTCGAAGTTTCTGGACGCCCAGTGCTAAGGCGGCTTCCAGGCCCATGATGCATGCTTCATATTCTGCCGCATTGTTTGTGACGTTGAATTGTAGTTTTGCTGATATCGGAATGTGTGCGCCGTCACGAGCTACTAAGATTACTCCAACACCACATCTGTTCTGGTTGGAAGCACCGTCAAAATGCATTGACCAACTGTCATCACTGGTCATTAAGATTTGCTCGTCGGGTAAGTCGTAATCTTCCTCTTCTGCCTCGATAGGACAGTCGGCTAGGAAATCTGAGACTGCTTAACCCTTGATAGACTTCTGTGGAATGTATTTGAGGTCGAATTTTGCTAGCATGACCAACCATATGGACAACCGCCCGTTAAGTGCTGGTTTTTCGAATAGATACTAGAGAGGATCCGCTTTCCTGATCACATGTATAGTATGGGAGAGCATGTAGTGCCGTAGTTTCTTTGTGGCCCAAACCAAGGCGATGTTGAGTTTCTCGAGCTGAGTGTATTTGGTCTCGTACTTGATCAGCTTTTTGCTTATGTAGTATACGGCGTTCTCCTTGCCTTCAATTTCCTGGGCAAGCATAGCCCCCACTGCTGAATCGGTTGTTGTGAGGTAGAGCCTGAGGGGAATCCCTGGCATGGCTGGCTTTAGTACTGGTGGGTTAGAAAGGTAGCTCTTGATTGTTTCGAATGCATGCTGACAGTCGTCATCCTACACCTTGGGCTCGCTTTTTCGGAGCTTTTGGAATACTGGTTCACATATCATTGTGAGTCTTGATATGAATCTGCTGATATATTGTAGTCTGCCGAGAAAACCCCGAATTTCCTTTTCATTCGTTGGTGGTTGCATCTCGAGAATTGCTTTGATTTTTGAAGGATCAGCTTCTATTCCTCGAGAGCTGATAACATATCCGAGTAACTTGCCTGACGTTACCCCGAATGCGCACTTTTGAGGATTGAGCCTCATGTTGTATTGTCTGAGCCTGTTGAAAAACTTTCGAAGTACCGAGGTATGCTCGTGCCGTTCTTTGGATTTGACAATCATGTCGTCAACATATACCTCGATTTCCCTGTGAATCATATAGCTCATGATAGTTGTGGCTGTTCTTTGATAAGTTGCTCCTGCGTTCTTTAGTCTGAACGGCATAACTGTATAGCAATATGTACCCCAGTGAGTGATGAAGGTTGTCTTCTCCATGTCTTCCTCTGCCATGGGAATCTGATTGTAGCCTGCATACCCGTCCATAAAAGAGAGTAAGGCGTGATTTGCGGTGTTGTCGACCAAGATGTCGATGTGAGGCAATGGAAAACCGTCTTTAGGGCTGGCCCTGTTGAGATCCTTGTAGTCCACACACATTCGTACTTTGCCATCCTTCTTTGGAACTGGGACGACATTTGCGATCCATTCTAGATATTTTGCTTCTCGAATAAACCCGGCCTCTAGCTGCTTAGAGACCTCTTCTTGAATTTTGAGGGAAACATCCGGTTTCATGCGACATAGTTTCTGCTTGATGGGTTTTGAACCTGGTGTTAGGTTATGATACATATGACAATTCATAAATCATGCGGAAAAAACCATAAACCCAGAAAAACATATTATTTACACATAATCATTTAGCATAGTTTAGATGCATACTCTTTGTTGCGTGCCTTCCCTAGCTGCGCCCGAACCGAACAAGAACAAGTCTTTAGGACTCCAAGTGTCGTCCCTCCGTAGATAGTCCACAGCACGTCCGGATCCGCCTTAAGATTGACCAACTAGAATCGCCCTTAAGGTTCTAATATTTTCGGTTAGGTAGGCAAGAATATTGGCTGATTTTTCTGCTTAAAAATCTTAGTTTTGAATACTTAAAACTTGTGTATAAATAATGACCCCTAGGCCTTTATTTATAGAGTTATGGAAAAGGAATCGTAATCCTAGTAGGATACGAATTAATTGAAATTAGAATCCTACATGAATTCTATTTAATTAATTTATCCAATTAGGAATAGGAATTTAATCATACACTAACTCTTGTAGATTTAGGAATCACGCATGAGCACAAACTCACACACACACGGCAGCCACAAGGGCTGCCCATGCGCGTGCGAGCAGCAGCCCACGCAGCGCGGCCCACGCATCCGTGGCCTTGGCGCGCGCTGGGCCTGCCTTGCGGTAGGCCTGGGCGCTGCCTTGGCTGGGCTTGTGGCGCGCGTGCTTGCTGGGCGATGGCCCGGCTTCGTGCTGGGCCTTCGTCCGGCAGGCCTCGTCCGATGCTAATTCGTACGATACGCTTCCGATTAAATTTCCAGTTCCGGAATTTATTTCCGATACGAACAATATTTAATATTTCCGATTCCGGAATTAATTTCCGTTTCGAACAAATATTTAATATTTCCGTTTCCGGAATTATTTTCCGATTCCGGTAATATTTCCGATTCTGACAATATTTCCGTTTCCGGCAATATTTCCGATTCTGGTAATATTTCCATTTCCAATAATATTTTCCGATACGTACCATGTTTCCGTTTCCGGCAACATCTACGACTTGGATAATATTCATATTTCCGATACGATCCATATTTCCGTTTCCGGCAATATCATCGTTTCCGGAGTATTCATTTCTTGCCTGTGACAATCTTAGCTCCCACTGAAACCAAGATCCGTCGGTTCCGAATATTCATAGATGGAGTATTTAATGCCATTAAATACTTGATCCGTTTACGTACTATTTGTGTGACCCTACGGGTTCAGTCAAGAGTAAGCTGTGGATTAATATCATTAATTCCACTTGAACTGAAGCGGCCTCTAGCTAGGCATTCAGCTCACTTGATCTCACTGAATTATTAACTTGTCAATTAATACTGAACCGCATTTATTAGACTTAACATAGAATGCATACTTGGACCAAGGGCATTATTTCCTTCAGTCTCCCACTTGTCCTTAGGGACAAGTGTGCATTTCCTAATTCCTTTGTCGCTCGATGCTTGCTTTTGAACATAAGGTAAGAGTTGTCATCCTTATTATGTCCAGAGGTGTTCCTCGGTTTCAGAGTTCAACTGATCAAATAAACAGATAATCATAGCCTATGATTCATCCGAGCACGGCCATGCATTTCACAGTTTCTAGCTCTCCGAGTGGCCTTGTACAACTTTTAAGCATCTCATCCCGATTTATGGGAGGACAATCCCAATCTTGCGATCTTGAGATTAGACTTCGTTTGATAGGTGATTACCTGAGCGTTGCCTTTATAGCCTCCTTTTACGGTGCGACGGTTGGTCAACGTCAAAGCAACCAGTTCTCAAACAAGTAATCTCAAATCACTCAGGTATTGAGGATTTAGTGTCTAATAATTTAATGAAATTTACTTATGACAGACTTTCATCTCTTACAGTAAAGTTTCATAGGTCTTGTCCGATACTAGTCTTCCCAAAGTAAGTATCTATGCAAATGATTATGACATTGCCATATCCACATAGTTCAAGAAACAGAACTACTAGTCATCTTGCATTCTAATCGTCTAACGTTTTCTATGCGTCCAATTTTATAGAAAACTCCGATTAGGGACCATTTTCAACCTTTGACATTCAAGTTCACTTGATAGACATTTCTTAGTCACAGGACTGGTCCTGACAGTCTATCTTGAATATATCGTCAAATTTGAAGGGACTCATCATTTAATACTAAACCAAGATTAAATGGAATATGAAAATACATTTCATATATGATAAATGTTCAACCCCAATGTTTTATAACCATGGGCCTCAAACCCATCTTCTAAAACAATTCATGGAATTCAAAGCTATGCTTGATTTCCAGTGCTACAATGTGAGTGTTGCTTCTCACTTGTTGCATAGGTTTAGTTATCATGCTTTGCCAATCTTAATATCCTTTTCATCGAATGTTCTTCGAGATATGATGATAAGATCTTTTCGAGTTTGTTTATTATGTGATCTAGTCTTTCTCGCTACAATGGTGGTTCTACGCATTTCTCAATGAAGAACCATCAAGTTAGCAGACGTTTTTCTTGCTTCAAGAGTGGTTCTACGCATTTTTCAATGAAGAACCATCAAGCCAGCAGATAGGTGATCTACCCAAGTTCAGTGAAGAACTTTAAACAACCCTGTTTTATTGCTTCTTAGGCAATAATTACTTTTACTTCAACTGTTTAGGTTGCTAGTGATGCTTTGTTTGGATTTGCTTATCCAAGCAGTTCACAGATATGTGGAAGACTTTCCAGCTATATCTTAGAACATATTTAATTTCCCACGCAACAACTCATGGTCTTCAATCCATGTTGCCATTTCAAAACACGATGCTCTTTAGCTCGTCCTTGTCAATGGTTAACTCCAAAGGGTCTTGCTTGATCCTTTGCCAGTGTTTATGCGTGTAGCATCAATATTTAGCATATCTTTATTTCCTTGAATCAAGAAGTAATCCTATGTACCTTTTCAGGTACCATAAGTTTTTCTTGATCTCAATCTAATTGGTCTTCACTTAGATCAATAGAGATTGGTATATGTTCGTCATGCCTAAAGTCATACGATACGTTTTTGGCGATCCTCATATTATATCATACATGATAAATTCTTTTGTAGAATAATTCCCAATTGAATTCTATTCATGTAACTTTAGCTCATTCAATTTCAGTAGATACTGAATCCAGCTAAATTTTTTGACATATAATATAGGTGAAGAATCTCTTTAGATTCTTTGATGTTAACTTAGTAAATGCTTATACATAGTTCAAACATCCTTTACTTAGATTTATTCACATGGGTCGAATATCTCCAATGGAGACTTTCGTGTTTGATTTAGTAAATGCCATTACTTAATCCAAAATAATATCATAAGATCTTTGTAAATAGATCTTAATACCCAGTATGTACTAAGTTTCGCCATGGTCCATTATTGATGAATAATTTCAAATCTAAGTCATTAGCATTTGAATGTTATTTCACAATAGAGAGATATGTGTGTGATACACATAGGACCAATTAAGTTTTAAGTACTCCCACTAAATTTCTTATATATCTATAAGAATCATGTATATTTTATGAAACTAAAATACTTATTAGTTTCACTAAAATACAGTTCCAATTCCCAATTGCTTGCTTAAATCTGTACTTAGATTTTATAAGCTAGCTTTCCTTTTCAAGCATTTATTTGGATCCACAAACTCTATGACATACCATGTACATATTGTATTCCATCATTTGATTGAGGAATACGTTTTGTCATCCAATTGCCATATGTACCAATATGCAATCATTGCTTGAATTATAGACTTAAGCATTACGATTTTGCATGAGGTTTCAACACAATCCATGCCATGAATTTGCTTGTAACCTTTAGCAACTAATCTAGCTTTGTGTGTGAACACAATTCCATGTTTGATGGTTTTTATCCTTAAAACAAACTTGCAACCAATAGGTGTGAAACTATTCTTGCAAATCAACAAAATTTCAATTTTGTCATCAAAACATTGAGTATGTTTTATGGCCTTTAACCATTTAAAACATATAGTCTATATATGGCCTCTAACCATTTTAGGGAATCTATATTTCGTCATAGCTTTCTTACAAGTCACAAACTCATTAATCTACATGATAATAGTTTGACTGCAAGTTGTAGGTTTCTTCACTATCTAATAGAAGAATTGCATAGTTTCAGGGACCTGAACTCCATGTTTCTTCACTATAGAAGAATCTCATAGTTTCAGTGACTTGAACTCTATGCCTACTTGGGTATAGAACATCAAACAACAGAATATCAATAGCCACTTGAAAGTCCTTTGAATATTCTGTTCTCTTTGAAGCACTTGTAAAGTCTTCTAAGAGAAGTCTATTCTTTAAAGCCACTTCTAAAGTCCTTAAAGAATTAGTTCGGATTTTCTGAAGCACTTCGAAAAGCCTCCGGAATGTCCGTTTATGTTTGTTGTTCGCCTCGAAAACTTTCGAGGTCTATTTTCTCCCACTTGTCATTTTGGAAACGAATCTCCAAAAGGACATTATTTCGAGCAAACAAACATTATGTTCTCAAAAATTCGTGGTAGAAACAATACCCTTGTGTCTCATTTGAATAAATCACAATGAAACATATATCTATACTTGGACCTTAGTTTGTTGAATAACAAACACTAAGCTCCCACTGAGTTTAAGAACTCTTTAGATATATTATGAAAAGATATTCTGAAATTACTTTTCAATAGCTTTGACGAATTTGGTTTAGTTTGGTGGTAGTTGAGCATTTTGTTTTAGAAATTATAGGAAAAGTCTTTATGATCCATCATTGATTGAATCAAGTACTAATCCACTTCGATCATTCCAATTTAGATATGCCATATCTTATGGAGCTAGATTGTGAAATTACAACACACAATCATTGATGATCATATTTGGTCTCAAGTAATCATCAACATGATCTAACCTAGATCTTTATGATTTCTTGCCAAGTGGATTTTATACTTCTGAATCTTTGAACTAGCCAAACAGATTCAACTTATATCACATTTGAGTAAATAAACCTATATTCACTCAAATCCATGTGAAATAATAAAGTCATAAAATCTTTCTTTAGCTTTGAACTCTATCGTCTAGGCGTTCTAACAATAGTTCATATCTTTTGTTACTTTCAACAAGTAAGACTAGCTTGTCTTAAGTTGATCTAGAAATCAACCAACTTTCAAAAGTCCATTAAAATAGAGCTTTTGAATGTTAACTTGTTGATATGGTCTAAGCAACAATGCCAAAGATTAGTGGAACTCAAATCAAGGGGTTGATTTGAACCTAGTAAAGTTCTTTAAAGAGTTGTTTGTTTTAATCAAGCATATTGACTCAACCTGTAATTGACCATTTCATTCAAATAAACAAACAAACATTGTTTTTGTTTTTCTTTGAATGTGAGTCTTTCTGTGTTTGAAGCAGAAATTTAGGTATGCTGATTATGGAACAAAATAGCCATTAAGTTCCAGCCTTTGAAAGGACTTAAAACAAACTCAGATGACCCTACAATTAATGTAGCATTGCCATGCTTCATTTCCCACTTGTAGGTCATTAGTGTATCCTAGCTTCCATTGTTTGAGTTATTACCAAAGTAAGAACCTCAAGCGGTATATGATACCAAGGAAGTTTGATTGCTAGGTCACTTCTCTTTAAACATAAACTTATAGGTAGAAACGGAATCGTAAATTCCTTTCATTGTTCCTCGTTTTCCTATTTCTTGTACCCTTTCTTATAGTCTTAAGAATTGAATTCTTTAGTGTTGACTTTTATACTTTGTTAGACATGTCCAATGTCACCAACAAGGTTCTTTTCCATTTTAATTTATGTTGAATATTTTGGTTCAACCAGATGATCTTACCAGAAGCTTCTAAAGTTCTCTAAGTATCGATCTATTCGAATGTCTAGTGACTAGACTCATTCGAGAATTAAATGGACAAAGATATTAGGTTGTTAACCATTGGTAAGGCTGAGCGGTTAAACTCAATGCTTTATGATCTCAAAACTACATTGTATTTTGAATTCACAAGCACCAATTGGTTTGCCATTCGATTTTGATATTCGAAAACAACCATAAAAGTCGCTATAAGAAACGTACATTTTAAATTGCTCATTTTCTCTCATTTCCGTGAATCGTTTTGGATTCACTACCAATCGAGGAAATTTACTGTTACCTTTCTAAAAGGATTTATTGCAGTGCAAGATATTTAATTATAAACAATAATTAAAACATACATTGAAGCATGCAAAGTCTAAACATTTATCATGAATAATAACTTGAAATTAAAGCAACCATGCAATTCAAACAAGTTATTAGCATTTTATTCGAATTATGTGTTCCGGCAGGTGTGAATAAAATGATTCCAAGACCCTAAAATCATTGAAGAACTAAGCACAGTTTGTCGACTTAATCCTAAAACATTTTAGGTAAGCAAAAGCCTTTTGCTAATAGTCTAGAAACTACTCTTGGTTGATAGGTACGTCCAAGAACTTATTAGGTAAACCTATCGATTTTGCCACGACATAAAAGGACTCCTTACTTATATCGTTGAGTTTCACCAAAACTAACGTGTACTCACAATTATTTGTGTACCTTGCCCCTTTAGGACCAATAAGTAACACCTCGCTGAGCGAAAACTATTACTAGATTGATGTAAAGGATATCCAAGCAAGTGTATATTTTGGCATGGCACCTTTTAACTCAATTTTTAAGTTTGGAACTTAAGCTCTTACTATGTTGGTTAGATTTTAAGTGAACTAAAATCCTTAATCATGCAACATAATCAAGCTTTTGATCTCATGCATTTTAAGACATATTTAAAAGCAATAAATAACTTAAAACATGCATAAGATATTTGTGATCTAGTATGGCCCGACTTCATCTTGAAGCTTTGACTTCAAAGTCCGTCTTGAAAATCTCCGTGGGAGGCACCATTTTCTTCAAATAGGATAAGCTATAACTAATTACAACTATTTGATGGTTCGCAGACCATATTTGAATTGAAAAATAACTTTGGTACTTTAGACCAATTACATTCAAATTAATGGTACGCAGACCATATTTTCTATCCTATTTGGGCCATACTAGTCACTTCATAACCTGCAAAACAGTACATATACAATATATACCATTCACCCATTCATTATCATGAATGGCCCACATAGCTGGTTAGTAAAACACATTATGCATCTCGTAAACATTTGCAGCAATTAATCAATGGCACCAATAATCTACCAATTATTCAGTCCTTATTAATTTTAATCAAGTTGTTTTAACCTTAAGGATTTGTAGACCTAATCAAGAGTTTATGACTAAAAAGCGCTCCCACTTAAACCAATAAATTCATATGCTCTACCAATTTTAAACATAAAAATGTATTTCTAGTCTAACCGGAAACATACAAATTTAATTAAAATTTAAAGCTCATATCAATTTATAATTGAATCCAAAAATTTAATTTAATTTCAGTCGTATTTAAATTAATTCATGATTTTAATTTTAGTAAAATAATTAGAATAAATAACATTTATTATAATTATAATATTCAAAATTAAAATCCAAGAAAATAATTCAAATTATTAATTTTAAAATTAATTAAAATTACGTGAACTGAAATTTTCAAATTAAACATTCAAAGCGATCTAACCGTAACGCAAACACCCTACGCGTTGCACGCCCATGGACCGTACGCACACAGCCATTGCTGGCCATGTGCGCGCAGCCCATGCGCTCGTCGCATAGCTGCTGCTTCCCTATCGCAAGCCTCCGCACGCATTGGTGCTCGCTGCGCGCGCCAGCGCTCATCGCACGCGAGCTATCGCTCGCAGTGCGCGCGCGCGACATCGCTCGCTGGGCGCGGGACATCGCTCGCTGGGCGCGCGAGCCATCTCTCGCTGGGCGCGCGACATCGCTCGCTGGGCGCGCGACATCGCTCGCTGTGCGCGCGAGCCATCGCTCGCTGGGGCGCGACATCGCTCGCTGGGCGGGCGACATCGCTCGCTGGGCGGGCGACATCGCGCGCTGTGCGCGCGAGTAATGCTGGGCGCAGCGCTCGTGGCACGCGAGCTTGCGCTCGCTGCGCGCGAGGCTGCGCGCTCTTGTGCGAGGCAGCGCGCGTTGTGGCGCAGCTCGCTTGCTGCCCACACGCGACTGCCTTGGCTTGCCCTTCGCCCATGCCCATTCGTTCATTCTCGTGGCACACGACACAAGGCAGGGCTGCTGCCTTGTGCTCGTGCACTACGCCCTTGCTCATTGCATTCGTGCCGCACGGGCGACGAGCTCCCTTGCTCGTCGTCGCATGCCCGCATTATACAACACCCCTTAAGGGTAACACGAAGCGTCCATTGCTTCGTGCGTGAAAGTTTTATGAACGAATCGCATAAAAATTTAAAATTTATATTTAAAATTAATGACAAATTAATAAATAATATTAATTTCATAATTTTAGGGCGAAAAATCGAAAATTTATTATCCAATTGATTTCCGATTGTTATGGATTCAAGTCTAGGTCATAAAAATTTAAAATTTATCGTAAATTTACAATTTTTATGGTGGTTTTTAATCATAGGTTTCTAATTAAATTACAATTAATTATGAAAATCAAATTAATTCTAAATTATTCTAATTTTCAACAAATTAATCATAATTACAAATTAGATTGCATAATTAACAAGACTAGGCATTCAAACTTGTTAAACATATGCAGTAGGTCAATCAAAAATTCAAGATTTATCAACAAGAATCGCAAATATTTAATTTAACATCTTAAATTTACGAAATTTTGCATTCGAAAAACTAAAACCTTCGAAAAGTCATAGTTAGGCTTCGAATTTGAGAATTCTGGGTTCGGCAGAAAAATACTATTTTTGTCAAAATTTTAGAATGCCTTTTACATGCGGAATTGACACAAAAATCACTCGATTTGGATGAGTAACAAAGAAACTGCCGAAAAACTGCGTACGTATAATTAAATAAACGCAATTTGCAATTAATTAACAATTACGAAAATTAATCACCCCTTTTAATTCTTGCAAATTTGTAATATTTAACCATGTTCATGCAATTTAGATTATGAAAATAATAAGGGGCTCGTGATACCACTGTTAGGTTATGATACATATGACAATTCATAAATCATGCGGAAAAAACCATAAACCCAGAAAAACATATTATTTACACATAATCATTTAGCATAGTTTAGATGCATACTCTTTGTTGCGTGCCTTCCCTAGCTGCGCCCGAACCGAACAAGAACAAGTCTTTAGGACTCCAAGTGTCGTCCCTCCGTAGATAGTCCACAGCACGTCCGGATCCGCCTTAAGATTGACCAACTAGAATCGCCCTTAAGGTTCTAATATTTTCGGTTAGGTAGGCAAGAATATTGGCTGATTTTTCTGCTTAAAAATCTTAGTTTTGAATACTTAAAACTTGTGTATAAATAATGACCCCTAGGCCTTTATTTATAGAGTTATGGAAAAGGAATCGTAATCCTAGTAGGATACGAATTAATTGAAATTAGAATCCTACATGAATTCTATTTAATTAATTTATCCAATTAGGAATAGGAATTTAATCATACACTAACTCTTGTAGATTTAGGAATCACGCATGAGCACAAACTCACACACACACGGCAGCCACAAGGGCTGCCCATGCGCGTGCGAGCAGCAGCCCACGCAGCGCGGCCCACGCATCCGTGGCCTTGGCGCGCGCTGGGCCTGCCTTGCGGTAGGCCTGGGCGCTGCCTTGGCTGGGCTTGTGGCGCGCGTGCTTGCTGGGCGATGGCCCGGCTTCGTGCTGGGCCTTCGTCCGGCAGGCCTCGTCCGATGCTAATTCGTACGATACGCTTCCGATTAAATTTCCAGTTCCGGAATTTATTTCCGATACGAACAATATTTAATATTTCCGATTCCGGAATTAATTTCCGTTTCGAACAAATATTTAATATTTCCGTTTCCGGAATTATTTTCCGATTCCGGTAATATTTCCGATTCTGACAATATTTCCGTTTCCGGCAATATTTCCGATTCTGGTAATATTTCCATTTCCAATAATATTTTCCGATACGTACCATGTTTCCGTTTCCGGCAACATCTACGACTTGGATAATATTCATATTTCCGATACGATCCATATTTCCGTTTCCGGCAATATCATCGTTTCCGGAGTATTCATTTCTTGCCTGTGACGATCTTAGCTCCCACTGAAACCAAGATCCGTCGGTTCCGAATATTCATAGATGGAGTATTTAATGCCATTAAATACTTGATCCGTTTACGTACTATTTGTGTGACCCTACGGGTTCAGTCAAGAGTAAGCTGTGGATTAATATCATTAATTCCACTTGAACTGAAGCGGCCTCTAGCTAGGCATTCAGCTCACTTGATCTCACTGAATTATTAACTTGTCAATTAATACTGAACCGCATTTATTAGACTTAACATAGAATGCATACTTGGACCAAGGGCATTATTTCCTTCACCTGGAATAAGGGGAATTGTATGCAAACCGATGCTTGGATCAACCCCTGGCATATCATGATAGGACCATGCGAAGACGTCTACATACTCTGAAAGTAGCTTGATAAGATCGTCCCGCTCTGCTTGAGAAAGAGTTAAACCAATCTGAACTAGTTTTGAGTCACCGTTGTTAGAAAGGTTGATTTTTTCTGTTTCCTCAATTATGGGCGTCCTGTTTTCATGATTTTCGATAGCTTTTAGAAATTCAAAGTCAGTTTCTTGTAAAGCAAAGTTCTTTGGATTAGGACTGTGTTTTGAATTAGGACTCGAAGAGTAAGTAGAAATTGAAGTGTTATTGAAATCAGCAATCATTACATCAACTGTTTTGACTTGAAGCTCGGCCTTTAGAGGCTCTTGATTGATGCAAGATTCTAGTTCTAGACACTTAGACTCATTGCTAGACTCGGAAATTGAAAGACAGACTCTGGACCTGGACAAAGACACTAATCGTAAAGATAGTTCTCAGGGTATTCCCAAACATCTGTGTCATAATCGTCATAATCATCGAAGATGGGGCTGCATGCACAGACTTTCAGGACTTGGTCCCAGACATGATTCCATGTGTTGTAAGGAAATGCAGCGAAGCTGCCCTTGCATGAAGTGTTGAGCCCTAAGAGGAACATTCTAACCATTTTTCCCTCTGACAGCTCAGCCTGAATTGTACGAGCGGAGATTGCCCATCTGTGGTAGTATTCTTGAACGCACTCATCACTAGAGGAAAAATCGTCATGTGCTTCCCTTCAAGTGCGGCTCGTTTACTAAGTTGGCAGCACTTGAGAGCATGAAAAATAAAAGATAAAATACATTTTCACAAGTGCGGGCTATTTTAAAAAATTGGCAGCACTTAAACTCAAATGCGGGATTTAAACTCAAGTGCGGGCTCATTTTACAAAAGCCGCACATAAAATTTCTAAAATATTGCAAAAAAATAAAAAATTAATTCTAAAATCAGAGAAGCATTCGTTTTCTCTCTCCCCGATTCTTCGACCTCTTCCTCTTCAGCTTCGTTTTCTCTCTCCTTTGTCGTCGCCGTCGCTTCTTCACCGCCGGAGATCGATCTCCCCCACCGCCGTTGATCTCTACCCTCTTCCAGATCAAACTAATTCAGGTTTATTTATCGACTTTTTTTTCTGGTTATTTTTGGCGATTTTTCTCTTCAATCCTCCGCCCTAATCAATTTATTTTCTCCAATTTCATGGACATTGGAGGACCTCTCATTTTTCGTTAATTTATTCATTTTTATGCAAATATTTTGTAGGTAGTTTGGATCACTGGAGCCAGCCGCGGAATCGGTATGCGATCAATTTTTGTGTTTTGATTGAATTTATTGCTTCTATTATCAATTATTAGCTGCTGTGAACTTCAGACTAGTAATTTTTTTGATATTGTTGTGAAGCTTGTTGAATTGGTGCGTATGTAGCAAAAAAATATGATGTTTAAACGCGCTGATGTGGAAATTATTTGTTGATATCCATATTCTGTTGTTTGGATTACTGGAGCCAGCCGCGGAATTTGGCCAAGAACTTGCTTGTTTATCCAAGTTCTTGTGATCCGAAGATCTTTCCAAGACTTGCTTGTTTATTCAAGTTCTTGTGATCCGAAAATATTTCCATGACTTGCTTGTTTATCCAAGTTCTTGTGATCCGAAGATCTGTCCATGACTTGCTTGTTTATCCAAGTTCTTGTGATCCGAAGATCTGTCCATGACTTGCTTGTTTATCCAAGTTCTTGTGATCCGAAGATCTATCCAAGGACTTGCATGTTTATCCAAGTTCTTGTGATCCAAAGATCTATCCAAGGACTTGCTTGTTTATCCAAGTTCTTGTGATCCGAAGATCTATCCAAGGACTTGCTTGTTCTTCCAGTTTCTTGTGATCTGAAGATCTGGGAAAGGAACTGCAAGTCTTTCTCTCAGTTAGTTGACTTCGCCTACCCGAGGGAAATATCTGATTTTAGTCTAAATTCTTTGATCCAAAGATCTGTCCAGAATTTGTTAACTTGATTTTGAGTGACATTTGTTTCGAACGGTGTTTATCCAGGGTGCCGCAAATCCGAGGATTTTTGACGGGATCCTGTTCGGTTTTCTAATTTAACTATTTCTCGGAATTTCGTCCAAGAGATAGTTATCCCATATTGATTTTATACCCGGTGATCCGAAGATCATTTCCGAGGTAACATGTGTATAGATCAGACGTGATAAAACGTAATGCAAAAGGGATGTTTAATGAAACAAATGGGGCCAGCGGCCTTTTCTTCTCATTAAAAAACTTACTTTGATTACAAAGGGTGGTGCTCATACAAAAGTATTTCTTAAGAACATCGGCATTCCAATGGTTCTTTAAGACTTGCCCATCTAGTTGCCTGAGCATGTAAGTGCCAGGTCTTTTTTCAACATGGATGACATAAGGTCCTTCCCATGTTGCCGAGAACTTTCCAAGGATTCGACCTTTCAGAACTGATGCAGCATTTCTGAGCACTAATTCTCCGACCTTTAAAGGTCTGGCATTGACCCTTCGGTTGTAGTGCTTGCTAACCCTTTGCTAGGAGGCTGCATTCAGAGTTCTGGCGTTGTCCCGAGATTCATCCAGTAGATCTAGAGACTCGGACAAGAGTTCGTCGTTGCTCTCCCTATGAACTCCATCATACTGGTCCTATGCCTGTATTCTTCAGCTTTCTTTGTCGATCTCTATAGGGATGACAGCCTCAGAACCGTACACCAAATGGAAAGGTGTTTCCAAGTGGCCTCTTTCTCGGTGGTCCAAAGGGACCAAAGTGCTCCTGGTAGCTCCTCAAGCCACTTACTCTTCTCGTCTTCCACTCTCTTCTTGAGTGCGTTGAGGATTATGTTTGTTTGTCGCTTTGACTTGTCAGTTGCTCTGTGCGTGGCACACCGACAAGTAAGCTAAGTGTATGCCAAACTGTTTGCACCAATTTTGCAGTGGGGTGTTATCAAATTGTTTCCCATGGTCGAAAACCATTAGCCTCGGTATGCCGAACCTTGTAATAATGCTTTGCCAGATGAATTTCCGGACTTGGGCTTCCGTGATTGCAGATACCGCCTCGGCTTCGATCAACTTGCTGAAGTAATTAACTCCTACAATCAACCACTTCTTTTGATTTATAGCCGAGAGAAATGGACCAATGTTGTCCAATCCCCATTGTGCAAACAGTAGTGGATATAGCGTTGATTGTAAAGGTTGAGCTGGTTGGTGGATGGTCGGTGTGAGGGGGTTGAAAAAGCGCGAGGCTAATGCGTGACCTTGTCCCTCGTGGGTGTGACGATTCTTTTTATTCAATCAAGTGTTATTGGATTTCCTGTGAGTATACACCCAATTTACTAGTAATATAGGAGTCGCCATTCAGTTTTTAACGACAATGAGAAAAACTGACAAAACCCGGTTATCGTGACATAAAGGGAGTGCAATTATGTTTGACCACGACGGCCATAGGTTCCCTTGTGATCCCTGGTGTGGGGATCTCTCAATATACACCCGCAAGGTAGAGATTGAGGGTTCGGGGGACTGTAACTACCGAGAGGAGTAATTCGCTGGTCGATAACTCCAGAGGCAGGATATCCTTACTAGCTCAGCATAAATAATTGAAGGGACATGCGTTAACTATTAAACTAATCTGAGTTGATTTTAGCAATATGCAACATATAATACTAATTCGATCGCGATTATCTGATTTAAATAACATTAAGGGACCTAGCATGATAATCCGATTTCCCAAAGATATTATATTTGTTAGGCGTGATAGAGCAATCATATTAGGTTAGTTTAACAGTACATAAAAGGGGTGAAGGAAAGCGGTTAAATCATCGAAAAGGGACACATTACGACGCACCCTTGAGAGGTGCGTCACGGTTCTCAGAAAACTAACCACTTTGACTTTGCTATTTCTCCTTTTTATTTAACGAATCTCGATTATGGGACAGGATACGTTCTGTTCGATTTATGGATCGATTGCGACAGAACGCGTGAACAGTTTCGCAGCGAGAGGCTTAGGCTAAGGGGTTTAGAGTCAATACTCAGAATATATTATGTGTTGTTGTTGTGTGTTGTTTCACGTCGAAACTAGGGGCCTATTTATAGGGAAGAGTTCGTGGAAAGATAGAATTGCAGAGTTCTAATCCACAAAGAATTAGGAAAATAGACGTACCCAGGTATTTTCAGCGCCCAGGCCTGGGCGCCGAAGATTTCGGCGCCCAGAGCCAGGCGTTGAAAATAGGCTATGGGCAGTTTTTGTTTAGTCAGATTCGGATTCTAAAATCCGTAGAGTTTGAGATTAATTTGAGTCTTTAAGCGCATATCAATTTGTGACGGAATGCGTCTGGGCCCGTTACGGACTCTAGGCTCGTTAGGATTTTAATTAATACGTAACTCTTATTTCCGAATCTTATTAGGAATAAGATTCTCACAGTTTTCTATCTCATTTAGGATTTATGTTGGAATGCAACACCTAATTCTGACAGGTTTCTATCTTTTATGATTTGCCACTTTTAGAAGCTACCTTTTACGGCAGTTACTATTTTTAGCAGGTTTCCATAAATAGCAGGTTTCGGGTGAAATGAAATAGGGAATCGAGATTCGTTTATTTTATAGGAGATGCGTTGTCAAGTGGAGCTTTTATGCTTTCATCATCGAACCTTTCCCTTGCGGGAATGGGGACAAAAGTAGGTGTCTACAGTTAGCCCCCACTTTGACTGAGTCTTGGAGTAAGACGATGGTCAAAGTATTAGACGGAGTGCGTCACACAAGCCATGGTGTATGTGACCTATTTTGCGAGGGTCTCACGAGCCCCCGAGTGATAACATTTGACTTAAGGGTCATCACTTGATGTGTCGACATTTCCCTCACGTGTCATTGGGATTTGTCAACTGATAGTATAGAAACTTCCTCACTTTGTCATTGGAAGAATCTAAAGGTGCGTAGAAACTCCCTCACTTTGTCATTGGGAGTAACTACATATATTTTCGAAATTAAAGCTGTAAAGTGTAATTGAGCCTGGCCAAGCCCAATCACGAGGTAAAACGTTTTTAAAGATTCTCATTTTCAGGGCTATCTAAACGAGAAAACCCCCTTGTTTTTATAGGACGTAAAACGAAGGAAAATCCAGCAATCGTTCTTTTTTGGAAAAACGAAAAACCAATCCTTTAATTTTTGGAAAAAGGGAAAACCAATCCTTTAATTTTCGAAAAAAGGGAACACCGATCCTTTGATTTTCGGAAAAAGGGAAAACTGATCCTTTGATTTTCGGAAAAAGGGAAAACCGATCCTTTGATTTTCGGAAAAAGGGAAAACCGATAAAAGTTATCGCTGCAGCGACTAAGGACCTGCGCTGTTAGTGACGCAGACCCCGCCCGCTGAAGGTGGGCGAGCCTGTCCGCTGAGGGTGGACCCCCCGTCCGATAGAAGTGGACGAATCTGTTTGATGTTTTTGAAAATAAGGACCTACGCGGTTTGTTACATAGACCCCGCCCGCTGAAGGTGACGAACCTTGTCCGCTGAGGGTGGACACCCCGTCCGATAGAAGTGGACGAATCTGTTTTGAAATTTTATTTTAAAAATAAGGACCTACGCCGGTTTGTGACGTAGACCCCGCCGGCTGAAGATGGCGAGCCTATTTTAAATTTGAAGACTTTATTCTTTGAAAAACTGAGGACCTGCGCGGCTAGTGACGCAGACCCCGCCCGCTGAGGGTGGGCGAGCCCATTTTTAATTTCTTATTTTGCCTATGTAGAAGGGCTTTTGTGATTACAACCTGTTGGTGGGTCGTAATATTTCCTGATTAGATGTGTCCTATAAGTGGGTCCACATTGTGTATATTTTTGTTTAACGATATTTTATTTTATTATATTTTTTTTCAAAATACCGTTCTTTTCTTTTTTGGGATAGAAATAAGATAACGGATATCTTTACACAAAATAGGGGAGTACGCGTGCCCGACAGCGAATATTCGCTGTCTGGGAAGCAGTTTCAGCGCCCAGGCCTGGGCGTGAGAATTTCTAACGCCCAGAGCTGGGCGTTGAAAATGCGAAAGGGGGACTGGTCTTTAAATTCGCGGACCGTCTCCTTCCTTTCCCTTTTCCGCCATTTTTGCTCAAACTTCTTCACTTCTCTCTACTGATTTTTGCTCGTTTTCTTCACTTTCCTTCACGAATTCTACTCCAAATTACTTCTCAATCTTCCCAATGTAAGTAATTTTCAGTAATTTTGAGCTTTTCTGTCAATTTCAGTATTTTTGTCAAGTATTTTCGTGCATGAAATTGATTTGGAGGTTTTTGATTTTGTGCCCCTTTTCTCCAATTAGACAGTTGGAAATGTTTCACATAACATGTTAATTAGTTTGTGCATGTTAATTTTTGCAAGTATGTTGATTTTTGTTGAATTTGGGCATTTTCATGCTAGCCCCCAAGTATACCTACGAATCTAGTATTTTCTTATAATGTAGGTGTTCTTGGTATATTGCTTGCGTTCCTGATAATTCATGAATGACAAATTATGGGAGAATTTTGATTTTGCTGGAGTTAATTTTTACTTAGGGAATTTGCTAAGTCTGAACTTAGTATCATGTTTTTTAGGGAACAAAAATTGTATGACTCCATTTCATGAGTGAAATGCACTCTTTTTAGGGATCGGTATGAGTGCCGATTTTGTCAAAGGTATAATGCCTTGTTGTATTGTTGATCAGCATGTCTGACGAGTCGTTACCCCCTCCTGGTGGCCACGAGGTGCGTGGCATGACGCGTCAGTCGACTGGCCCGGGTCCCCTATGGGTGGGCCCTGAGCTTTAAGATGGTCGTGATCTACACTACGACCTAGAGCACCATGTGACTTCCCGCCTTCACGCGAGGAGAGAGACTACGGTTCGCGGCTATGGCTCCGCGACGAGTGAGACCGTTTTCAGCTATCTGAGCTCGGACGCCCAGGCCTTGGTGAGGGCGAGCTCACTATTTCCGGTGGTTGAGACCTTCTGGGAGATACTGCGGCTCAACATCTCCCTGTCCTTTCTGCGGTCGTTCATGAGGTGGTGGTGGGATACCACCAACACCTTCCCTTTTCCTTGGGGCGAGATGACGATCACTCCTGAGGATTACACAGCTTTGACGGGTTTGACCTTTACAGGGAACCCCGTTCGTCTGAGGTCGGACGGCCCATCGCCGACTGTTGCTGAGGGTACCAGGCTCCTGGGCTCGTGGATGGGTAGTAGGTTACCTTCGTACCAGCCCCGTGGGATACCTTTCGCTGACCTGATGTGGGCTTTGGAGCACGGGACAGAGGAGTCGCCTTCGAGACAGGCTCGACTATTCTACCTCCATTTTATTACTTCCACTTTTCTATCGGGTCCGACTGACCCCTTTGACCCGAGGTGGATAGGCATGGTGGAGGACGTGTCTACACTGGGTGACTATCGCTGGGGCGATTTGGGCTATGCGACGCTTGTCGGCCAGATGAGTTTGTCGGTGCGCGTCTCGGACCCGAGTATACGTCACTTTGTGATTACATTAGCGGGAGTGCCGCGTTTGATCGAGGTATGTGCCTAGACTTTCTTTTGTTTTTCTAGCTTTTACCCGGCCTCTTTTTTTTTAACGCTTTATTATCCTTATCTTTTGCAGCTGTGGGCCTTTGAGCACTTACCCTGGCTGGCTCCCCGAAAGGGGCAGAGGCCTTTGGAGTTCCCTGCCGGTCGCCGTTGGGGTTGGAAGAAGAAGCTGACAGTGCGTCCGCCGACCGATACCGTGTGGGATCTTATCCGGGACGGGAACCCTGAGCATGTACAGAATCTTATCCTCTATCTCGTATTTCGTCATTTTTTTTTCATGTGCGAGATCTGACTGCGTTTTGTACGAAAACAGGTGGTTTGGACCCCATGGCTATCTTTTAGGGGTACCCATGCTTCGGTCAGGGAGAGTTATGCCCTGAGCCAGATGCGGGTCTTGTTCGTTGGCCGCCGGGACCCTGTCTGGTACCTGGGAGAGCGGGTACGTATGCAGACGGTCGGGGTTTTTTCGGTGCCCCGGCCTCCGCCTGCGACCATGATGTCTACTCGCTCGATAGGCGAGTCGTGGAGTGTCCACTCGAGGACTGGTGTGCCGGCGACAGAGTTGGTGATAAAGAGAGCTGGCTATTACCAGTTTATCCAGGATTCTCTTCGTCTCCCGGAGCCTGGCGCTGTAAGTTGCCTCCTCTCTTTGTATTGATTTTAGTGTTTTCATGTTCGTGCCCATGTGTTTATGCCTACTGTGTTTTGTGCAGGAAGGTCCTGACCCTTTGTTGGGGGGATGGGTGCTTCCCGATGCTCGGATCTCGTATACCGGAGAGAGTGGATCCGAGATTGTGGAGACTTTCCCGGAAGACCGGGTTTTCCATGCTCCGCTCCCTGAGGGAGTAGAGGAGGTATGCACCTTTCATTTGTGTACTCTTCTTTATATTTTTTCTTTCTTCTTTTACTGACATTCTTGTTTTAGGTTCTGGCCCGTACGGCCAATGCGATGGTGGGTGTGATCAACCGATTGAAGTCCGCGTTGGTTCGAGCTCGGTCTGCACTTTCTTGCAGGAGCCCCCACTCTACTCGGGTAATGTGCCCTATCTTTTTTCTTTTGATCTGTACCTTTGGTTTGGCTTTCGGTTATTCACTCTCTTTTTTTTTTGTCCCTTTTTGCAGACGGCTACTGGGCGTGCTTGGGCCGATGACGCGGGTCCCTCGGGCGGGGAACACAGTCGTCGCGAGAGAGAGAGAGCACAGCACTCGCCCCTACGGCATCGCCGTTCTGACGCGGGGGTGAGTTCTTCCGGGGAGAGGTCCGAGCCGGAGCGTAGGCGGCGTTCCGTGTCGGTGGCCCGAGAGCCTAGCCCCGAGTTGCAGTCGCAACCTCATTTTTGGGGTGACTCTGGCTGGGGTCACTCATACCACGGGGAGTGGAGTGGATGGACCGGCGAGGCTTGGAGACATGGAGCCGATGACGAGTCTTAGGCTTACCTCCTGTTTTATACATATTCATTCTTATGTTCCGCATGTGTATATATATTTTTGCGATCTTTAGTGCAAGAATGTTTTGAGCCTTCCGTGGGCTTTGTTTTAACATATTATAGCAATATTAGCTTCCTAAACCAACGACGAATTTTTAAAAGGAAAAGACTTTCGTAAAAATATTGAGTTCATATAAGAGTGCACATATATTTTTAGACTAACCAACTACTTGGGGTATTACATATGCATGTTCACCTATTTTTGTTTTTTTTGCCGACTCGTGTCATACTCCTTTGTTGGGCTTTTTCCTGGAAACTCTTGTGGCTTTTTCATTTTATTTGGTCTTGCCCGTGCATGGGTTAGGGTAGAGTGCCCTTTGCGATATCTTTTCTTCTTGATGCGTTGCATGACTTTATTATTTTATAATTATTGGACCGAATCCTTGAGAAGGATTGCCTACGTATCTTGCCAGAGTCAGGTCGCGCGTAGTTCTAGCTTTTTAGAAAAAAACTTTTTGAAAGGGTGTTCATTACTCGTCTGCTTCCCCCCCAAGTGTTCGTGGTTCTTTTGAGGGTTAGAAAAAAGGAGTACGAACACTTTGTAGAAGCGGGAGGGTATGTGGCAAGAGAGAACAACGCCCGATTTAGGGCGAAGGAAATATCGGCGCCCAGGCCTGGGCGTTAGAAATAACAGGGCCCAGTCCTTCGCTTTTTCTACTTTATCGAGTTTTATGCCGTTTGTTTAGAGTAATGCGCAGAATGTTTGCTTATGAGTTTTAATGTGTTTTATTAGATGCCTTAACTCCGGAATGAATTTTATTAAATATGGTACTTTTTCAATTGGTCTAAGTTCGTGAGGTTAGCGAATTCCGCTCCATCTATGTCGGCTAGTTGGACTGCTCCGCCAAGTAGGATGGTCTTTACAAAATATGGTCCTGTCCAGTTAGGCCGGAATTTTCCTCGAGGGTCCGTAGTAGGTGCGCGGACTTCTTTTAATACAAAATCGCCTTCTTTGATGTTTCGAGGTTTGACTCTTTTGTTGAATTGCCTTGCGATGCGCTTTTGATACACTTGCACGTGATGTAGAGCTCTCAACCTCCGTTCGTCTAAAAGGACGAGTTCGTCGTACCTAGCTTGAACCCAATCAGCTTCAGGTAGCTTGCTTTCTAGGACGATCCGGAGGGAGGGAATCTCCAACTCGACCGGTTGGACTGCTTTCATTCTGTATACCAAGGAGTAGGGTGTTACTCCAATGGAGGTGCGGATTGAGGTTCGATAGCCCCATAATGCGAAGTGTAATTTGTTGGGCCAATCCTTATAATTTTCGGCCATTTTTTCGATTATGACTTTAATATTTTTGTTGGCCGCCTCTACCGCGCCGTTCATTTGCGGCCTGTAGGGAGAGGATTTATGGTGTTTGACATGATATTTTTTGAGCAGGTCTTGGACTTCGGCCCTGAAGTGGGAACCTTGGTCACTTATGATTTCATGTGGAACCCCGTATCGACAGAATATGTTCTTTTCTAGGAATCGGGCGACATGTTTGGCTGTTAACTTTGCATATGAGACTGCCTCTACCCATTTAGTGAAGTAATCAATTGCAACTAAAACGTACTTGTGTCCCCCTACGCCTGTTGGTGTTACCTTGCCGATTATATCTATACCCCAGGTGGAAAAGGGCCATGGAGAATTGAAGGTGTATAGTTCTGAGGGAGGTAAATGGTTAAGGTTACTGAAGATTTGGCATTTTGGGCAAGTTTTTACAAAATGATGGCAATCGGTTTCCATAGTGGTCCAATAGTACCCTGAGAGGGATATTTTCCGGGATAGCATTTTTCCGTTCATATGGGGTCCGCACACGCCGTTATGGTATTCTTCCATTAGTCTTTGGGCTTGGTGTTGATGGACACAAAGTAGCTTGACTTTATTCGGCGTGTATTTGTACAATTCTCCCAGAATTATGCTATATTGTGAAGCGAGGAGGCGTAGGGCCTTTTGTGCTCGCGGGGAAGTGTTTGGGGGGAATTCCCCACTTGTTTTGTAACGAAGGATGTCCATGTACCATGGCTCTTCTTCGGTGTTTTCAGGTTCGGAGTCTATGGCACAACAATAAGCCGGCTCTTTCCTTCGCTCGACCCGAAGGGTCATTCCGTCCCATTCATTCGGGATGTTGAGCATTGAAGCTAGCTTTGCTAGTGCATCCTCGAATTGGTTGTCGTCTCTTGGCAAGTACGTATACTCGATTTTTTCAAATTGCTCGACTATTTGGTCCAAGTGAGCTTGATATTTTGAGAGACTAGTGCTTCGGACCTTCCATCTTTTGGATATATGGTTGATTATTAGGGAAGAATCCCCGAAGACTTGTAGGTATTTGACTCCGAGGCTAACTGCGGCCTCTAGCCCGACTATGCAGGCCTCGTATTCGGCGGCATTGTTTGTGGCCTCGAAGTCAAGTTTGACGGAAATTGGTATATGGGCTCCTTCGGGACTGACTAGGAGAACTCCGACGTCGCATCCTTTTTGGTTGGACGCGTCATCGAAGTATAGTGTCCAATAGTCGTCTTGTATCATCAGAAGTTCCTCGTCGGGGAGGAGGTAAGCTTCCGGGGTTTCCTCATTCGTGGCATGTTCGGCCAGGAATTCGGCTACCGCTCTTCCTTTGATTGTTTTTTCCGGCATGAATTTTAGGTCGAATTCTGAGAGCATGACTAGCCACCTGGACAGGCGACCACTCAGGGCGGGCTTTTCGAACACGTATTTTAAGGGATCTAGTTGTGACACTAGATGAACAGTGTGGGCCAATAGGTAATGCCTGAGTTTTTTGGATGCCCAGACGAGGGCGAGACAGGTTTTCTAAAGTTCTGTGTATCTCGTCTCGTACTGTATGAACTTTTTGCTCAAGTAGTAAATGGCTCGCTCGGATCCATGTACACATTGTGAGAGCATAGCTCCTGCTGCCGTATCCGTGACGGTTAGGTATAGGCGTAAAGGGATTCCAGGCAAAGGTGGGGAGAGGACGGGTGGCTTGCTTAGGTATTCTTTGATTTTATCGAAGGCAGTTTGGCATTGTTCATCCCATTCGGCCTTTTCTTCTTTTCTTAATTTTTTGAATATTGGCTCACAAGTCATAGTAAGCTTCGAAATGAACCTACTAATGTATTGCAGCTTTCCTAGGAAGCCCCTTATCTGTTTTTCAGTTTTTGGTGGGGGCATTTCGGTAATGGCTTTGATCATAGATGGGTCAATCTCGATTCCTCGCGTACTAACAACATATCCTAGCAATTTTCCCGAGGTTACCCCGAACACACATTTTTGTGGATTTAGTCTCATGTTATATTTCAAGATTCGAGTGAAGAATTTTTTAAGTGCCCGGAGGTGGCCACGCCGGTCTTTAGATTTGACGATCATGTCGTCCACGTAGACCTCGATTTCTTTATGTATCATGTCATGGAGTAACGTGGTGGCTGTTCTTTGATAGGTGGCCCCCGCGTTTTTCAAACCAAAAGGCATTACAGTGTAACAATATGTTCCCCAAGGGGTAATGAAAGTTGTTTTTTCCATGTCTTCTTCTGCCATTAGTATTTGGTTATATCCGGCGTACCCATCCATAAAGGAGAGGAGCGCGTGTTCTGCGGTATTGTCTACTATTATGTCAATGTGAGGTAGGGGGAAGTCATCTTTAGGGCTGGCTTTGTTGGGGTCTCGAAAGTCTACGCACATTCGCACTCGTCCATCTTTTTTAGCTACGGGGACAATATTGGCCAGCCATTCTGGGTAGTTGGAGACTTTTATAAAGCCGGCATCTAATTGTTTAGTGACTTCTTCTTTTATTTTCAAGGCTATCTCTGGTTTGAGCCGCCGGAGCTTTTGTTTTACTGGCGTCATTTTGGGATCTAGCGGAATTTTATGCTCAGCGATTTCTCGATCTATTCCCGGCATGTCTTTGTAGGACCAAGCAAAGACACCCTCGAATTCCCGCAAAGTGGAGATTAGATCGGCCTTTTCAGTGGGAGTTAAGGTGAGGCAATTTTTAAAAATTTTTGGGTTTTCTTCTGTTCCAATATTTACCGATTCTGTGTCCTCAATTATAGGAGTTTTGAGTTCTTGTTCATTTACAGCTTTTATTAGTTCGGTATATTCCTCTTCTGACTCTTTTTCGTGCTCATTAGTGGCGAGACATTCTGCATTATTACTCTGATTTTTAAGCGGCACATACTCAAAAGTTTTGTTTATCTTATTAAAGTCGTGAAGCATTACATCAAAAAGATCTCCCGGAGTAGAGATTTCCGGGTCTAAAATATTTTTGGGAGGGGTTACAATTTTGCTGGGTTCGGACTCGGATTCAGACTCTAATTCTTCGTACATCGGACCCTCTCCCGCAGATATCTTGAACTTTATGCCACGAGCATTAGTCCATTTGAAGGTCTTGCGCCACCCTCGTTGGATTTGGTCATCTTTTGAGGGTGACGGAGCGATCAACACTTCATCTTGGAGAGCTAGCGTCCTAATTTCTGTTTCTTTCTTCGCTCTTTTCTTTTCTAACCCAAACAATAGCCCGAAAGCATGTGAGTTGGGGAGCGTTTTTGGCATAGCATGGTTCTTTGGGGCGAGTGGCCTTTGAGAACGTAAAGGGTCGTGTCCCAGAGCATGCATCTCTTAGGTTTGTGCGACCTCTAGGTACAGATGTTCGGGATATGCTTCTTCCATCGCGTTTCTTGATGGCTATCACGGGCAAGTACTCAGGGGCCCTGCATTATTGTTGTGGAATAGAAGACACATTAGTTTGTTTCGTGAGTCGGTTTTTTAGGCATTCTATGACTACCCTTAAGTCGGACTAGTATATTTGGACTGTTATGTGTGCACTTTGAACTCTTTATGTTTTTGAAAATCTCTGCCCGTGTGACATTCATGATTATTTGCATGGTCGACTTTTAGTGTCGAGCATTGCCGTCGTAGGAGGCCTAACAACGACGCAAGGAGTCATTAATTTTTCGCGAGTCGCTTTTGAAAGCGAGTGCTTTTCTTACGCCCTCGTAGCAATTCCTTTTTTATGGATATTTTTTGCTACGTATTTTCTTTTTTTGCTTGGGCACCGAGGCTGCTGCGCTTGACCAGAAAGCCAAGCAGCAACTTCAGCGCCCAGCAGTGGGCGTGAGAAATTTTGGCGCCCAGCCAGGGGCGTTGAAAATGCGTCCCTGGCTGGTTCTCATTTTCTGTTTTCTGTTTATGCGACTTCAATTTGCGTGCTTGCCTAATAACTTCCTTTACGCGTAACAGCGTTTGTGGGATTCGTTACAGGCCATCCCGAGCGTCGCTTATTTTGTGGCGATCATTCGGGTTTGCGGAACACGTGTTTTGGTATAACTCTTTGGCAAATTAGTCTATGAATGTTTGGGCAATTTTTAAGGTCATTGGTGTTCTAGGATAGTTTGTCACACACAATCACATATTTCGCTACACATAACTACATTACAAACCTGTATTAGAAAATTAAATATGCCACGTAGTTTATGATAGGCTTCTATGGGTAGTATTTGCGCCTGGCTTGGTACCGCTTCTATCGTAGATCCAACACATGCCCCGGTCGAGGTAGTGTCTTCAACAGACGAATTTCGCCCAAGAGGCCAACCCTCAAGTGCAAGCCAAGGGGGCATGCAGGCGAGAGGGACCTAATGGGCGAGCGATTGGCTTCGGGATAGGTGTACTACCTGCACAAGTACCGAGTGGAAACATGCGCGGCGTATGCACCCCCCTATTGGCGAAAAAAAGGTATCCTTAGTCCCAACTCCCGAGGGAGCCGAGATTCGTTATGCGGTTCTGCCCGTTCACATTAATATGCTGATTTTCAGGTCGTCCCAACTTGATGGGGAAATAAACGCGGGGTAGGATCGTTTCACCCTTCGGCTATTTTGATTACCTACAAGCACGAGTAATTCCTTCACTATCCCCAGTGGAGTCGCCACTGTGAGGGGGTCGAAAAAGCGCGAGGCTAATGCGTGACCTTGTCCCTCGTGGGTGTGACGATTCTTTTTATTCAATCAAGTGTAATTGGATTTCCTGTGAGTATACACCCAATTGACTAGTAATATAGGAGTCGCCATTTAGTTTTTAACGACAATGAGAAAAACTGACAAAACCCGGTTATCGTGACATAAAGGGAGTGCAATTATGTTTAACCACGACGGCCATAGGTTCCCTTGTGATCCCTGGTGTGGGGATCTCTCAATATACACCCGCAAGGTAGAGATTGAGGGTTCGGGGGACTGTAACTACCGAGAGGAGTAATTCGCTCTTCGATAACTCCAGAGGCAGGATATCCTTACTAGCTCAACATAAATAATTGAAGGGACATGCGTTAACTATTAAACTAATCTGAGTTGATTTTAGCAATATGCAACATATAATACTAATTCGATCGCGATTATCTGATTTAAATAACATTAAGGGACCTAGCATGATAATCCGATTTCCCAAAGATATTATATTTGTTAGGCGTGATAGAGCAATCATATTAGGTTAGTTTTAAAGTTCATAAAAGGGGTGAGGAAAGCGGTTAAATCATCGAAAATGTACACATTACGACGCACCCTTGAGAGGTGCGTCACGGCTCTCAGAAAACTAACCACTTTGACTTTGCTATTTCTCCTTTTTATTTAACGAATCTCGATTATGGGACATTATACGTTCTGTTCGATTTATGGATCGATTGCGACAGAACGCGTGAACAGTTTCGCAGCGAGAGGCTTAGGCTAAGGGGTTTAGAGTCAATACTCAGAATATATTATGTGTTGTTGTTGTGTGTTGTTTCACGTCGAAACTAGGGGCCCATTTATAGGTAAGAGTTCGTGGAAAGATAGAATTGCAGAGTTCTAATCCACAAAGAATTAGGAAAATAGACGTACCCAGGTATTTTCAGCGCCCAGGCCTGGGCGCCGAAGATTTCGGCGCCCAGAGCCAGGCGTTGAAAATAGGGTCTGGGCAGTTTTTGTTTAGTCAGATTTGGATTCTAAAATCCGTAGAGTTTGAGATTAATTTGAGTCTTTTAGCGCGTATCAATTTGTGACGGAATGCGTCTGGGCCCGTTACGAACTATAGGCTCGTTAGGATTTTAATTAATACGTAACTCTTATTTCCGAATCCTATTAGGAATAGGGGGATATGGAAGTTTGAAGTTATTAGGGTTTGAAGGTTAATGGGGTTTGTGAGAGGATGAAGAAGATGAGTGAAGGGAAAAGGAGGAGAGTCCGTGTGTTTATTTGGCCAAATTCTCCTCTCGCCCGCCGGGCCAACGCCCGCCCGACGGGCGTGTGGCTCGTGAGCCGCCCGACGGGCACAAGGCCGCCCGTCGGGCGAAGGGCGACATCTTTGCTTCTTTCTCCACGCGCCCGATCGGGCGGCTCTCGCCCGTCGGGCATACGGCAAATGTGAAACTTCTCCCATATCCGGCCGCCCGTCGGACGCAGGTCTGCCCGACGGGCGGAGAGAAACTTTTTCCATTATTTTCCGCGCGCCCGGTCGGGCGACTATCGCCTGGCGGACCAGGAGCAATTTTTCTCCTTATCAATTTTTTTCTATCTTTTTCGCACTTAGGAGCTAAACATGTACATCATCAAACACCCAAAAAGCCGTAATACTCTCTCCTCACCACTCAAAAGCAAAGGGAAAGCTACAAAACACAAACAAAGAAATTAAAAACTAAACTATCGAAAGCAATGAAATACGGGTTGCCTCCCGCAAAGCGCTGGTTTATTTCTAGCTCCCGCTCGACCTTGTTACCTTGAATATGCAGTTTATGAGGCGGAGGGATTGAGGTGAAGGACCTCAACCACTCCTACAGTAGCCCCATCATGGTACAACTTCAGACGTTGCCCGTTGACCTTGAATCGTTCACCATTATCATTCTGTACTTCAATAGACCCAAACTTGCTTACCATAGTCACGGTGAACGGCCCAGACCACCTAGACTTAAGTTTTCCAGGAAATAACTTAAGCCTAGAATTGAAGAGTAGAACCTTGTCGCCCACCGTGAACTCTCTATGCAAAATGTGATTGTCGTGCCACTTCTTGGTATTTTCCTTATAAATCCGGGCACTATCATAAGCTTGTAGTAGGAATTCATCGAGCTCACCCAATTGAAGTAACCGCTTCTCACCGGCTAGCTTTGCATCCATGTTGAGCTGTTTGATTACCCAATAAGCCTTATACACCATTTCTACTGGTAAGTGACACGCCTTGCCATACACCAACCGATACGGGGAAGTACCAATGGGTGTCTTAAAGGCGGTTTTGTATGCCCATAGAGTATCATCCAAATTATCGCTCCAATCCTTCCTAGACTTTGCCACCACTTTCTCAAGTATAGATTTGATCTCTCTGTTAGAGACCTCAACTTGCCCACTCGTCTGAGGGTGATAGGCTAGCCCACTGCGGTGATAAACCCCATACTTGCGCAGGAGCGCATCCAGATGCTTTTCATGGAAGTGTGACCCTCCATCACTAATCAAAGCGCGCGGAACCCCGAATCTCGGAAAGATGATTTTCTTGAACAGAGAAATGACTGTCTTTGCATCGTTGGTAGGTGAGGCAACGGCTTCCACCCACTTTGACACATAATCTACAGCAACAAGGATATACAAGTTACCCTTGGACGATGGGAATGGTCCCATGTAGTCAATTCCCCACACATCAAAGACCTCAACCTCAAGAATCTCGTTCTGTGGCATCTCATACCTCCTCGAAATAGTGTCGGCCCTCTGGCACGCATCACAAGCCGTAATAAAAGCCTGTGCATCCTTGAACATAGTAGGCCAGTAAAAACCACATTGTGACAGCTTAGCGTTTGTTTTAGACGGTTCATGGTGACCACCATAAGGTGAAGAATAACACATACTGATAACACCTTGAACTTCCCATTCTGGAATACAACGCTTGTACAACCCCTCAGCAGTCTCACGAAACAAATAAGGGTCGTCCCAAAAGTAGAACCGGACATCATGTAGGAATTTCTTCTTCTGTTGATATGTAAGATCGGCCGGAAGAATTCCCCCCACAATGTAGTTAGCGAAATCTGCAAATCAATGTGACTGACTGGCAAGTGCAAGTAGATGATTATCCGGAAATAAATCATCAATCGGTGTAGATCCCTTACCATCATCATACCTCAATCTAGACAGGTGATCTGCAACAAAATTCTCAGCCCCTTTTTTATCGCGAATCTCCAGATCAAACTCTTGTAGCAGTAGTATCCATCGAATAAGCCTGGGCTTGGCTTCCTTCTTTGAGAGCAGATACTTAAGAGCCGCATGGTCATTATAGATTATCACCTTGGACCCAATCAGATAGGTGCAAACTTGTCCAAGGCATAGACTATGGCTAGAAGCTCCTTCTCTGTAGTAGCATAATTAACTTGAGCTTCATCTAAGGTCTTACTTGCATAGTAGATGGCATGCAAAACCTTTTCCTTTCTCTGACCCAAAACTGCCCCAACTGCATAGTCACTTGCATCACACATTATCTCGAACGGAAGGTCCCATTCGGGAGAACGAATGATGGGAGCCGAAATCAGTGCCTGTTTGATCCTGTCAAAAGCCTCGAGACAAGCATCAGTAAACACAAACGGGGCATCCTTGAGGAGGAGCTGGGTAAGTGGTTTAACAATTTTAGAAAAATCCTTGATAAAGCGGCGATAAAACCCCGCATGACCAAGAAAACTTCTAACACCCTTCACATTAACTGGAGGGGGTAATTGTTCAATCAATTGGACCTTAGCTCGATCCACCTGAATGCCCTTATCAGATATCAAATGTCCCAAAACCACCCCTTCAGTAACCATGAAATGACACTTTTCCCAGTTCAAGACTAAATTACACTCTTCACATCTTTTCAAGACTTTAGTCAGATTCAGCAAGCAAGAATCAAAAGAAGTACCATAGACGCTAAAATCATCCATAAACACTTCCATGATAGACTCAATAAAATCAGAAAAGATACTCATCATGCAACGTTGGAAAGTAGCGGGTGCATTACACAGACCAAAAGGCATCCTACGATATGCAAAGGTACCATAGGGACAGGTGAAGGTAGTCTTTTCCTGGTCGTCTAGATGTATGGGAATTTGAAAGAAACCAGAATAACCATCCAGATAACAGAAAAACTTGTTACAGGCTAGCCTTTCTAACATTTGATCAATGAAGGGAAGGGGAAAATGGTCCTTGTTAGTAGCAACATTAAGACGCCTATAATCAATGCACATGCGCCAACCTGTGACTACCCTAGTAGGTATCAACTCATTTTTTTCATTTCTCACCACAGTTGTCCCCCCTTTCTTAGGCACTACCTGAACAGGACTCACCCACTTAGAATCAGACGCAGCATATACAATACCCGCATCAAGCAATTTCATAACTTCAATTTTTACAACATCTTGCATGACAGGGTTCAAACGACGCTGGGGTTGGATGCATGGTTTATGATTTTCATCTAGATGTATCCTATGCATACAAAAGTCAGGGCTAATGCCCTTTAAATCATCAATACTGTACCCAATGGCCTTTTTGTGCCTTTTCAACACAACAAGAAGTTGGGATAACTGGTCTACATCAAGTGCAGTACTGACGATCACAGGGCAAAGTTGTTCATCATCTAAAAACGCATATTTAAGGTTAGCAGAAAGACGCTTAAGTTCGGGTTTCTTTACCTCTTTAACAGAACAAACCGGTCGAACTAACCTCTTCAATTTGGTGCTCTCCGGCTCAGATTCTCCACCATTAAGAGCCAACTCCAGAGCATCCACTTCAGCACTCCAAGAACTGCTATCACCTGCAGAAGACTCACAACAAAGCACTGCCTCCAAGGGATCTCTTTCGAGAACTTGGGAGACGTTATCACGAGTAATAAAATCAACTACATCTATACGATAGCATTGTTCCTCCTCTAGCATGGGACTTTTTAAGGCACTATTCAGATTAAAAGTCACCTTATCATCCCCAACAGACAAAGTCAATTTCCCACTTTTAACATCAATGACCGCCCCCGCCGTGTGAAGGAAGGGTCTACCTAAGATTATGGGAATTTGAGAATCCTCCTGCATGTCTAGTACTACAAAGTCTACAGGTATATAGAATTTACCTACTCTATTAGGGACGTCCTCTAAAACACCTAAGGGGTATTTGACAGAACGGTCGGCCACTTGTAGAGTGATATTAGTAACCTTAAGCTCACCCATATTCAGTTTAGTATAGACAGACAAAGGAATGACAGACACACTAGCACCTAAATCACATAAAGCCTTAATAATAAATACAGTGCCAATGTTACATGGGATGGAAAAACTCCCGGCGTCTTTAAGTTTAGGTGGAGACTTGCTTTGCAAATAAGCACCACATTCCTCAGTGAAAGCTACAGTCTCTACCTCACAAAAATCACGTTTTCTGGTCAAAATATATTTCATGAATTTAGCATAAGTAGGAACCTGTAAAATTAATTCAGTAAAAGGAACCGTTACCTGCAAATTTTTTACCACTTCCAAGAATCTGCCAAACTGCTTGTCTAGCTTATTCTTGAGTTGTCGGTTTGGGAAGGGGAGTGCAATAGGTGGTACTTGAATATCTGCCGCCTTCTTAACCTCAGTTGTAGCCTCATTCTCCTTGACTACCTTTTCAGCTTCCTTACCATCCATAACTATCTTCGGGATTTCCTCATTGACCAGATCACTAGCAGACACCCCAGAATCAACCTCAACCGGCATAGAAGGACCATCATAATCCCTACCACTCCTCAATGTAATTGCATTAGCAGTCTCCCTATTTTCGGGCTGTGAAGGAAATTGGCCTGGTGGCCTCCCTGCAATAATAGTAGCCATCTGTGCCAACTGTGTGTCAATGATCTTGTTGTGAGCAGTAAGAGCATCGATCTTTGCATCCTTTTCACTTAGAGATTTTTGCATTTGAAGCATCATGTTTCTCATCTCTACTAGCATAGGGTCAGGCTGTGTGGCTTGAGGTGGTGGTGGTGGAGGTGGTGTGTGTTGTCTAGGGAACCCAGGTGGTCCACTAGACTGTTGGTTGTAGTTGTTCCGTGGTTGGTAGGATTGTTGATGTGGGGGTTGGTATGGCTGTTGTGGTGGATGTTGGACTTGGTGAGGGTTCTGGATATTGTTGCTCCTGTAGGATAGTAGAGGGTTGTTTTTGTAGCCCTCATTGTAAGAGTTGGAGAATGGGTTATTTTGTTTGTAGGATTGAAATGCATTACACTGTTCAACAGAGCTCCTACATTCCGGTGCATAATGACCAGACATTCCACAACTTTCACAAACAGTAGCAGGTTGGGCACTCATAGCAGCTACACTAGCAAGTTGGGTAGGTTGAGCATTGGCTGCTTGCATATTATCAAACTTATAGTGTAAAGCAGTCAATTGGGCAGTTAATTGTTCAATAGAATTTAAATCATGCTTACCACCCCTATTAGATAGACCTCTAGGATTCCCATACTGGGCATTGTGAATGGCTATCTCCTCAACCACCTCCATAGCTCTAGGCACCTCAAGTTGCATGAACCTCCCACTGGCAGCCGAATCTAACAAACATCTAGACTTATTGCCTAGACCATTATAAAACTGTTGAATCAAGAACCAATCTTCCAAACCATGGTGCGGGCATTCTCTTTGCAAATCCTTGAATCTCTCCCAAACCTCGAACAAACTCTCATCCGCTTGTTGCGAGATACCTAATATCTGACCCCTCAAACGAGCCGTTTTCTCAGGTGGAAAATATTTAACATAAAAAGCAAGAGCCAAGGACTCCCAATTAGTGATTTTCAAAGCCGCCCGATTCAATCCATTAATCCACAGTTAAGCCTTCCCACTCAAAGAGAACGGGAAAAGTATCTCCATAGTCTGCTCCGGAGTCAATCCCTTTTGCTTGATGGTGGAACAATATTGGATGAAGGACTGAATGTGAAGATTCGGATCTTCACCTGGTTCCCCACCGTACTGGCGTCTCTCAATCATGTTAATCAATGCAGGCTCAATCTTGAAGGTCTCAGCTGCAATAGAAGGCATGATCGCCTTTGGTAGCACGGACAGACTTGGCTTAGAATAGTCTGTAAGCCGTGGGGTAGGTGGCGGTAGCATATTTTTGTCACCCATCTCTATCTCTGAAACTGAATCTAGATCTGAAGGAAAAAGATCGCCAATATTATGGTCAGAATCATAGTAATTCCCACACTGAGCAATGAAAGTCCTTCGTCTACGAAAGGTTCTTTCGGGCTCAGGATCGAAAGGAGTAAGATTACTCGTACCTACGGTCCTGGGCATAGACAAAGACTACAAAACAATGTGAGATTCGGTTTGAGTAGTAACAAACAATAATCTAGATAAGCAATCAACAACAGAAAATAAAACCGTTTCCCCGGCAACGGCGCCAAAATTTGACAGGCTAAAGTCGTATCACCTAATCAAAAATAACCTAAGTCCACTAGCTAGGTAGCAAGGGAAGTCAGGATCGAATCCACAGGGAAACAGGCGTTCTTTCTACTATCAATTAATTAAACTAGACTATTGGGAACAAGAGTTGGTTGGTGAATTGTATACTAAAGCTACGTACGATAATTAAACGAATAATGAATCAATATATTAAGGAATCTAGGGCATAGGTTCACCAACAAATAACAATCCAGGACAACGAACAATCACGATAATCAACAAGGTAATTAATTAGACTAGCCTGCTCCCTCGAATCGATACTAATCATAGACTTAGAATTAACGGGCTCTCGCTACGTATTAATCCTAATTCCACCTATTTACACAAGCCTAAACATCAAATTGCATCTCTCAAAACTTAATTTGATATTGCATAACTACCACAATTAAACCTGCGCAAATCTAATTGTATAGTGAAATAAACCAATCAATAGGAATCAATTACAATGGCAACAATCATAATCATTCAATCATCCCTTCACATTATTCATGGATCCCCAAAACCCTAGAAATTAGACTACTCAAGCATATTAACAATAAACAAAGCAATTAGCATGATTGAAAATATAATTAAGACAAAACAAAAGATTGAAATAAAGAGTAATACCTAATTGAAGAACAATGGCAAAGGAAAGCTTGAATTTTGGATTGAAAATAAACTAAGTGTTTAGAACAAATTAGAGAGAAAAACTAAGCTTAATACTAGAATATGAGATAATAAGATGTTCCACTAAATTAACTAAGGGCTATATTTATAGTTTAGCCCAAAACATAAGAGAAAACCGGAATAAAACTAAAGTAAACCGCGCGCTAAAGGCTCCAGGGTTGTCGTCGCCCTGTCGGGCGGCCAACCGCCCGTCGGGCGACCAGCTCGTATCCCGCCCGTCGGGCGCAGGCCTGCCCGCCGGGCGGAGGGAGACACTTCGAATCCATCTGCACGCGCCCGGTCGGGCGGCTCTCGCCCGCCGGGCGAAGAGAGAAAATGCGTTGCTGCTGGCTTCGATGGGCGCCCGATGGGCACCGGGCGAGACTCCGCCCGTCGAGCGCCTTCTGACGTCCTGATTCTTTGCTTACTCGCCCGATGGGCGAGGGGAGATCAACCGGGCGAGAAGCTCTTCGTCCGCAACACCGAGTCTAACTTCCGGGGCTCAATCATGAACATCTAAGGCTCCCGTAAGTCGAAAAAAGTCATCCCGAACTCCCTCGGGATCATGTAGTGGCCTAAATCATCCAGAAACGGGCCTAAAAAGACCAATTTCTCACTAAGTATTCCTGAAACTCAAGGTACACTAAAATACACAGATTAATACTAAAATGGCTCCTAAGAGCTCATTTGACGCATAAAGTACTAAGGGACGGGGGTGAAAACACTATATAAAACGCACATATCACCTAGCTGCGCCCGAACCGAACAAGAACAAGTCTTTAGGACTCCAAGTGTCGTCCCTCCGTAGATAGTCCACAGCACGTCCGGATCCGCCTTAAGATTGACCAACTAGAATCGCCCTTAAGGTACTATTATTTTCGGCTAAATAGGCAAGGTTTATGGCTGATTTTTTCTGCTTAAAAATCCTGGATTTTAATGTTTGAATACTTATTAAACTTGTGTATAAATTTGTCACCCTAGGCACATATTTATAGAGTTATGGAAAAAGATTTAGAATCCTATTAGAATACCAAATTATTTTATTAGAATCCCTTTAGAACTCTATTTAATTAATTTCTATCTTCTAGGATTAGGATTTAATTAGAGCACGAATTCCGATAGCTTTAGGATTGGTAAATCACACGACCGTACACGAGCACGAGCACCGCACAGCCCGCGCACGCCTCGCGGCCCACGCGAGCTGCACGGCTCGCAGCCCATTGCACGCAGCCCACATTGCTCCGCGCGCGCCCCATGCCTTGCTGGGCCTGGCCTTGCGCTGGGCCTGGCGAGGCTTTGGCGTGTGTGTTGATGCGCATGGCTTGCTGGGCGCGGGCCTGGCTTCGTGCTGGGCCTTCGTCTAGCAAGTCTCGTCCGATGCTAATTCGTACGATACGCTTCCGATTAAATTCCTGATTCCGGAATTCATTTCCGATACGAACAATATTTAACATTTCCGATTTCGGAATTAATTTCCGTTTTGAACAAATATTTAATATTTCCGATTCCGGTAATATTTCCATTTCCGATAATATTTTCCGATACGTACCATGTTTCCGTTTCCGGCAACATCTACGACTTGGATAATATTTATATTTCTGATACGATCCATATTTCCGTTTTCGGCAATATCACCGTTTCCGGAGTATTCATTTACTTGCCTTTGACGATCTTAGCTCCCACTAAACCAAGATCCGTCGATTCCGAATATCCAAAGATGGAGTATTTAATGCATTAAATACTTGATCCGTTTACGTACTATTTGTGTGACCCTAGAGGTTCAGTCAAGAGTAAGTTGTGGATTAATATCATTAATTCCACTTGAACTGAAGCGGCCTCAAGCTAGACATTCAGCTCACTTGATCTCACTGAATTATTAACATGTTAATTAATACTGAACCAAATTTATTAGACTTATCATTAAATGCATACTTGGACCAAGGGTATTATTTCCTTCACTACCACCAATGCGTAGGCTACTTTCTCGATGAGGGGTTACCGGGTCTCGACCCCTGTTGTTATTCTCCTCTAGCTTCCTAAAAGAGAACTTCACTCATAGTTCCTGGACTTACTGTGACGTATAAGAATAGGGTTTCCCCTCCCTTTTGTCTGGCTAGCGTCAGCAATTGAGCTAGATGGGTTCTGAGTTGTTGGAAAGCTTCCTTCGATTCTTGTTCCCATATAAGCTCAGGGTCCACTTTCCTCTGGACGCCTTTCTTTTTTATTGATTCGGCCTCTCCTCCTAGGAGGGTTTCCGTTTTGAGAGCTTCAAAAAGGGTGCACCTTTGTCCGAAGATTTCGAGATAAATCTTGACAGTGCGGCTAACCGGCCTGTCAGCCTTTGCACGTCTCTCTTTGTCTTCAGCTCGGGCAGATCGAGCGCTGCCTGGACTTTATCTGGGTGTGTGTCGATCCCTCTTTCGCTCACCATGAATCCGAGGAATTTTCCTGATTTTACCCCGAACACACATTTCTTCAGATTTAGCTTCATCTTGTATTTCCTTAGATTGTTGAATGTCTCAGCCAAATCTTTGATATGGTCTTCTTCATGGACGCTTTTCACTTGGAATCGTCCACGTAAACCTCGATGTTCCTCCCCTTCTGATTTGCGAAGATATGCTCAACTAGCCTCTGGTAGGTTGCTCCGACATTTTTCAAACCGAAGGGCATCATTTTGTAGTTGAACACTCCTGCGCTTGTGGTGAACATTGTGTGGCCGCTGGTTGAGTCTACCCGTTGGTCTATAGAGGATAACAATCCTTAGGAGAGGCTGTATTCAGATCTATGAAATCCACGCACATGCGCCACAAACCGTTCGCTTTCTTGACCGTCACCACATTGGCTAGCCACTTAGGATATATACACGGTTCGATAAAACCTGCTTCTTGTAGCTTCTAACCTCCTCAACGATGCTTTTGTTCTTTTCTGAGGAGTAATTCCTCTTCTTTTGCTTAATCGGTCGGGCATCGACGCTGATATCCAGCTTATTACAGATCATCTTCGTACCTATCCCTGACATGTCAGCCGCCGACCATGAAAAGATGTCTAGTAGTTGTATGAGATCGATTTGGAACCCCGGGCTTAGGCCTTTGCCTATTCGGATGCTCGTGTCAGAATCTTCTAAGAAGACGTCTTCCATTTCCTGGTCTAGCTCGATAGAAGGACACTCGGGCCGAGCATCAATCTCTGCGGGTTTCACCAGACTGCTCGACCCGGCCTTTCTCCTTTTGGCCTCTTGCCCCTCACGTGGGGGGTGTTTTCTTTCATCCTCTTTGTCATCATTATCTTCAGAACCATCTCCCAGTCTTGGATTCCGGATAGAAGTATGGCAAGTTCTCCTTGCATCTCTTGATCTCCTTTTACCCGTTCTGCGAAGCCTGCGTCCGAGAAAAACATCATTATGTGATGGTATGTAGATAGGATGTCCTGCATCTTATGGATCATGGTTCGTCCCACGATGACATTGTACAATGAATCGCAGACCATTACTAGGAATTCCTCTTGGACATTTCTGGCAGCTTGGCCTTTGCCGATGGTGACTGGTAAGGTGATTTTCCCACGGGGAATCGCTGAAGAACTGTTGAATCTGAAGGAAATAATGCCCTTGGTCCAAGTATGCATATAATGTTCAGTCCCATAAATGCGGTTCAGTATTAATTAACAAGTTAATAATTCAGTGAGATCAAGTGAGCTGAATGCCTAGCTAGAGGCCGCTTCAGTTCAAGTAGAATTAATGATATTAATCCACAGCTTACTCTTGACTGAACCCGTAGGGTTACACAAATAGTACGTAAACGGATCAAGTATTTAATGGCATTAAATACTCCATCTATGGATATTCGGAATCGACGGATCTTGGTTTCAGTGGGAGCTGAGATCGTCAAAGGCAAGCAAGTGAATACTCCGGAAACGATGATATTGCCGGAAACGGAAATATGGATCGTATCGGAAATATAAATATTATCCAAGTCGTATATGTTGCCGGAAACGAAAACATGGTACGTATCGGAAAATATTATTGGAAATGGAAATATTGCCGGAATCGGAAATATTACCGGAAACGGAAATATTGTCAGAATCGGAAATATTATCGAAATCGGAAAATAATTCCGGAAACGGAAATATTAAATATTTGTTCGAAACGGAAATTAATTCCGGAATCGGAAATATTAAATATTGTTCATATCGGAAATGAATTCCGGAATCGAGAATTTAATCGGAAGCGTAACGTACGAATAAGCATCGGACGAGGCCTGCCAGACGAAGGCCCAGCACAAAGCCGGGCCATCGCCCAGCAAGCCGAAGCGCAACAAACACACGCCAGCCACGCCAGGCCCAGCGCAAGGCCAGGCCCAGCAAAGGCCAAGGCGCGCGCGCGCGGGCTGACGCTCGTGGGTTGCGAGCAGCGCCAGCTCGTGTGGGCCGCAAGGCCTGCGCTGGCTGTGCGGTACGCTCGTGGTCGTGCAACGTTTGTGTTCGATACGAATCCTAAAGGTGATTGAATTCGTTCATTGATTAAAATCTAATCCTAATAAAGATAGAATTAGTTTAAAAGAGTTTTAATGAAATTCTAATTAAACTAATTAGTATTCTAATAGGATTATAATTCCTTTCCATAAACTCTATAAATAGGTGCCTAGGGTCACATATTTACATCGAGGATTGAAGTATTCAATGGTAAGATTTTGGAACAAAATCAGCCAAACACTTGTAGCCTATTAGCCGAAATTTCCTAGTACCTTAAGGGCGATTCTAGTTGGTCAAGCTTAAGGCGGATCCGGACGTGCTGTGGACTATCTACGGAGGGACGACACTTGGAGTCCTAAAGACTTGTTCTTGTTCGGTTCGGGCGCAGCTAAATGATTATGTGTAAATAATATGTTTCCTGGCTTTATGGTTTTTCCGCATGATTTATGTTTATTCATATGTATCATAACCTAACAGAATCCGATCAGCGGATGACTAACGTTCGTCATTGATTCTTCGGCGTCCTCGAGGATCATCTGTTCGAAGCAGTTTCTGGATATGATGCTGACGGTGGTATCACGAGCCTCTTATTATATTCATAATCTAAATTGCATGAACATGGTTAAATTTTACAAATTTACAAGGAATTAAACGGGTGATTAGTTTTCGTAATTAATTGCAAATTGCGTTTATTTAATTATATGTACGCAGTTTTTCGGCAGAATATTTGTTACTCAACCAAATCGAGTGCTTTTTGTGTCAATTTCGCATGTAAAAGGCATTCTAAAATTTTCGGAGGTTTAAGTTTTTCGAACGCAAAAGTTTGTAAATTTAAGATGTTAAATTGAATATTTGCGATTCTTGTTGATAAATCTTGAGTTTTTTATTGACCTACAGTATATGTTTAACAAATTTGAATGCCTAGACTTGTTAATTATACAACCTCATTTGTAATTATGATTAATTTGTTGAAATTCGAATAATTTAGAATTGATTTGTTTTTCATAATTAATTAATAATTTAATTAGGTACCCATGATTAAAATCCAACATGAAAATTGTTAATTTATGTTAAATTTTAAATTTTTATGACCTAGATTTGAATCCATGTTAATCGGAAATTAATTAATTAATAAAATTTCGATTTTTCGCCCAAAAATTATGAAATTAATATGATTTATTAATTTGTCGTTAATTTTAAATTAAAAATTTTAAATTTTTATGAAAACGCTCATAAATGTTGCACGCACAAAGCAAAGGAAGCTACGTGTTACCCTTAAGGGGTGTTGTATAGTGCGGGCAAGCGACGACGAGCAAGGGAGCTCGTCGCCCGTGCGGTACGAATGCAGCGAGCAGCATAGCATGGCGCGCGCGCGAAGCTAAGGTGCTGGCCGTGTGTGCTATGCGATGGGCGTGGGCGAGGGGCAGGGCAAAGCGAGCAGTCGCGTGTGGGCAGCAAGCGAGTTGCGCCACAGCGCGCACTGCCTCGCGCCAGCGAGCGATGCCTCGCGAGGGAAAGCAGCAGCAGGCGCGACACAGCACAGAGGCTGCGCGCAGCGTGGCCAGGATGGCTGCGTGTGCGTGTGGCCTTTGGCTGCGTGTTGCGTAGAGCTATGTGTGCCTTGTGCAGCGACCAGTCGTGCACACGATGGGACTTGGGCGCAAGCTCAAGTGCTCGTCGTGTTACGATTGAGTCGTTTTGAATTTTAATTTGAGATTTTCAGTTCGGAAATAATTTTAATTAATTTTAAAATTAATAATTGAAATTGTTTTCTCGGATTTTAATTTTGAATATTATATAAATTTTATTTATACTAATTATTTTACTAAAATTAAACCTTGAATTAATTTAAATTCATTTAATTCAACTGAAAAATAAATTAAATAAATAGATTCAATTATAATTTTATATGAGCTTTAAATTTTAATTAAACTTGTATGTTTCTGGTTAGACTAGAAATACATTTTTATGTTTAAAATTAGTAAAGCCTATAAAGTTTTTTTTTTTTTTTTTTGACGGAATAAAGCATATATAAAGTTATTGGTTTAAGTGGGAGCAATTTTAGTCATAAACTCTTGATTAGGTCTACAAATCCTTTAAGGTTAAACAACTTGATTAGAATTAATAAGGACTGAATAATTGGTAGATTATTGGTGCCCTTGATTAATTGCTGCAAATATTTATATGATGCATACAATGTGTTTTTACTAACCAGCTAAGTGGGTCATTCATGATAATGAATGGGTGAATGGTATATATTGTATATGTACTGTTTTGCAGGTTATGAAGTGACTAGTATGGCCCAAATAGGATAGAAAATATGGTCTGCGTACCATTAATTTGAATGTAATTGGTCTAATGCACCAAATTTGTTTTTCAATTCAAAAATATGGTCTGTGTACCATCAAATAGTTGTAATTAGTTTAATTATAGCTGATCCTGTTTGAAGAAAATGGAGCCTCCCACGGTGAAATTCAACACGAAGTTTCCAATCCATTTTCAAGACGGACTTTGAAGTTGAAGCTTCATGATGAAGTCGGGCCATACTAGATCACATTTATCTTATGCATGCTTTAAGTTATTTATTGCTTTTAAATATGTCTTAAATATGCATGAGATTGAAGCTTGATTATGTTGCATGATTAAGGATTTTAGTTCACTTAAAATCTAACCAACATAGTAAGAGCCTTAAGTTCCAAACTTAAAAATTGAGTTAAAAGGTGCCATGCCAAAATAACACTTACTTGGATAACCTTTACATCAATCTAGTAATAGATTACGCTCAGCGAGGTGTTACTTATTGATCCTAAAGGGGTAAGGTACACAAATAATTGTGAGTACATGTTAGTTTTGGTGAAACTCGACGATATAAGTAAGGAGTCCTTTTATGTCGTGGCAAAATCGATAGGTTTACCTAATAAGTTCTTAGACGTACCTATCAACCAAGAGTAGTTTCTAGACTATTAGCAAAAGGCTTTTGCTTACCTAAAATATTTTAGAATTGAGTCAAAATACATAATGTGATTAATTCTTCAATGATTTTAGGGTCTTGGAATCATTTTATTCACACCTGCCGGAACAATAAATTCGAATAAAATCCTAATAACTTGTTTAAATTGCATGAATGCTTTAATTTTCAAGTTATTACTCATGATAAATGTTTAGACTTTACATGCTTCAATGTATGTTTTAATTATTGTTTATAATTAAATATCTTGCACTGCATTAAACCCTTTTAGAAAGGTAACAGTAAATTTCCTCGATTGGTATTGAATCCAAGAACGATTCACGGAAATGAGAGAAAATGAGCAATTTAAAATGTACGTTTCTTTTAGCGACTTTTATGGTTGTTTTCGAGTATCAAAGTCGAATGGTGAACCGATTGGTGCTTGTGAATTCAAAATACAATGTAGTTTTGAGATCATAAAGCATTGAGTTTAAACGCTCAGCTTTACCAATGGTTAACAACCTAATATCTTTTTTCATTTAATTCTCGAATGAGTCTAGTCCCTAGACATTCGAATAGATTGATGCTTAGAGAACTTTAGAAGCTTCTGGTAAGATCATCTAGTTGAAAAGAATATTCAACATAAAATAAAATGGTAAGAACTTTGGAATGACATTGGACATGTCTAAACAAAGTATAAAAGTCAACACTAGAGAATTCAATTCTTAAGGCTATTAGGAAAGGTACAAGAAATAGGAAAACAAAGGAACAAATTAAATGAAAGGAATTTACTATTCCGTTTCCACCTATAAGTTTACGTTTAAAGAGAAGTGACCTGGCAATCAAACTTCCTTGGTATCATATAACGCTTGAGGTTCTTACTTCGGTAATAACTCAAACAATGGAAGCTAGGATACACTAATGACCTACAAGTGGGAAATGAAGCATGGCAATGCTACATTAGTTGTAAGGTCATCTATTTTGTTTTAAGTCCTTTCAAAGGCTGGAACTTAATTGCTATTTTGTTCCGTAATCAGCATACCTAAGTTTCTGTTTCAAACACAGAAAAACTCACATTCAGAAGAACAAAAACAATGTTTGTTTGTTTATTTGAATGAAATGGTCATTTACGGGTTGAGTCAATATGCTTGATTAAAACAAACAACTCTTTAACAATAAAGACATTACTAGGTTCAAATCAACCTCTTGATTTGAGTTCCACTAATCTTTGGCATTGTTACTTAGACCATGTCAACAAGTTAACATTCATAAGCTCTATTTTGATGGACTTTTGAAAGTTGATTGATTTCTAGATCAATTCAAGACAAGCTAGTCTTACTTGTTGAAAGTAACAAAAGATATGAACTATTGTTAGAACGCCTAGACGATAGAGTTCAAAGCTAAAGAAAGGTTATATGACTTTATTATTTCACACAGATTTGAGTGAATATAGGTTTATTTACTCAATGTGATATAAGTTAGAATCTGTTTGGCTAGTTCAAAGATTCAGAAGTATAAATCCCACTTGGTAAGAAATCATAAAGATCTAGGATAGATCATGTTAATGATTGCTTGAGACCAAAAATGATCATCAATTATTGTGTGTTGTAATTTCACAATTTAGCTCCATGAGATAAGGCATATCTAAGTGGAATGATCGAAGTTAATTAGTACTTGATTCGATCAATGATGAATCATAAAGACTTTTCCTATAATTTCTAATACAAAATGCTCAACTACCACCAAACTAAACCAAATTCGTCAAAGCTATTGAAAAGTATTTTCAGAATATCTTTTCATAATTATATAGCTAAAGAGTTGCTAAACTCAGTGGGAGCTTCGTGTTTGTTATTCAACAAACTAAGGCCCAAGTATAGATATATGTTTCATTGTGATTTATTCAAATGAGACACAAGGGTATTGTTTCTACCACGAATTTTTGAGAACATAATGTTTGTTTGCTCGAAATGATGTCCTTTTGGAGATTCGTTTCCAAAATGACAAGTGGGAGAAAATAGACCTCGAAAGTCTTCGAGGAGAACAAAAAACATAAACGGACATTCCAGAGGCTTTTTGAAGTTCTTTAGAAAATCTGAACACGTATTCTTTAAGGACTTTAGAAGTGGCTTTTAAAGAATAGACATCTCTTAGAAGATTTTACAAGTGCTTCAAGGAGAACAGAATATTCAAAGGACTTTCAAGTGGCTGTTGATATTCTATTGTTTGATAGATGTTCTATACCCAAGTAGGCATAGAGTTCAAGTCACTGAAACTATTAGATTCTTCTATTAGATAGTGAAGAAACATGGAGTTCAGGTCACTGAAGCTATGCAATTCTTCTATTAGATAGTGAAGAAACCTACAACTTGCAGTCAAACTATTATCATGTAGATTAATGAGTTTGTGACCTGTGAGAAAGATATGACGAAACCCAGATTCCCTAAAATGGTTAGAGGCCATATATAGACTCAAATGTTTTAGATGGTTAAAGGCCATAAAACATAACCAATGTTTTGATGACAAAATTGAAATTTTGTTGATTTGCAAGAATAGATTAAACACCTATTGGTTGCAAATTTGTTTTAAGGATAAAAACCATCAAACATAAAATTGTGTTCACACACAAAGCTATATTCGTTGCTAAAGGTTACAAGTAAATTCACGGTGTGGATTGTGTTGAAACCTCATGCAAAATCGTAATGCTTAAGTCTATAGTTCAAGCAATGATTACATATTGGTACATATGGCAATTGGATGACAAAACGTATTCCTCAATCAAATGTTGGAAGAAAACTATGTACATGGCATGTCATAGGATTTCTGGATCCAAATAATGCTTGAAATGAATGATAGCTTATGAAATCTAAGTACAGATTTAAGCAAGCAATTGGGAATTGGAATTGTATTTTAGTGAAGCTAATAAGTATTTTAGTTTCATAAAATGTACATGATTCTTATAGATATATAAGAAGTTTAGTGGGAGTACATAAAACTTAATTGGTCTTATGTGTGTCATACACATTTCTCTCTATTGTGAAATAACATTCAAATGCTAATGACTTAGATTTGAAAATTAATCATCAATGACGGACCAAGGCGAAACTTAGTGCATACTGGGTATTAAGATCCATTCACAAAGATCTTATAATATTGTTCTGGATTAAGTAATGGCATTTACTAAATCAAACACGAAAGACTCCATTGGAGATATTCGACCCATATGAATAAATCTAAGTAAAAGATGTTTGAACTATGTATAAGCATTTACTAAGTTAAACATCAAAGGATCTAAGTAAGATTCTTAACCTGTATTATATGTCAAAGAATTTAGCTGGATTTAGTATCTACTGAAACTAGATGAGCTAAAGTTACATGAATAGAATTCAATTGGGAATTATTCTACAAAAGAATTTATCATGTATGATATAATACGAGGATCGCCAAAAACGTATCGTATGACTTTAGGCATGACGAACATATACCAATCTCTATTGATCTAAGTGAAGATCAACTAGATTGAGATCAAGAAAAACTTATGGTACTTGAAAAGGTACATAGGAACAGTTCTTGACTCAAGGAAAAAAGATATGCTAAATATTGATGCTACACGCATAAACACTGGAAAATGATCAAGAAAGACCCCTTTGGAGTTAACCATTGGCAAGGACGAGCTATAGAGCATCTTGTTTTGAAATGGCAACATGGATTGGAGACCATGAGTTGTTGCATAGGAAATTAAATATTAATGATACAGCTGGAAAGTCTTCCACATATCAGTGAACTTCTTGGATAAGAAAATCCAAACAAAGCATCACTAGCAACCTAAACAATTGAAGTAAAAAAAATTATTGCCTAAAAAGCACTAAAACAAAGTAGTTTACATCAAAGAGTTCTTCACTGAACTTGGGTGGATCACATGTCTGCTGACTTGATGGTTCTTCATTGCCAAATGCGTAGAACCACTATCGAAGTAAGAAAGACTAGACCACATAATAAACAAACTCAAAAGATCTTATCATCCTATCTCGAAGAACATTCGATGAAAAGGATATTAATATTGGCAAAGCATGATAACTAAACCTATGCAACAAGTGAGAAGCAACACTCACATTGTAGCACTGGAAATCAAGCATAACTATGAATTCCATGAACTGTTTTAAAGATAGGTTTGAGGCCCATGGTTGTAAAACATTAGGGTTGAACATTTATCATATATGAAATGAATTTTCATATTCCATTTAATCTCGGTTTAGTATTAAATGATGAGTCCCTTTAATTTGACGATATATTCAAGATAGACTGTCAGGACCAGTCCTGTGACTAAGAAATGTCTATCAAGTGAACTTGAATGTCAAAAGTTGAAAATGGTCCCTGGTCGGAGTTTTCTATAAAGATGGACGCATAGAAAACGTTAGACGACTAGAATGCAAGATGACTAGTAGTTCTGTTTCTTGAACTATGTGGACATGGCAATGTCATAATCATTTGCATAGATACTTACTTTGGGAAGACTAGTATCGGACAGACCTATGAAACTTTACTGTAAGAGATGAAAATCTGTCATAAGTAAATTTCATTAAAATTATTAGACACTAATCCTCAATACCTGAGTGATTTGAGATTACTTGTTTGAGAACTGCTTACTTTGACGTTGACCAACCGTCGCACCGTAAAAGGAGGCTATAAAGGCAACGCTCAGGTAATCACCTATCAAACGAAGTCTAATCTCAAGATCGCAAGATTGAGATTGTCCTCCCATAAATCGGGATGAGATGCTTAAAAGTTGTACAAGGCCACCCGGAGAGCTAGAAACGGTAAAATGCATGGCCGTGCTCGGATGAATCATAGGCTATGATTATCTGTTTATTTGATTAGTTGAACTCTGAAACCGAGAAACACCTCTGGACGTAATAAGGATGACAACTCTTACATTATGTTCAAGAGTAAGCATCGAGCGACAAAGGAATTAGGAAATGGACACTTGTCCCTAAGGACAAGTGGGAGACTGAAGAAAATAATGCCCTTGGTCCAAGTATGCATATAATGTTAAGTCTAATAAATGCGGTTCAGTATTAATTAACAAGTTAATAATTCAGTGAGATCAAGTGAGCTGAATGCCTAGCTAGAGGCCGCTTCAGCTCAAGTGGAATTAATGATATTAATCCACAACTTACTCTTGACTGAACCCGTAGGGTCACACAAATAGTATGTAAACGGATCAATTATTTAATGGCATTAAACACTCCATCTATGGATATTTGGAATCGACGAATCTTGGTTCAGTGGGAGCTGAGATCGTCAAAGGCAAGCAAGTGAATACTCCGGAAACGATGATATTGCCGAAAACGGAAATATGGATCGTATCGGAAATATAAATATTATCCAAGTCGTAGATGTTGCCGGAAACGGAAACATGGTACGTATCGGAAAATTTTATTGGAAATCGAAATATTGCCGGAATCGGAAATATTGCCGGAAACGGAAATATTGTCAGAAGCGGAAATATTATCAAAATCGAAAAATAATTCCGGAAACGGAAATATTAAATATTTGTTCGAAACGGAAATTAATTCCGGAATCGGAAATATTAAATATTGTTCGTATCGGAAAAGAATTCCGGAATCGAGAATTTAATCGGAAGCGTATCGTACGAATAAGCATCAGACGAGGCCTGCCAGACGAAGGCCCAGCACGAAGCCGGGCCATCGCCCAGCAAGCCGAAGCGCAACAAACACACGCCAGCCACGCCAGGCCCAGCGCAAGGCCAGGACCAGCAAAGGCCAAGGCGCGCGCACGCGGGCTGACGCTCGTGGGCTGCGAGCAGCGCCTGCTCGTGTGGGCCGCAAGGCCTACGCGGGTTGTGTGGTACGCTCGTGTACAAGTTTTCCGGAAAGACTCCCCCCATTGTTCATACTCAAGGTATATACGTTCCAAGAGTTTTGAAGCTCTTTGGGTTACACTTTACGTTAATTAGTATATTATGTTCAAGGCGATTCAAGACACAACATACAAACAATTGCACAATTAAACAAATCAACAATGACACTTCATTATTTTAATTCTTTAGGACTTGTGATCAAACAAGACTCAAGTAAAATTACTCCCATTGTTCGTTCTCAAAAACACTGTTTGAGATAACCCGACATTGCCATTAACAAGCGGGGTGTGCCCTTAGCACGAATTGTCCTTAATTCAATTCACATAGACTCTCTAACATATTCTACCCCTTTGGTAGAATATATATTGCTCACTGGAAATATTCGACTGGCTCAATAATTATGCTAGACATCCTGTACTATAGCATAATAATAATAATAATAGCAACTTGCATGCGCAATACTCATACATGAAAACCAACTTGAACAACATGCTTGACATAATTCAACGATTATAAAAGTCCATAACATGATAGTTCAATAGAATCTATAAGGCATAATTCAATTCATAACATGCTCGTTCATATAGATTAAATAATAATAATAACATGCTCATTCTCAACATTAAACATGAATTCATAACAACATAATCATTCCCAATCATCAAACATGAATTCATAGCATATAAGTTCACATGATTCGCATTCAATACACTTCACAAAGTCCTCAAGGGATGGGCGGTCACCCTACTCTTGTACGTACCTGGAATACCTAAGTACGGGGGTCACTGTGCGAATCACGACTCACTAGAAATCAACTCCTATACAACAAAATAAGAGAACTAAATTATTATCCATGTTTACTAAATTTCCAGCAACTATTTAAGAAACTAAAACCCTTAGTTTAATTAAAATTCATTCATTAATTGGTAATTTAATAGTCTCAAATAGTCAACTCAAGTCCTAGCATAAAAACATTGACTTTTTCGCTTTAAAACCCTTAAAAACCAACTTTTTAAAGCTTATAACCAATCTGAAAATTTAGGTTGATTCCCATAATTTAAATTGTCATAAAATTATGTGAATCAATCGCTCAATCGATTTGAAACCGAAACCCTAACAATGGTTTAATCCGAAAACATGGTTTGACTTCAAAAATCAACACTTTATAAACTTATTAAATCTGAAAATCATAATTTAAATCATCAAAACCAATCTCTTTAATTAAAACACAATACTAACCCAATACGGTGTTCATAACCGTTTTAATCAAATAATCCAATAATTAAATTTAATCACAATACTTAATCAATTTAAAACTGAAAATTAATAATTTTGAAAAAAAAATTTGATATTTCCAATTGGAAAAACACACACACACAACAATTATTCGTGTTGTGTGCGTGTGCGTCGCACGAACAATGCAACAACAATACACGCAACACGCACCGCAAGCAGCAGTGGCGCGCGCGCAAGGGCGAGAGGGGCGACGAGGGCGCTGGGCACAACAAGGCACACACACGCGGCACAGCGTGCGCGCAAGAGCAGGAGAGAGGTGCTGGGCACAGGCGGGACACAGCGCGCGCACACACAGCAATGCTGTTGTGCTGCGACGCGACGCGGGACGAGGGCGAGCAAGGGACGAGCACGCGAGTGCGCACAACAAGCAGCAGCAGCAGCGGCCTCGTGCACTAGTGCTGGGCGCTGCGGGGCTGCGACGCAACGAGAGGGAGAGAGAGAGAGGTGCGCGTGAGGCGCGGCTGGGCACGAGCACAAGGGCACGGCTCGTGCCTTGTGGCTCAAGAAAGGGCCGGACGAAGAGGAGAGGTAAGAGAGGAGAGAGGAGAGCAAAATTCGGAATTTTTAAGTTAGGGGATCTCATGAAGGGGAGGGGTATTTATAGGTTCTCATCCCTTCATGGGTTAGGTATTAGGGTTTATGGTTGGGCTTGCTTTTTGGGCTTAGTTGAATTTAATTCTTGCAAGCTTTTGTTGGGTTTGATTATGGCAAACGACTGGGCCTTAATTAAATTAAATTCGTTTTTGAAATACGACCCAACAATTCCTGATTAAATAAATTTATTAAATTTATTTAATAAAAATACGGTTTTCGAAATAATTAATATTTAGTTAATTAAAAAATAAAAAGCGCATCTAATTCTCATTAAATGAAATTAATTTATAAAAAAAATACAACGAAATGCTTTATAAATATAATAAAATAAATTTATAATTATAGGAAAATACGAGGTATTTGTAAGGGAATACAGTTAAACATAATAACATGTACGGAAACAATCCCCAAAGTCAGGAAACATGTATAAAGCACAGATTAAGCAAACTTACATTCGAAGCGTGTTTTCCACAATAATCTGTCAACGAACACGAACAAAGAACTCCACTTTTCGTTCCTCTACTTGGTTCACCGACACAATCAGATCCGTCTTGATTATCGTAGCTTAGACAATCGATCAAGATACTTTGCTTTTGGGAAGAACTCACTTTGGAGGCACAGAGAGAATTAGGGTTCTCTATGTCTAGGGTTTGAGTAGTATGAATTGTGTGTGTTGGAATAATACAATTTTCCTATTGTATTAAGTGATGTAACCGGCCAAGAACCAAAGGCCTTGACCGGCCACATCACGCAAGCACACGGACCACACATCCCGCGCCCAGCGACACACTGCAGGCCGAAGCCCACAGCGCGCGCGCCGAGCAGCTGGGTCGTGGGCCTCCTCGCTCGTCGCTGCGTTGCTTGCGCTGTTGCGTGCTCGCGCCCAATGGGCTGGCCTTGCTCGCCTTTGCTCGCGAGTCTTGCTAGCTCGTTGGGCCTTGCACGCTTACGTGCTTGGCTCGACAGGCCGGCAACTCCGATGCCCTTCGTATTCGCGATTTAATATATTTCCGATATATTATTTATCGTTTCGTATTCGACGAATCACCGTCGTACGATACGATTTATTCGTGTCGCCCAGCTTACGAATATTCGCGATACGATATACGATTCCGATGAAGGTCGTATAGTATAATACATTTCCAACTAATTCCCGAAAAGCTATTAAATGAATTTCCGATTCATTTAATCCGTTGATCTGTTACGTGTCATTGGTGTGACCTTGTAGGTTCAGTCAAGAGTAAGCTGTGAGTTCAATATCCATTAGAACTCACTGATCGGAAGCATTGCTCCAGCTAGCTGTTCCGATCACTTGATCTCACTGAATTAATTGTTCGCAATTAATCTTAACCTTGGTATTAGACTTAATGCACCTTGGGTGAAGGACATATTTCCTTCAATCTCCCACTTGTCATTCAGACAAGTGTGCATCCACATTCCTTTGTCACTTAGTGTTACTTACTGAACATAAGGTAAGATCCAAGCCATCCTTATTAGGTCCAGAAGTGTTTCTCGGATTACAGAGCTCAACTGTTAAACTTTTTCAGAAGGTTAAGCCTTAACCATTCTGAGCACGGCCATGCATTTTACAGTATCTAACTCTCCAAGAGGCCTTGTTACACAACAATACCATATCCTATCAAAGATAGGAGGACAATCCATTCTTGCAATCTATGAACACTCACTTTGATTCATAGTATGCCCAATAACTGCTTTTATAGCCTCCTTTTACGGTGTGACGTTTAGCTAATATCAAAGCGAACTAATTCTCAAACGAGCAGACATAATCGCTCATGTTTTGAGGAACGGTTTCTAATCACCATTAATTAGAACTACCTATGACATGACTTTAATCTCTTAAAGTGTTCTCATGGTCAATCCGATACAAGATCCAAAAAGTATCTATGCAAAAGATTCTGACATCCAGTCACTCTAGTTCAAGAAACGGAACTAAAATCTACTTGCAATCTAATCTTCATTAGTCATTGGTCGTCCACCTTTCAATGACCTGGATTAGGGATCCTTTGTGACTTCAATATTCAAGTTCACTTATGGGTGTTTCTTTGTCGAAGAATACATCTTGACATCCCATTTGAATAATTTGAATCACATGGACTTATCATTTAATACTAAACCAAGATTAAATGAACTATGAAATATAATTTCATAAATGATAAATGTTTAAACCAAATGCTTACCAATTTGTGGGCCTCTAACCCAAAATTAAGCATTTAACGTTTTACAGATATATCCCTTTCACCCAATACTTAAAACATTCATGGAACTCAAACTTGATTCCATATCTGCATATGAATGTTGTGTATCATTCAATGCAGAGGTTTAGTTTATCATACTTTGCTATCCTTAGAATCTTTTCTATCGAAAGCCTTTCGATGTAAGATGAAAAGATCTTTGAATATGTTTCTAGAATGATCTAGTCTTTCGTTGCTGTTTAGAATGATAATCATATCTAAAATAGAAAATCATCCAGGTAGCAGACTTGTGATCAACCTGAGTTCACTGAAGAACTCCTACTAAAAACAATTCCCTTTTATTGCTTCTTAGGCAATAATGAATTCATTTCAATTATGTAGAATTTCAAATGATGCTTCCCTTTTGGAATACTCCAACCAGTTCACATAGATGTGGGAGATACATCTTTCAACTGAGAACTTAGAAACTAATCATTGATTCAGTTTCCCATGCATCACATATGGTTTAGAACCTATATAACCACCTTTTAATCACGACGCCTAATTTCCCGTGTTTGTTTGTGGTTTGCCTACCAACAAGATTCAACTTTTGCTTAGGCAAATGCATGTAGCATCAAAACTTTAGTTATCTTCACTTCCTCTTATCAAGTGCTCATCCTACATATCCAAATATATTGGATGTTCTTGATACTGTTCCAATGATCTTTGATCCAGATCAATAGAGATTGGTATAGCTCGTCACGATCCAATGTTAACGAGTTATCTTGGCGATCTATATATCACATTATACATGATTGATTGTAATGCAAAAACCATTCGCATTTTAAAATCCATCCATGTAACTTTTAGCTTCATTCTGTTTCAAGAGACACTGAATCTTGCTAAAATCTTGGAATTGCCATGTGATATAAGGTGAAGGCACCTCTTCAAGGTCCTTCATGCTTAACTCTAGTGATAACAGCCTAGCTTTATACTTAGTTAAAGCATTCATAACTTAGACTTACTCATATGGGTTAAGAGTCTCTTTTGAGTCTCTCCATTGTGTTTGATTTAGTAATTACTTTTACAGAATCCAAACAACACTTTAGATCCTATCCAATAGATCTTTAACCCAGTTTGTTCTAAGTTTCGCCATGGTTCTAATATTGACAAATACTTTCAAATCTAACCATTTGAATGTCATTTTCAATAGAGAGATGTGTATCTCATATATAGAACCAATAAACTTGACCTAGCTCCCACTAAACTCCTCATCTATAAGATGATCCATATTTTCATAAAGCTATGATTTCTCAATAGCCTTTTAGACAAATATGGTCCAATTCCCACTTGCATGCTTTAATCTACGAATAGATTTCTTAAGCTTGCTTTTTATCTAGCATCCAAAACTTTTACATTGTGTGATGTACGCAATTCCTTTCTACAAGTCCAATTGAGTAAGGTGTTTCGTTTTCCAATTGCCATATTGCCATATGCAATGATTGCTAGATTTATCCAAAATAGTTCAAGCATTACGACTTGGTGAAAAAGATTTCAACATTGTCAACGCCGTGAAGTTGTTTACAATCTTTAACCACCAATCTAGCTTCTCTTTTGTATGTGTATACAATATCATCTTTGTATGTTTTGAAAACATTTTTGCAACCAATGGGAGTAAACCCTTTATGCAAATCAACGTTGTATGTTTAGAAAACATGTTTGCAACTAATGGGAGTGAACCCTATATGCAAATCAACCAAATCATAGATTTGATTCTTTAAGATGAAGGTACTTTGGATGAAATGGCCTCAAACCATTTTGTATGGCCTCGAACCATACTTGGGAATTTTTAATTCGTCGTAGCTAACCTGTAAGTCGTATGTTCTTGAAGCACTTTCTAAAGTCTTCATAGTTTTCATTCCTCAAAATATCTATGTATCTATCTTAGTTGAATTCTATTCTTTATACGATTTACCTAGGTATTGAACATCAAACGTTAGTGTCTATAAAGACATTACTCAAGTCCTTTGAGTATTAGGATTCTCTTGAAGCACTTCTAAAGTCTTCCTGAAGCTCTTCCAAAGGCTTCTAAGTACGGAGCTTTTCCAAAGACTCCTAAGTATCCTACATTTGTTTGTTGCTTGACTCGAAGTCCATTCGAGGTCATTTTTCTCCCACTTGCCTTTTTGGAAATATGATGGTTTCCTAAAAGACATTATCTAGAGCAACAACCATATGTTCTCAGATTTGTGGTAGAATCAATACCTTTTGTTTCTATGAGTCGCTCTTATAGAAACATATATCCATACTTGAGTTTGTTTGATGTAAACACTAACTCCCACTGGGTTTGTCAACCCTAGATATATATGTACTGAAAAGATGTACTGAATCGAAGTTCAATTCTTATGACATCTTATCCTTAGCTTGGACAACTTTGTTTAGTGTGATAGTCACTTGAGAGTATCATTTAGAAACTATATAGGAAAATAGTCGTGATTATCGTTAATCGAAATAGATTCCGATTTCTCCATTTGGACATACCATATTCTTATGGAGCTTCGATTTTTATAATGCCATATAAACAATCTAGATAATCTTTCTTGGCTCGTGCAAACATCACCTTGACCCTAGCCTAGATGTTCCAAAATTCTTGCCAAGTTGATTTTATACTCTTTTGTGAATCGCATTGAAGCATTTCACATATTTCACGTTGAGTAAATATAGCCATATTTTCTCAAATTCTTGTGAAATAGGTAAGTCATAAAATCCATCTTTGGCCCATGAACTTTATTGTCTAGAAACTTCCAACAATGGTCCATTTCTATGTCATGTTCAACAAGCAAGACCCACGTGTCTTAAATTAACCAACTTTCAGAAATCCATGCCATGGAATCTTGGAATGTTGTCTTGTTGATATGGTCGTATGACATTGCCAAAGATATGTGGAACACAAATCAAAGTGTTTGATTTGAACCTTCTGAAGTTTGAGTTTGAAGAGATTCGTTTGTTTATTAATCAATCATATGACTCAACCCTTAAATGACCATTTCATTCAAATAAACACTCAACGAATGTTTTTGTTTACTTTGAATGTGAGTCTTTCCGTTGTCCAAAAATAAAATTTTTTATGATGATTAATGGAACATAATACCATTAAGTTCCAGCCTTTATAAGGACTTTAAAACAAACATGATGTCCCTACAATTAATGTAGCACAACTTTGCTTCATTTCCCACTTGTAGGTCAATAACCAGACTTAGCTCCCGGAATTTGAGTTCTTAACAAGAGTTTAGAACCTCAAGCGGTAATCTAATACCATAGGAGTTTATTTGCTAAGTCGTTTCTCTTTAACATAAACTTCAAGGTAGAAATTGAATATTGAATTCATTTCTTTTGTTCCCCTTTCCTATCCTTTCTAGCACGTTTTCTTATAGTCCTAAAGATTTTACTCTTTGCTTGATCTTCGTACTTTGTTACGCTTACAAAGTCCCTTACTTTTTTTCACTTTGAATGACAACATCCAATGAGTCTAATTCATTATCAAATCAAAAGAAAATTGGTTGTTAACCATTGGTTATACATGAGTCTTTAACTCAATACTTCATTATTCCAAAACTACCCAGTATTCTGAATATATGAGGTCCAATTGGTCTACCATTCAAAATTTTAGTTTGAAAACAACCATGAAATCACTATAAGAAAATAGCATTCAAGATACGCTCTCATTCTCCTTTTTTTTGAGAATCGCTCTCAAAAATAGTTACCAATCGATCGAGGAAATATCACAGTTCTATTGTCCGAACGCAATAAGGTTGAAGGTTACTATTCTACAAAATGAACTAGCAAAGAAAACATTTATCATACTTTAATAACTTGAAATAAAAGCATAAAAGCATTCACGCAATCATGAAAGCTATTAAAACATTTCATTCATGCAAAAAGCAAAAACATGGTACAAAATGAATGAAACGATTCCAAGACCCCAAAAGTCCTAAATCCTTAAGCAGCTTTAGCATGTCTTAAGTATTTTAAGATTTTAGGTAAGCAAAACCTATTGTTAGTAATCTCCAAATTACTCTTGGTTAATAAATTAATACCATAATTTATCCCATTGCCACAACATAATGCCATTGTTGTTTGAGTTGAAACCACAATCAACGTGCTCCTTTAGGACGCCTTACCACCTAAGTCAACTAAAATAGCACCTCGCTTTAGCGTAAACCTACTATCTTAGATCCTTAGATTTTTGTAAGTGCTTGATTTGGAAGGCAATTTTTTAAACTCAATATTACTTTGGACCTAGTTGTTTCTATGTTAGTTCGATTATTTAGTGAACTTAATCTAATCGAGTCATATGAAACAACCTATTCATGCAAAGCATACATACATTCGTACATTCAAGCATAATATATATATTAAATTGCATAAAGAAATGGTGATCTAGTATGGCCCAAAACATCTTGTCTTGAAGCATCCAATCTTCATCACCTCCTTGTTAGCTTGGCATCGTCTTGAATCTTCCTTCAAATGCTAACTTAAAGTTCTAAACTTAGAAATACTTAAAAATAATAAATTACATCAAAATTTCCATGGTACGCAGACCATATTTAAAACTTTACATTCAAAGATAGAATGGTACGCAGACCGCATTTAACTATCCTAAATGGCCATACTAGTCACTTGGAGTACCTGCATTACATAAAATATACATTCTATGCATTCACCCATTCGTATGCTAAAACGAATGGCCCATATAAATATGCAAGTATTTACGTGAATTAATTAAAAATTCACGTTCACATAAACGCGTCCTAAAAGATTAATCAATTTCCAAATTATTAATCCTTAGACTTTATTCTAATTAAAATTGAATTTAATTAAAATAATGCGGCCTACGAAAATAATAAAAATAATTATTTCATTTTAATTTCATTTAGTGGCTCCCACTCAAACCAATAATTATTCCGGATAATTAATTATGAAATATTAAATTAAAACTCGCGGCCCGGCCCAAGCAAATAAAATATTAAATTAAATATCCCGTTAGCCCAAATTAATGCAAATATACGAAGCCCAACGAAATAAAAAAAATTCAACGAAAAAAGTCTGATTACGTACGTGGACTTGGCTTGCGCCCAGCCCAATCCCTTGCGTGTGGCCCATGAGGCGCACGAGCAAGGCTCGCACACCCCAGGCCCCTCGCACGTGCGCGTGCCTGCAGCCATCGCTGCCCCTGCGCAGCGTGTTGTGCTTCGTGCGCTGGACGTCGCATGGCTCGCGCCTTGCTTTGTCGCAGCCCCCGCAAGCGTCCCGCCTGCCCCTTTCCTCGCCCAGCGCGCACGAGGCACGCAGCACGCTTGCTGCTGCCCGTGTCGCATGCGGCTCGGCCTAAGCATAGCAGCCCGTATGGCTCGACGAGCCATACGTCCACCACACTCGTGTTCGTGCCTTTGGTTCGTGATACGGACCAACTCAATTAAAATTAAATTTAATTTCACGAACTTGCATTAATTTTATTTTTCAAAAGTTACGATTTTTATTTTCGAAAAACAACGATTTTTACCGATTTGATAAATTCCAACGACAATCCAATTTCGTAAAATTATTAAATCAAGGGCTAACAATATTCAAACTTTTAAGAACGAACGAATCAACATTTAAAGTTTGAATTTTTAATTAATAAAATCCGAAGCTTTAAATCGTTCATAAACAATTAAATTTCAGATTTTTAATAATTTGGTTTAAGTGCGATTAAAATTAACGAAACCATTCAAAATTTTAATCCCATAATTTTTAAAATTATCCACTCACCCATGAAATTATATCCCCTTTTCCAATTAACCGAATTATTAAACCAAAATTAATTAAAATTCAATTAGGGTTTCAAATTTTACGAATTGGGGAAAGGAAAAATTAGGGTTTATACTTATCGGAAAAATATGAAATTTTTACCATGGATCAAGAATATACCCAGAAATATTGTGTCAAAATTTCAAGAAATTCCAAGTAGTTTAGGTTGACCTTTTAATTGAATTACTGTCCGACACTTTTAATTTTTAATGAAAAATTAACAAAAACGCCCAAAAAACGACACTTTGAGGCCTGTTTTTGCAATTCCGTTCGCTAGGGTTGATCTTAGAAAATCTTTTTCCATCATATTAGGGTTTTAAAACTCGAAAAAACGAACATTTTTTATTTCGGACCTGATTATTACGCAATTCATCCAATAATTCGTAAAAATTCAGAAAAATCAACAAAAATTCCAAATTTTTCGACAGATGCAAAAACAATAATAATCTTGCTAATTCATGCTTTGAATACATAAGGCTCATGATACCACTGTAAGGGAATACAGTTAAACATAATAACATGTGCGGAAACAATCCCCAAAGCCATGAAACATGTATAAAGCACAGATTAAGCAAACTTACATTCGAAGCGTGTTTTCCACAATAATCTGTCAACGAACACGAACAAAGAAATCCACTTGTCGTTCCTCTACTTGGTTCACCGATACGTTCAGATCCGTCTTGATTATCGTAGCTTAGACAATCGATCAAGATACTTTGCTTTTGGGAAGAACTCACTTTGGAGGCACAAAGAGAATTAGGGCTCTCTGTGTCTAGGGTTTGAGTTGTATGAATAATACAATTTTCCTATTGTATTAAGTGATGTAACCGGCCAAGAACCAAAGGCCTTGACCGGCCACATCACGCAAGCACACGGACCACACAGCCCGCGCCCATCGACACACTGCAGGCCGAAGCCCACAGCGCGCGCCGAGCAGCTAGGCCGTGGGCCTGCTCGCTCGTCGCTGCGTTGTTTTCCACAATAATCTGTCAACGAACACGAACAAAGAACTCCACTTGTCGTTCCTTTACTTGGTTCACCGACACGATCAGATCCGTCTTGATTATCGTAGCTTAGACAATCGATCAAGATACTTTGCTTTTGGGAAGAACTCACTTTGGAGGCACAAAGAGAATTAGGGTTCTCTGTGTCTAGGGTTTGAGTTGTATGAATTGTGTGTGTTGGAATAATACAATTTTCCTATTGTATTAAGTGATGTAACCGGCCAAGAACCAAAGGCCTTGATCGGCCACATCACGCAAGCACACGGACCACACAGCCCGCGCCCAGCGACACACTGCAGGCCGAAGCCCACAGCGCGCGCGCCAAGCAGCTGGGTCGTGGGCCTGCTCGCTCGTCGCTGCGTTGCTGGCGCTGTTGCGTGCTGTTGCGTGCTCGCGCCCAATGGGTTGGCCTTGCTCGCCTTTTCTCGCGAGTCTTGCTGGCTCGTTGGGCCTTGCACGCTTACGTGCTTGGCTCGACGGCCGGCAACTCCGATGCCCTTCGTATTCGCGATTTAATATATTTCCGATATATTATTTATCGTTTCGTATTCGACGAATCACCGTCGTACAATATGATTTATTCGTGTCGCCCATCTTACGAATATTCGCGATACGATATACGATTCCGATGAAGGTCGTATCGTATAATACATTTCCAACGAATTCCCGAAAAGCTATTAAATCCGATTCATTTAATCCGTTGATCTGTTACGTGTCATTGGTGTGACCTTGTAGGTTCAATCAAGAGTAAGCTGTGAGTTCAATATCCATTAGAACTCACTGATCGGAAGCATTGCTCCAGCTAGCTGTTCCGATCACTTGATCTCACTGAATTAATTGTTCGCAATTAATCTGAACCTGATGAGCGACATTTATGTCGCTCTTAGCTTAGGATTTTAGTTCGTTTTATTAGCATTTTATTATTATTTTTTCTTATTTTTATCATTTTTAGTTCGTTTATCGCATTTTTGCATTAATCGTAATATTTTCTCGTCTTGCGTAGATTTTAGTCGTGTTTGCTTAAACCGTGCCTTTTGTGCGCATTCTCATTGCGTAAAGGTCGTTTCGAGTATTGACGTGTTAATATTGTGTCATTATGCTTGACGATGTTTAAAATGATTTTACGATTTGTAAAAATGCGATACACGAATTATTAATACGATTTTCGATTTTTAATAACGTGCTTTGCGATTTGCTAACTTGCTATACGATTCTTTGCATGTGTGGCAAAGAAGCCTTGTGTGTGTGCATACCAACAGCAGCAATACAAGCAACACACACGAGCCTTGCAAGTGCAGCCACACGAGCCAAGGCAAAGCAGCCCCAACAGCTACACTCGTGCATACACAGCAATACGAGCAAGTACAGTACAGCAGTAGCGCGCATTCAGCTTTGTTGCATTCATTTCCAAGCTCCTTGCAGCATCTCTTAGTGCCCATTTGAGTGCCATGATCCAATCCTTGCAGCAGCCACAACATACACGCAGCAGAACAGTCGCAGCAGCATAGCGCAGTCAGAACAGTCTTCTGTGCGATCGAACAGTCTTCTGTTGCGATCGAACAGTCTTCTGTGCGATCGAACAGTCTTCTGTGCGATCGAGTTTCAGGGCCTGTGCGGTCGCACAAAGCTGCGCCAGAAGAACAGAATGTCTTGATTTTGCTGTGCGACCGAATGTAATTCTTTGTTCGACCGCACAGCTCTTGTGCGACCAAACAAACCCATTGTGCGACCGAATTGGAACGCGGGGCTGCTATTATAAAAGATTAAATCGCAGCATTGTTTCATTAGGCTTTCATTTACGTAATTTTCTGATTTTTAAGATTTTAGGCTTAGCTTAGAATTCTCTCTCTAGAATTAGTTTAGGGCTTAGATTAGAGATTAGGATTAAGGATTCTTAGCCTCAAATTCTTGATTCTAAATTCAATACAATCATCTTTAATTTTCAGATTTCTTTCCTTTTGGTTTGAGCTTTGTTCTTCATTTTGTTCTTCAAGTTTGATGCTAATTCTTCAATTCAAGGTACAATTCTACTTTTCTTTTTGATTTGTTCTTTAATTCTTTAATTCTTTAATTGCTTCACTAATTTTGTTTATGCTTTGATTTCATGCTTGAATTCTTGAATTAGTTTCATGCTTTGAATTTCATTGATTTTTCCCCAATTTTTGTAGTTTGAATTTTCTGAATTTTATTGTTTCAATTAGCTTCATTAGTTCAATTAGTTTCATGATTAGGATTATATTAGTTTAATGTTGATGTTAATCATGCTAGTTGAGTAGTTTAGTCTAGAGGTTAGGGATGAAGCCTTGGCATTGAATTTTGGGGAATTTTAGGGAAAACTCATGATTGATGTTGTGATTAAATGTGATTTAGTAATAGGATTTTCCATGATCAATTGAGTAGTAGTTGCAAATGCTAGTTGATTGAATTAGATTGGAATGTATGATTTAGGTTTGGCAAGACATTGTGGGCTTAATTCATGCAAGTGAATGATAGTTCCTATTATATGCAAGCTAATCTAGCTTTTCTATAGGCTAGGTTGCTTCGCGTGCTCTATCCGAGAGGTGGCGAGTACGTCATTAGTTTTCATTCCCCTATTTGCTATGTCGTTGCATATTCATGAATGTCTTGACCTTGTTATTTCTTTGATTCGATTTCCATTGCCGATTCCCGAATCCTCTAGAATTTCTTTATTTGTTTGCATTTCTAGCTTAGATTAGATTAATTCAAAAACTTAAATTCTTATTCGAACTAGCTTGTGAACGCATAGATTGATAAGTCAAACATATCCATTCCTATGGGACGATCCCTATACTTGCCGCTATAGTCAATATAGCCGGTAGTTTAGGTGTTTTATAAATTTTGTTTGGTGAGGTGTATTTCTATTCAACGACGGAAAAACACCTTATCAGAACCTTGGTATTAGACTTAATGCACCTTGGGTGAAGGACATATTTCCTTCAGTATTACAGTCTACCCTCCTTAAAAGAAGTTTCATCCCGAAACTTGGGCACGGAAATCACAATTTTAAAACTAAACTTGAGACTATTTTGAGACTTTAGTGCGTTTTATTTGCAAAAACTTTTAGTTCAAGGCATTCTCCACTCACTATTTCTAGATTCAATCGCTGCATGTACTTACACAGCTCGTTAGCAACTACTAACGTATTCACACCATGACTTGATTTCCTACTCAAGGCATCTGCAACTACATTGGCTTTTCCCTCATGGTACTGAATATCCAGATCATAGTCCTTGATCAATTCCAACCACCTTCGTTGGCGCATATTTAAGTCCTTCTGTGTGAAAATGTACTTCAAACTCTTATGATCCGTAAATATCCTACATTTCACACCATACAGATAGTGTCTCCATATCTTCAATGCAAACACTATGGCGGCTAACTCTAAATCATGGGTAGGGTAATTGGATTCATATGGCTTCAACTGCCTCGATGCATACGCAATCACTTTCCACTTCTGCATCAACACACACCCTAAACCATTCTTAGAGGCATCACTATACACATCATAAGTACCGCTCTCATCTGGCAAAGTTAACACTGGCGCGGTTGTCAATCGCGTCTTTAAGGCTTGGAACGCTTCCTCACACTGGTCATTCCATTCAAACTTCGCTTCTTTCTTCATCAAGGTTGTCATTGGTTTGGCGATTCTAGAAAAGTCTTGCACAAAGCGTCTATAATAACCCACTAAACCAAGAAAACTTCGAATATCGGTGACACTCTTAGGTGTAGGCCACTCACTGACAGCTTTTACCTTTGCAGGGTCCACTGCAACTCCTTCCTTAGATATAAAATGTCCTAAGAACGCAACTCTTTCTAGCCAGAATTCACACTTCGAGAATTTGGCATACAACTGATTGTCTCTAAGGGTACTCAACACTGACCTTAAGTGTTCCGCATGATCCTCCTCATTCTTAGAGTAGACCAGAATATCATCTATGAAAACCACTACAAACTTGTCCAAGAATGCATGGAATACTCGGTTCATTAAGTCCATAAAGATTGCCGGTGCATTGGTTAACCCAAAAGGCATAACAGTGAACTCATAATGACCGTATCTAGTCCTAAATGCAGTCTTTGGTATATCGTGATCTGCGATTCTCAATTGATGATAACCTGACCTCAAGTCAATCTTCGAAAACATTCCTGCTCCTTTCAACTGGTCAAATAGATCATCTATCCTAGGCAAAGGATACTTATTCTTGATTGTGACCTTATTGAGTTCCCTGTAGTCTATACAGAGTCTCATGCTATCGTCCTTTTTCTTCACAAACAAGAATGGCGCTCCCCAAGGCGATGCACTTGGTCTAATATAACCTTTCTCTAGCAATTCCTCAAGTTTACCTTTAACCTCACTCATTTCTGCTGGAGCCATTCAGTATGGGGCTTTCGAGATAGGTGCAGTTCCGGGTGCTAAATCTATGGTAAAATCGATTGGTCGACTGGGCGGCATTCCCGGGATCTCCTCCGGAAACACGTCCAAGAATTCACTCACCACTGCAATATCCCCTGGTTGCTCTTTCATTACATGGTCTAGGTCTCTCACATTGCATAAGAAGACAGGGTTCCCTTTGTGCATTAATTTCACGAGCTCCATTGCCGTGACGATTCCTACACTCCTAGGCTTCCCAAAACGGCGATACGATACCACCTTTCCTAGACTAGACTTCAAGTGAATCTTTTGCTTCTCACAGTCAATCTTAGCTTTAAACATGGCCAACCAGTCCATTCCCAAAATCACATCTAAATCTCCTAACTCAAACTCAATTAGGCTAGACAAGAATATGGTCTTGGCTATGGTTAAAGGTACATTCCTATGGATCTTAGTGCATTTCACGATCTCACCGGTTGGTATCACTATGGGTGCTTCTATTTCTTCAGGTTCTTTCAGTTCTAACTTCTGCAAGATACCCTTTGATATAAACGTGTAAGTCGCACCAGAATCAAATAGTACTTTAACTAAAACGGAGTTAATAGAAAAAGTACCAGCTATGACGTCAGACGAGTTTTCGGCTTCCTGTCTAGTGATCATATTCAGCTTCCCTTGGGCAACTCCGTTGTTATAGCCACTTCCATTGGCATTTCCATTGGCATTTCGGTTCCCATTTGGTTGATAGTTCCCTCCGGGCTTTCCATTACCCTGGCCAATATTGCCATTGTTTCCACTCTGGTTACCCCTTTGGTTTCCACCATTATTTCCTCCATTCCGGTTTTGGTTATTCCGGTTGTTGTTCTGGCGGTTGCCTTGGTTACCTTGGTTGGGTTTCCCATTCTTGGCCCAACACTCAAATTCTCTATGGCCTAGCTTCTCACAAAACCTACAGACAACTTGGTTTCCATTACAGTCTCGACCTGGGTGATTAGTATGGCAACGTCTACACTCATAGACTCTCGTTCCATTCCCTGCAGACTGATTCTTATCTCCATTGTTATTGTGGAAGTTGTTCCTATTTCCACCATGGTTTCCCTTGAACTGGAAATGGTTGTTTCCCTTGTTTTTCTTAAAATTCCTCTGATTCTGCTGACCACCATCTTGGTTTTGGTTGCCAACATCCTTCCTCTTTTCACCAATCCCATTCTTTCTTTGCTGCAGGCCATACATATGGGCAGATTTTCCATATAGGGGTGTCAAGAGATGTAAAGGTCTCTCCAGCAAGCATTAGTTGCAAGTCCATAGTCAATCCACTCTCAAATCTCTGGGCTCTAACCTCCTCCGTTGCCACCACTTCCGGTGCAAACCTAGACAACTCAATGAACTTCGAATAATACTCTGTCACAGACATACCATCCATTTTCAACTCGATGAACTCTTGAGCTTTCTGCTTCTTCAGATATGGTGGGTAAAACTTGTTTCTTAAGGCTACCTTGAATGATTCCCATCCAAATCCAGGTGTAGCTCTCAAAGCATTCTCACATCTTTGCCACCATAGATTGGCTTCTCCCCTAAGGTAATAAACAGCACTATTAACCCTAAGGTTCTCTGGGCAATTCACAGCTACGATAAGCTTATCGAACTCCCTTAGCCAGTTCTCAAGTACAGTCGGGTCTATCTCCCCTTGGTACAAAGGAGGCTTACTTTGGGCCACCTTCTTAAACATCTCACCAGTTGGATCAACTCCCTGGTTATTCCTATTCTGTGCTAAGTTCTGCACTACTTCAGCCAGTTGCCTGACCACGTCGGCAATTCCTTGGGTAGTCATTTCCCTTCTCCTGAATAAAACAAAAGACTAACTTTAACAACTGAGGTTGGACACTGCCTTACTAACACATTGCACTAGCTAGTCATTCAATTGGTGCACATACACAAAAAATTCGGACCCTAGGCCGGATAGGTGCCTGTTTATGGGCCGCTTTTCCCCTTAGTCCGCATCACAAAGTTCAAGTGGTGAAAGATTGAACCACCTTGAAAGTACAATTTCATTGAAGAAATGCATAAAATTCCTTTTGCGATAATCGCTCAAAGATAGTATAGACTTAGAATTAAGGATATAAGAAGGAATTCTAGATTTTATTACTTCGATGGAAAAATAATACATCCTTTGGATCGTAGTTTATTCGGAAAACCACAAAACTGAACTACTAAAACCATAAATAGTAGTGTACTACTTTATTGCTTCACTAAATCTAGGCACTAGCTATTACAAAAGCTTAAAATGCTACTCAACTATCCAGCCACCCTTACAAACAGGTGAAGAGGGCTCATGGTCTTCAAAATCAACAAAGCCTTCCTGTGGATCAGACTCAAATTCCATATCCTCATTGTTTTGCTGTAACACACGTTTACCTCATCATTGTCGACTTCAGGCTCAATTTCTGTGTCACTGGAGATCTCAATAGTGGGTTCAGGAATGATAGGGTTAGGGTTCTCAATCTCAACAACGTCATCATCACTGTCCTCATCCATCTGAGTCTTTGTATCATGATCTAATCCTGTAAGGTTGATGTTCTCTACCGTCTTACCATCATCAAAACATTCCTCTGTGAGCTCTATAATCGTAGTCATAATCTCCAAATCATATCTCCATCTACCATCTGGAGTACCATACTTGTAGTAATTAGGAATGCCATTTTCCATATGCATATCCCGAAATCAATTCTTAAGCTCTATGTATGGGTTCTTGGAAGGTAAGCAATGAATAACCATCTCTGCCATAACATCTTTCTTTCTCAATTCAGGTAGGTTCTTCACTGAAGCAAAGTAATTGCAGGCAAACTCAATCTTCTTGACATAAATGTGTGGGGTCTCACAGTCTAGCTTCTCTAGGTTTCCTAGATTTACGTACATTGAAATCAACATCTTAATCCTGAAAGTTAACAACTACAAAGTCTTACTAAAAGTGTTCCAAAACAAAGTAAGTTCGTTGAGCCATACAATTTTCAATGCACAAGTACATGCTTAATCATGATTCGTGATGCAATTAATCACATAAAGCAAACAAAACATGATCAAACTTTAAAAGATCACAACATCAAGGCATAATCACATAAACACTTGTTTAGAAAGGCATACTTAGACAACACATACTTAGACTAATTAACCCTTCTTATTCTACCCATTCCTCACTTAGAAAAGAATTAAAAAATTTCGAAATTAATTTAAATAAATAACTTCAAATATATGCGAAATTATTAGAAATTAAAATCGAAAATTTTAAATAATTACTCGAATAATTTAATTCATTATTTTCAAAAATAATTTAAAAGAATTAAATAAATAATTAAATAATTAATTCGGAATTTTCGAAAGAATTTATTATTATTATTTATTTTTATTTTGAAAATTCGGAAAAATCCGAAAATAAATTTTTTTATTTTTTCTTTTTTTGAAAAGTCCGAAAATCTTTCGGAAATTCGAAAAATAATTCAAAATTTAAAATAATTTTCAAATACTAGAAATAATTGGTATTTGGCTTTTCAAAATTTTGAGTACTCATAAATAACGTTTTGACTTTAGGAAAATAGTTTTCGAAAATCCTAAAGTTCCGCAATCGTAGTTTAAGGAGTTACCACTTTGCACTATTAATTAATGCAAAGCAGCTCTCAAACTAGAGCTCTGCAAATACCACTTTGTAGTATTACTTACTACGAAGAAGGACTGAACTAAGCTCTTAGTATACCACTTTTTGCGTGATAACCTAAAGCGTCTGATAACCACTTTGTAACACCCTAATAATTCCTTGCTTTTTATAACACATTTTCCAACTTAAAACACAGGAATTACCAAGATATTACCGCCACCGTGATAACGGCTAAGGCTATTTACCAGAATTACGCAGCGGAAATAACTAACTTTCAAAACACATTAAATAAATAGTTAATGGTCATTAAAACAAGTTGGAACAGTTGAGGCCCAAACTAAAACAAACCGTTTGAAATCCATTAACTGAAAATAGTAGTATTAGTCATGACTATAAATAGAAATAGAGTTTATAAATTATGGAAGCATAAAACTCTCAACTCGAATCCCATGATAATTTCTCCCGCAAGTTATCTCTACAAACCTGCTTTATTAAAAATATCTACTCCCCAACAACGCAAATGCAATTGATGGATCATCATAGGGTCATTAAGGCAAAGGCCATGACCAGAAAACATGAAGCACGAAGTCAGCAAAAGCTGAGTACGGACAAGCTAGAATAACATTCTATCCTAACATGCTTCACTCGACAATTAAATATTCCACATGCAAAAGCCATAAAATAAACGAGTAAACATGGAGACAAGACTCGACACGAGACACGACTCTCGACTCACAGATTAATAAAAAGTAGCTTCGAACGGGTAAAGTAAAGTATCCTCAAAAGGAAAGAAAGGGTGATGGGAGCCAACCATACACCAAAATAAGTCGGGCTACTACCGACAGTCGGGCCATACCGACAGGAATTCCAATGCACAACGGCATAAAAGAGAATGAAACAACGTCTTGTATCATTCTAGCTAGGCGTACAAGTTTTCCGGCAAGACTCCCCCCATTGTTCATACTCAAGGTATATACGTTCCAAGAGTTTTGAAGCTCTTTGGGTTACACTTTACGTTAATTAGTATATTATGTTAATTCTTTAGGACACAACATACAAACAATTGCACAATTAAACAATTCAATAATGACACTTCATTATTTTAATTCTTTAGGACTTGTGATCAAACAAGACTCAAGTGAAATTACTCCCATTGTTCCTTCTCAAAAACACTGTTTGAGATAACCCGACATTGCCTATTAACAAGCGGGGTGTGCCCTTAGCACGAATTGTCCTTAATTCAATTCACATAGACTCTCTAACATATTCTACCCCTTTGGTAGAATATATATTGCTCACTGGCAATATTCGACTGGCTCAATAATTATGCTAGACATCCTGTACTATAGCATAATAATAATAACAACTTGCATGCGCAATACGCATACATGCAAACCAACTTGAACCACATGCTTGACATAATTCAACGATTATAAAAGTCCATAACATGATATATAGTTCAATAGAATCTATAAGGCATAATTTAAATCATAACATGCTCGTTCATATAGATTAAATAATAATAATAACATGCTCATTCTCAACATTAAACATGAATTCATAACAACATAATCATTCCCAATCATCAAACATGAATTCATAGCATATAAGTTCACATGATTCGCATTCAATACACTTCACAAAGTCCTCAAGGGATGGGCGGTCACCCTAGTCTTGTACGTACCTGGAATACCTAAGTACGGGGGCCACTGTGCGAATTACGACTCGCTAGAAATAAACTCCTATAAAACAAAATAAGAGAACTAAATTATTATCCCTGTTTACTAAATTTCCAGCAACTATTTAAGAAACTAAAACCCTTAGTTTAATTAAAATTCATTCATTAATTGGTAATTTAATAGACTCAAATAGTCAACTCAAGTCCTAGCATAAAAACATTGACTTTTTCGCTTTAAAACCCTTAAAAACCAACTTTTTAAAGCTTATAACCAATTTGAAAATTTAGGTTGCTTCCCATAATTTAAATTTTCATTAAATTATGTGAATCAATCGCTCAATCGATTTGAAACCGAAACCCTAACAATGGTTTAATCCGAAAATATGTTTTGACTTCAAAAATCAACACTAAACCTGAAAATCACAATTTAAATCATCAAAACCAATCTCTTTAATTAAAACACAATACTAACCCAATACGGTGTTCATAACCGTTTTAATCAAACAATCCAATAATTAAATTTAATCACAATACTTAATCAATTTAAAACTGAAAATTAATAATTTTGAAAACAAAATTTGATCTTTCCAATTGGCAACACACACACACACACACAACAATTATTCGTGTTGTGTGCGTGTGCGTCGCACGAACAATGCAACAACAACACACGCAACACGCACCGCAAGCAGCAGTGGCGCGCGCGCAAGGGCGAGAGGGGCGACGAGGGCGCTGGGCACAACAAGGCACACACACGCGGCACAGCGTGCGCGCAAGGGCAGGCGAGAGGTGCTGGCCACAGGCGGGACACATCACGTGCACACACAGCACTGTTGTTGTGCTGCGACGCGACGCGGGACGAGGGCGAGCAAGAGACGAGCACGCGAGTGCGCACAACAAGCAGCAGCAGCAGCGGCCTCGTGCACGAGTGCTGGGCGCTGCGGGGCTGCGACGCGACGAGAGGGAGAGAGAGAGGTGCGCGTGAGGCGCGGCTGGGCACGAGCACAAGGGCACGGCTCGTGCCTTGTGGCTCAAGAAAGGGCCGGACGAAGAGGAGAGAGTAGAGAAAAATTCAGAATTTTTAAGTTAGGGGATCTCATGAAGGGGAGGGGTATTTATAGGTTCTCATCCCTTCATGGGTTAGGTATTAGGGTTTAAGGTTGGGCTTGCTTTTTGGGCTTAGTTGAATTTAATTCTTGCAAGCTTTTGTTGGGTTTGATTATGGCAAACAACTGGGCCTTAATTAAATTAAATTCATTTTTGAAATACGACCCAACAATTCCTGATTAAATAAATTCATTGAATTTATTTAATAAAAATACGATTTTCGAAATAATTAATATTTAGTTAATTAAAAAATAAAAAGTGCATCTAATTCTCATTAAATGAAATTAATTTATAAAAAAATACAACGAAATGCTTTATAAATATAATAAAATATATTTATAATTATAGGAAAATACGAGGTATTACAGCTCGTGGTCGTGCAACGTTTGTGTTCGATACGAATCCTAAAGGTGATGGAATTAGTTCATTGATTAAAATCTAATCCTAATAAAGATAGAATTAGTTTTAAAGAGTTTTAATGAAATTCTAGTTAAACTAATTAGTATCCTAATAGGATTATAATTCCTTTCCATAAACTCTATAAATAGGTGCCTAGGGTCACATATTTACATCGAGGATTGAAGTATTCAAAGGTAAGATTTTGGAACAAAAACAGCCAAACACTTATAGCCTATTAGCCGAAATTTCCTAGTACCTTAAGGGCGATTCTAGTTGGTCAAACTTAAGGCGGATCCGGACGTGCTGTGGACTATCTACGGAGGGACGACACTTGGAGTCCTAAAGACTTGTTCTTGTTTGGTTCGGGCGCAGCTAGGGAGGGCACGCTACAAAGTGAATGCATCTGAATTATGCTAAATGATTATGTGTAAATAATATGTTTCCTGGCTTTATGGTTTTTCCGCATGATTTATGTTTATTCATATGTATCATAACCTAACAGAATCCGATCAGCGGATAACTAACGTTCGTCATTGATTCTTCGGCGTCCTCGAGGATCATCTGTTCGAAGCAGTTTCTGGAGATGATGCTGACGGCGCTTCCCCGTCGATCAGTATTCTGTGCACGTTGTGATTGTTGAGGTCCTTGGATATTACCAATGGGTCTTCATGTTTGTACCGGACGCCGAGGCAATCATCAACGGTGAAGGTCATGTTTGGAGGATGGGTTCCTTCTCACCAACTGTGCTGAAGTTGACTCGGTGGGAGAGGGCTCTCAGATGTTTTTTTCTAGCGTTGGTGGATCTCTTCCCCCCGAATACCACTAAGATATCACGATTTTTATGCCATGTATGCTTCGTGGATTCTCTTTTGGGGCTGCTCTTGAGGCTTGCCACCGGGCTTGTTTTCCTTTTCTAGCGCTCATTCTCTTCGATCAGCCAAGTATTGCTTAAGATATCCTCAGCGGACGGGGTTCTCGATGTTATCCTTCAGCTGATTACACTCCTCGGTGTAGTGGCCGAAGTCATCGTGGAACTCGCACCACTTGTTCATATTCCTATGCTTGGACTGCAACTTAACTGGTTTTTGCCATTTCTCGTCGTGCTTGTGGAGGCTGTAGATTTCTTTTTAGGAGAGAGAAAGAGGGGTGTAGTTGGTGTAGTTGGTGTACTTAGGCTGAAGATCGTCTTTCTTTCATTCCTTCACCAGGCTCGCAGCTCTTGCGTTGTTCTTCTCTTTCCCTTTCCTCGAGCTGCCCTCGAGCTTGCTCTGATTTGCTTTTGGTTCCTTCGGCTCCGAAGGACATTTTAATTTTGCAGCAGCTTTGTTTAACTCTTCGGTCCGGATGAATGCATCTTCCATGTTTAGCACCTCGCCTATTGTGGTAGGGTTCTTCATTCACAAATTGTCACAGAACCTTCCCTCCAATAGGGCGTCCTTCAATGCGAAGATTGCAACATCAGGCTGCAGGTTGGTGATATTCGTCGATTCCTTCATGAACCGAGCCATAAAGTCCCGAAGACTTTCGTTCATCCCCTGCTGTACCGCTGTTAACTCAGCGTAGTTTGTTATCTTCGGTTATTGCTAACGAATTGAACTTTGAACTCTCACTTAGATCTTCGAAACTAACGATCGAGCTCTTCGGCAACGACCTGAACCACTCTCCTGCCACTCCATTCAGCGTGGTTGGGAAATATTTTCACCAACAGGCTTCGGATTGAGGAGTCAGATACATATGTTGCTCGTAGAGTGTCACGTGGTCCCCGGATCCGTGGTTCCATCGTAAGTCAGTTGTGCTAAAAGCCTAACCTTCGGTATGTCTTCCATGACCAGCTCTTCGATGAATGGAGAAGATTTTGGCATCATTATTTTCTTCCCAGCCTTGCTCTGATTCCACTACTGCCTGAAGTTCCCGCTTGGGAATCCTTGGGAGTACGGCAGGGGCTGGGAGTTCGTTCTCGCCTCCTCTTACTCCTCCTAGCAGCTCGAGTGCTTGTCTCTGGCTGGTCATGAGACCTATAAGAATCTCTGATCCTCTCATGCACCAAGTGGATCTCTGATCTATAAGAATCAACGACCTGAACCACTCTCCTGCCACTCAAGTGACCGTGGTTCGCAGATGTCCCGTTACTTGGGAAAGTGCAGGAAGTTGGTTCCCTAAACCAATCTGGTTGATTCTAAGCCTTTTCCTGGGTGTTCCAGGTGCTTTTCTCTCCAGCGTGACGTCAGGTGAGTACCTGTTAACGGTGGTAGAGTTCGGTTGGACCTGGATGGCTCACCGCTACGTTGTGCCTCCAGAATTAGTTGTCTTTGTTGGAAATTCTCATTGGGAAACACAAAGGGAAAAAAGTGAGTGAAAATAAAAGAGTCCCACATGGAAAAAACTCTTCATATTCTCCTTGTTTATTAATTGGGGAATGAGTGTAACTCTTGTTTAAGAAAGTGTGAGAGTGGTATGGGTGGACACATCACACACGCGCGCGCGCGCCGGGCCGGGCTCGGGCCTCGGGCCATGGGCCATGGGCCTTGGTACTTGGTACTTGGTACATGGGAATGCGGTTCGCGGGCGTGGGGTGGGTTGCTGCGTCTTGAAATCCTAATTGCCATAACCTTATTCTTTTTGGTAACTGGACCGTTTTGGTTAAGTCATTGTTACGGGAATCTGTATTGATTACGTAACCGTTGGATTAATTACCATTAATTGCGTCAGTTACAACATTGATTAAATCTGACCGTTTTTGGCTGTTGCAATCCTCATTGATTTCAGCCGTTTCTGTCTGTTGCCTTGCTTTGATTCTGATTACTTAAATCAGAATTTCGGATTCTTTCAAAACACAGAAAATATCATTCAAACACTATTCCCAGAAACTCGAAAACACATTCTTACTCTCACAATAATTTGCTCTTGGTTTTGGGCATACATTCTGACTCCATCCGGCTTTGTGAGTGCACACAACGTCGGAGTTGCGCTAATCCTGGAGGGCGACCGCATTCTGTTCTACTGCATCGGGAGGTAGCGCGGAGTCGTCTTTTAGGACAATGGGTGTCCACGACGCAACAAGTGTTCTTCGTTCAGTTCATCGAATCAGATAAGTTTGTTCTAATTTTGGTTTAATCGCAACAATCTAAAAGACGATTAGTATGGCTTTGACTTCGAAATTCATGATTCCTGATATGTCTAATCAGAACCTCTTGATGGCAAGAATTATAAACGTTGGGCTGTTAGGATGCGATTCTATTTAGAACGAATTGAGATTGCTTATGTGCTTGATGATGTTGTCGAACCTGATGATGAAACTGAATTGCATGCTTTTGAGTTGAAATTTGCTAAAGATGATAGGACATGTATGGGAATGTTGTTGCATCATATGTCGAATGCATTGCTTGATATCTATATGGGGTTTGGTCATGCTAGGGATATTTGGGATGCATTAGAAAAGAAGTATGGAATTGATGATGCTGGTACTAAGCGTTATTGTGTCAGTAAGTGGTTAGGTTTTCAAGTTCAAGATGATAAACCAATTATTGATCAGATTCATGCTTATGAGAATATTTGCATTGCTATGGCTGCCGAGGGTTTGGGTATTTGTGATATTACTCTTGCTATAGTTTTAATTGAGAAACTCCCACCCTCTTGGAAAGATTATCGTAATCAGTTAACGTATAAGAAAAATAACCTTACCTTAGAGGAGCTTGTAGGTCACCTGAAAATTGAGGAGGAAAATCGTATTAAGGATAAGGGTCAATCTGTGTTTTCCGGTTCCGCTAAGGCTAACCTTGTAGAACCTAAGCCTAATGCATATTCTGAAAAGTTTAAGGGAAAGGGCAGTCCTTTCAAGCCTCAAGGGAAACAATTGAAGTATAAGTTCAAGGGGAAATGTTTTGAATGTGGGAAAACTGGTCACAAGTCTGTGGATTGCAGATCCAAGAAGAAGCCGGATCAGAACCAAGCCAACCTTGCTAAAGCTAATGAAGTTTCTGATCCTAACCATTTTATTGCTGTTGTTTCAGAAGCTAACTTGACAGGTAATGTTGCTGAATGGATCGTTGGTACTGGAGCAACGAGACACATCTGAACCAACAAAGACATGTTCACTACCTACGAAAAAAATTGATGGTGAAAATGTCTTCATGGGTAATTCAGCTTCTGCAACTGTTCAAGGCAAAGGGAAGATCGTTCTCACTCTTACCTCTGGAAAACTTATTACTCTTACCAATGTGTTGCATGTTCCAGAAATGTGCAGGAACTTGATTTTTGGTAGCTTGCTAATGAAGGCTGGATTGATGCTTTCATTTGATTCTGATAGGCTTGTTATTACTCACAATGGGGAATTTGTGGGAAAGGGTTTCTGTAATGGGGGTTTATTTACTCTTGATGCCAAACTTGAAATTATGAATAAGAATGCTAGTACTTCTTCTGTTTATATTGCTGAGTCTATTGATTTATGGCATGCAAGGTTGGGTCATCTCAACATTGCTTCAATTAAAAAGCTTAAACAACTTAACTTGATTCCCAGTTTTTCTAGAACTGATTTTGCAAAATGTGAAGTATGTGTTGAAGCCAAGTTTGCAAAGAAGCCATTTAAATCAATAGATAGACAAACTGAAGTACTAGAGCTTGTTCATAGTGACTTGGGGGATTTTAAAAATTATGAGAGCAGGGGTGGTAAAAGGTATTATATTACTTTTGTTGATGACTGCTCAAGATTTTCCATGGTTTATCTTCTCAGTTCAAAAGATGAGGCTGAGGAAATGTTTCTCAAATACAAGGCTGAAGTGGAGAACCAACTTGATAGGAAGATCAAGAGACTTAGGAGTGATAGGGGTGGTGAGTATGACCCTAACACTCTTAAGGCATTTTGTGAGCAGAGTGGGATCATTCATGAGACAACGGCTTCCTACACACCCGAGCAGAACGGGATTGCTGAAAGGAAGAACAGAACATTGAAGAACATGATGAATTCTATTCTTATTAGTTCTGGGTTATCTGATAACATGTGGGGGGAAGCTATATTATCTGCTTGTCATGTTTTGAACAGGGTACCTCACAAGAAGCTAGACAAGACTCCATGCGAAATATGGAAGGGTCGTGCACCTAACCTAAGTTACTTGAAAGTGTGGGGGTGTCTAGCAAAGGTGGCTATACCCAGCTTCAAAAGGGACAACATTGGTCCTAAAACTGTTGATTGTATTTTTATTGGTTATGCTTACCAAAGTTCTGCATATCGTTTTCTTGTTAAGGGTGCTAACAATTTTTATGCAGGTGGTAGCATCATTGAGGCAAGAGATGTCGATTTTTTTGAAACTGTATTTCCTTTGAAAATATCTTGTATCAATGATGTGCCTTCTTCTAGCACTTCTTCCAGTATGCCTGTTGCTGCTCCTCCCACCTCTAATGTGAATTCTGAATTGGAGCCAAGGAGGAGCAAGAGGGCAAGAAAAGAAACCAGTTATGGTGATGATTTTATTACTGCTTTCTTAACTGAACCTTACTTGATTGATGATGACTTTGTTTATGTCTTTATTTTGGAAGATGATCCTAGGACCTATGAAGAGGCTATGAAATCTGTTGATGCAGTGTTTTGGAAAGAGGCAATAGCTAGTGAACTTCAGTCAATCCTAAGTAACAATACTTGGGAGTTGGTTGATTTGCCTAGGGGTTGCAAGCCCATTACTTGTAAATGGATCTTTAGGAAAAAATTGAAATCCACTGGATCCATTGACAAGTATAACGCTAGAATTGTGGTAAGGGGATTCACCCAAAGGCATGGTGTTGATTATTTTGATATTTACTCTCATGTCACTAAAATTGCTACTATTAGAACTTTGATTGATCTTGCTTGCATTCATGATCTTGTTGTGCATCAAATGGATGTTAAAACTGCATTTTTAAATGGTGATTTGGATGAGGAAATTTACATGGTTCAACCAGAAGGGTTTGTTGTTCCTGGTCAAGAGAATAAGGTTTGTAAATTAGTCAAGTCTTTGTATGGGCTTAAGCAAGCTCCAAAGAAATGGCATTACAAATTTGACAAGACTATGACAGGTAATGGGTTCCATGTAAATGAAGGTGATTCTTGTGTTTACTCTAAGCATGATTCTGATGGTTGTGTGATTATTTATCTTTATGTGGATGATATGTTAATTTTTGGGACTAACTTGGATCGAGTAAATGAGACAAAAAGTTTTCTAAGTTCTAAATTTGAAATGAAAGATATGGGTGAGGCAGATGTAATTTTAGGAGTGAAAATCAAGAGAACTCCAAATGGCATTTGTCTTAGCCAAGCTCACTATGTTGAAAAATTACTTAAAAAGTTTAACTCTTTTGACGTCGATCCAGTTAGGACTCCCTATGATCCAAGCATCCACTTAAAGAAAAATAATGGTGATCCTGTTAGTCAATCTGAATATGCTAAGATTATTGGTAGTGTTATGTTTCTAATGAACTACACTAGACCTGACATTGCTTATTCTGTGAGTAGATTGGGCAGGTACACTCATAACCCAAGTCATGAACATTGGGATGCTTTGAAGAGATTGCTTAGGTACCTTAAGGGTAGCATGGATTGGAGTTTGCACTACTTCAAGTTTCCAGGAGTTTTGGAAGGCTATTATCAAGCCAACTGGGTTTCTGGCAATGATGAAATTAACTCTACCGGTGGTTATGTTTTCACCCTATGGGGTGGAGCTGTGTCTTGGAAATCTTGTAAACAATCTTGTACTGCTATGTCTACTATGGAATCTGAGTTTATTGCTCTTGAATTGGCAGGTCATGAGGCAGAATGGTTGAGAAATGTGCTTGCAGATATTCCGCTGTGGGGAAAGCCAGCTCCTTCAGTTGCACTTCATTGTGATTCGCAAGCGGCTATTGCTGTGGCAAACAACCATGCCTACAATGGGAAGAAAATGCACATTCGTTTGAGGCACAAGGCCGTCAAAGAATTGTTGTCAAGTGGGGTGATATCACTAGACTATGTAAAGTCTGAAATGAACATTGCGGGTCCGTTAACTAAAGGCCTGTGTAGAAAACTAGTTTTGGAAACATCGGAAGGGGTGGGCTTGAAGCCCATTGAATGAATTGTAAAATAATGAACTCCTACTCACAGAGTTCAAAGGACGACATTATATTATAATTCGGAAGCACAAAATTTTATTTTTTGTCCATCCCCTAGATGTTATAATGTGCTTGCTACAATCGAAAGGAGGTTGAGCATACGGCTCTTAATGAACCCATACCATGTTTGGTGGTGTGAATGTAGCTCACACTTGATGGGATTCACCTACGTAGGTGTGGAAGTGTGGCCGCTTCCTATGAGAATTGCGATGTAGGCTATTCTCTAGAGCACCTATGAGCATATCCAGGTCGGACGTATGGCCAGTATAAGGCGTCACTTTATTCGCGGAGTCAGAATGTCATACATATTTAGTTGTGTGCTTTAAGTGACGGGTTTCTAACTCCCTATCAAGTTATATACGAAATTAAGTCACTTGGTAGGAAAGAGATCATAGCTTAAATGTCACTAAGTGTTAATTCAAGTCGAAAGACATTGGCACCTATTCAAGTGTTTTGTTTTGCCCAAAACCAATATCCTTCTCCTTTTTTCTTTCTTTTCCGCATATTCGAACCTGTGTGGGATTGTTGGAAATTCTCATTGGGAAACACAAAGGGAAAAAAGTGAGTGAAAATAAAAGAGTCCCATATGGAAAAAACTCTTCATATTCTCCTTGTTTATTAATTGGGGAATGAGTGTAACTCTTGTTTAAGAAAGTGTGAGAGTGGTATGGGTGGACACATCACACACGCGCGCACTCCGAGCCGGGCTCGGGCCTCGGGTCGTTGGGCCATGGGCCTTGGTACTTGGGCTCTAGGGAATGCGGTTCGCGGGCGTGGGTGGGTTTTGTGGGTCAACCCTATTCTTTTTGGTAACTGGACCGTTTTGGTTAAGTCATTGTTACGGGAATCTGTATTGATTACGTAACCGTTGGGTTAATTACCATTAATTGCGTCAGTTACAACATTGATTAAATCTGACCGTTTTTTGCTGTTGCAATCCTCATTGATTTCAGCTGTTTCTGTCTGTTGCCTTGCTTTGATTCTGATTACTTAAATCAGAATTTCGGATTCTTTCAAAACACAGAAAATATCATTCAAACACTATTCCTAGAAACTCGAAAACACATTCTTACTCTCACAATAATTTGCTCTTAGTTTTGGGCATACCTTCTGACTCCATCCGGCTTTGTGAGTGCACACAACGTCGGAGTTGCGCTAATCCTGGAGGGCGACCGGATTCTGTTCTACTGCACCGGGAGGTAGCGCGGAATCGTCTTTTAGGACAGTGGGTGTCCACGACGCAACAAGTGTTCTTCGTTCAGTTCATCGAATCAGATAAGTTTGTTCTAATTTTAGTTTAATCGCAACAGTCTTCTCGTTCTACGGTGCGTGCGGCGATCATTTCTCGCATTCTGCTCCTTTTCATTGAAAAGGAAGTTTTGCATTATGGTTATGGCCGCGGTACGCTCTTCCGTTATAGGGACCAGAGGTCTCGAGACTACTGTGTGAGTGTGCGTGGTCCTACTCAACCGGGAGTTGGCGTGCACTTCAGATTCGGATTCTGAATCCGCATAGTTATAAAGGTTTTCCATTTTGGGAGCAAAATGGGTGATTTTTCAAGGTTTTGTAATGTCTTCCTCGGCGCCAAATTGTTCCGGTGTTGAAACAATTGGCTTCGGATCGAAGGCCCTTTCGTTGATGTGGAAAATCTCGCTTGATTGATTGTGTGAAGTCCAAATATATCTGCATAATGACAAAGTTATTAGCCTCGAAGGTGTTTCCGATGAAAGACCCTTCGATGCCTAAGTAAGCATTCGGTAAGAGAGAGTTCTTTAGAGAATTATAAGTGTTAAGGCAATAAATTGAACATACCTTTGCGCTTTAGCAGCAAATAAATAGTGTTTGTGTAGTAAATGCAACTAGGACATTTATAGTCAATGGGCCTTTGAGCCGTATGACTAGGACATAGGCCTTGGGTGTCTGACTTTATGTTGTGTATTTAGCCAAGTGGGCTTTTGGGTGACAGGCACCACCAAACTTGCAATTACTCTCCATGAATCTTTAACTAGAAAAAATACCTTCTTCGATGAAGATCAAAAGGAGTTCGTGAGAGGAACTTCTCACGTCTTCCCTATTATTATTTTTGTGAATAATACAATCTTATTATCCAACAATCTAATATCCATCTGTTTTACATTTTATTCTTTGTACATTTTATTCTTTGTCTACTTTTAACTACATATATGACATGCTTTTTATGTAATTTGTCTACTAGTTCATGCTTACCATGCTCGGATTACGATTCCTCGATTTTTATACCTTTACGGAACAAACGAATTTCAATCACCAATTCACCATGTTTGATTACAATATGTAGCATTTTTTACTACATTTACACCAATGCTAAACACCATCCTAGCTTATTCACCATGCTATGATTTCATAGCCTCATGGCCACCATGGTCGGTTTACAATATTCAGCATATTAAGCTACATTTATGTACACCGATGTTATTACTACGTCCAACTAGCATACTAAAATACCCCTGTTTTTAGGCGGAGTAAGCGTAAACTAATCAGTCCTATACTACGAAACAAGGATTCAATCAAAGATGAATACCACACAAAAGAACCTGTTGAACTGGAATTTTGCTAAACGGCACTCAAAGTAAACTTTTATTATTATTAATTTGAAATAAATTTAATTCAACACAGCTAAAGATTGAATGAACAAAATTCATAGTTGAACAACACATACACCCTTAACTCGCGGTATTTTTAGTCGCATCAATTTGTATCAAGAACTTAGAAATGCCATCAGCCAAACACAATGTTGTGGAAATCCACACACAAAAAAAAGCCACTTAAATTACCAATATGGCTCTGAAATGAAGAAACCACAAAGTCCACAATGTACCCCTAGTAAACATGATGTACAGATGAACAAGCTAAAGAAGGCAGAAATCCCTGATTAATCAACAACAAACATTACCAAATTCGACATCAATAAAGTATACTACTTAACTGATTAAAAGAAAGTATGCTACTTTAACACCACCATTAAATAGACAAAACACTAAATTCATTGGACCGCACTGACAACCTCTGCCATGCATCCCACAAACAAAGACATATAACCCTTCCCTATCCTATTCACACACCTCGAGCCAGTGAATAGCACAAATGTTTTATTTTCTGTCCCGAAAGCATATTCACCCAATTTGTTGCTCTCTTCACTATAGAAACTATGTTTCATCAGAAAAGCGACACCAAACTATCCCACAAGGAACAAAAAAATTCAGCCATGGCAAGCAGATTATGGGACGGATAAAGAACAATCAGTAGTTAGATTCTGGACCTGGGCTATCTTGATGCATGTCCATTGATGAATCGTTTGAGTTCGAATCCCTGACCTGGTTATGTGCATAATTGCTTTCATTATTTCTTGCAGCATTACCAGGTTGGGGTCCACCACTGGCGCAATATCCTCCTTGTGCTAGCTGATAGTGCTGAAGAGTCCTGCGGACAGGACTTGACAAAGCATTGGAAAACACTGAATTCTTAGTCTGATTATCAAATTGCTCAGATCTCGGTGCCTGTGCAGCTGGTGTTTGGGCTGATGGCCCAGAAACAAGGAATCCTGTATTTGCAAAATGTGTCGGAGCTTGGGAATGGTGATGCGGAACTGGGGCTCGAGGGGACATAGACGGCTCATCTCCACAATAATCAAGCTCATTCTGCATGACACCAGTAACTTGTGATTTTTTAGCAAAATGTGCAACAGAGTCATGCTACCAGAAATATCAATTATTCAAGTACAGAGACTGAAGATTCTTTTTCTTTTTTCTCTACATCATTATGGGATGGAGAGTGGGATAACATTTACACTGGAGAGCAAATGTGAAAGCCTTTAGATTAGTAGAAAAGAACCAACTCAGCTAGGAAACAGCATATTCACACTAGTCTGCACAATGTATATCGTTAGGAATCAAGGAAACGTTAACTGTTTTATGAAAATCGAAAGCTCGAAACAAAGTTGAATTCATGTTTTAAAATAATCCGTAGAAACACATAAAAGCAATCATCCTGAAGTCCTGAACCAAAAGTTCTAAATGGTCACTGCGGTTGTGTTTTTTTAACACTATAATCTGTTTGTCTAACATTATTTTAGAGGGACATCTGTTTGTTTTACATAAAGCAGCATCTGTTTTTCTTTAACACGTCATGACTGGTATACACATCAAAAGAGATCATCAAACGGAAAATAAGAAGCACCAATTTGTTTGAAAGAAGTTTCAGCACGACATTTATATAGTTGAGAGTATGTAACAATGATTAGAAATCTAATTTCACAGTCACAAAATCACATTTCAGGAATGGTTATAACAATCTCGATTCAAATTACAATTATCCATGAACAAATATCCACAAGCCCACAATGTTACTTTCCTACTTCTATCACCAGTAACAACGGTGTCCAATGAATCTGCAAAAACTCCTTTAGACAATAGGTCTCATCTACCAACTTTTTCGTTCTGCATAATTTGTTAGGAAAGTAGCCAAAGCTTTCTACATTTCAACTGTTTTCGCCTGAAGGACAAAAACATTCTAAAATCATCAAAAAAAAATTCTAAATAGGAAAAATTATTTTTATTAAAACTTCACAAGTAAAAGTACATCAAGAAGACAAGATGTCCTCGAAGAGAAACATAAAAATACAACTACAAATCAGCCTAATTCCTTTGTATCTCTTATATTGTATAATTTGGAAAAGGCCCAATCGCCATAGCCTATGAGGAACCAACAAAGTTTAAGTAATCCCAAATTTGTTAGGAAAGTAGCCAAAGCTTTCAACATTTCAACTGTTTGCCTAAAGGCCAAAACATTCTAAAATCATTAAATCTTTTCTATTTAGGAAAAATTATTTTTTATGAAAACTTCACAAGTAAAAGTACATCAAGAAGACAAGATGTCCTCACAGAGAAACATAAAAACACAACTACAAATCAGCCTAATTCCTTGGTATCTCTTCAATTGAATAATTTGGAAAATCCTCAGTCGCCAAAGCCTATGAGGAAACCAACAAAGTTTAAGTAATCCCACAATCGATCACGTGGGACATCAACACCATTTAATGATCAAATCTTCAATCCTATTCGCAGGTTTATTTGACCAATGCAGAAGAAAGGTCAATACAATGAAACTATCAACTTCACTCATCATATCTTAAGGTTAAGGTGACAAAAAATTGAAAAATAAAATGAAAAAACACTAAAACAATTTCTAGATAGGGGCACTGGCAGCAGTGAGGTAGAGCTCCCCTCTTCTCTTCACATTTCTAAAGGGCCTGGAGTAAGTTCGTTCACAGAATCTAAATTATCACCCAGTGCGATGTAACAGTAACTATTTATGTTTCTGATTCCGAATGTTCTTCAATAAAAGCACAAATCTCCTGGACAAAAAGTATAAACTATTAAGAGTCATTCAGATCCCATACGTTAAACCCATGTACACTTCCCTCTCTACTATCTGCTTCACAAGTCGTTAAACCCCTTGGCAAAAAGCTTCCCTACCCCATCATTATCTCCATTACATTCCCTCAGCTTAGCCACGCCATTAGCACTCACAAATTCCAAGGCATTTAAATCAGTAATAAGGTCTATTAGATATCAGAATCCAATCACAAAACTTGATAATATAATGCCTGAATTGACCATAAACATTAAAGCATCTATCTTCATGCATAAAAGTTATGGTCTTCTTAACACCCACTTCAGCATAAAAGCTGTGCATCTTATAAAAAAAATGAAGAAATAAAAGCTCACAGCATGTTTGTTACAGTTTGCCACCATTAGCAAGCAATACACGAGGACAAGATATTGCAATCTAAGCCCGTAAATGAGAGTCACACTGGCAAGGTTATGCTTCTAATGGACCTCCTTGAGTTCCTTTTTAGTTACATTAACTTCCTCAGTAAAATTCAGGAAAATTAAAAGTGTCTACTACTAACTACGTCTCCCCCTTGTTTACAAAAAAAATAGAGCAAATTACTGAGAAGAATATAGTGAGAAAGGAAAACAATCGAAATATATACCTGAAGGTAAGTTACAATATCAACTGTTGCCACTCTCCCACCTGCCTCTTGCTGTCTCAAAATATACTGATAAAGCTTTTCCTGAAGAAGTGCGAACAGTAATAATAACTAAGAGGGTTGTATCTTATGTAAAATAGTAAGGAAATGAAAATTAACATAACATCATGATACATAAAAAACTATACATGCAATAGGATTTAACCAAGGAAGAATCGATGAAATGAAGGGGCTTAGGCTTCTCAAGAAAATGCTCATTGTCCGTAGAAAATAAATGCACTTGTAGATACACAATCTCTATCCAATCATACGGACATCGATTACACTTTTACCTGGTTCACTTTAAGTAAATATTGACCGATTGATCAAAGTATTAATCCTAGCCTTGTTTCACATAAATACTTAATTGTCCTTTCTCTATCAAAGCCCAACGTCATCAACCCCGTGGCAGAACTGACTATTAACATCCTCTCAATCCCGGTCATGCTTCATCCTTATGCTAATAAATAATCTCGTGATCTTAATGGGAAAACAACAACAATTCATTTAAGGATTGAAGTGAACAAGTTTCCTCAACTAAGTTGGAAGAAAATCGAACATAGGTTAATACACTGACCAAGCAAATAACTAATCTCGTGATTCTAATACAAAAACAACTTTTGTCTAATGATTAAAGCAAACAAGTTCAACCGACTGAGTTGGAAGAAAATCAAGCATAGATTAATATAGTGGAAGCTGCCACTACAGTGCTACACTTTCCTTAAAGACTCAAATGAATCGTCAACAATCTCCACTTATTTCCAACATCCGAATTGCCAATCAACCAGACCTAGATTTCCTTTCCTCGACAACAAACCACCGTAGATAACATATTTCAATAATCCGATACTCAATGTAGCACATAAAATATCGTGGTCCTCCATTAAAACACTGACACCTATATGCTCTCCCCTCATGGCTAACCAAATAACCTTGACGAAAAGATATACTTTGCTCCAACCTCAGGTAAGCACTACCCTTGTATGTTTTTCACCATATAGACAACAAAAGCTCTATTTATATGTCCATATTTTACATTCCAAAACTAAATCCAGGTTCACATAAAGTAGAAGAAGAAAATTTTAAAATTAGAATTCGGAATTTCCTGAAACAAGTACAACAATCCAAACAATAATCTTATAAATTTAATTTTAAAGGAACCCTAACTAATTCAATCCAAACAATAACCTTTAAACAAATTGAAAAACACCAATTTTACAAAATCACACTAAGTTTTTTAGTAATCCCACAAATGAAACCCTTAACATTAAAATTCACAATAAAACAGATCATACCAACAAAATAAATCCAAATAAAATTAAAAGTTAGAAAACCCAAATCAGAAAACCCTCATTTCCAACATATTAATCATCATTAGAAACCCTAATTTTAATTAAAGGAACCCTAACTAATTCAATCAAAATTACATTAAATAAATAACAAAACCAAATAATTGAAAGAAAAAGAGAAAAGTGAGAGAGAAATATACAAGTCCATGGCGTTCACCGGCTTGAAAGGAGAGTTTCTGGTGGTTCATGGCTTGGGTGTAAAGTTGTGAAAGAGAGTTAGCCGCGCTACAAAACGATGTATACATGGTTCGATCAACCTCATCCAGGCTCGTTGCTGTCGACTTCCTCTTCTTCGCCATCCTAATTTATTTTCTCACTCCTCCGCTGCACGACGGATTTCAATAAATTTACAATCGGAGAGAAGGCGGCACACGGTAGCCTGAGTTTCAACCTCCAGAAAACGTTTCTTTGTTTTTTCTTAATTTTAATTTTGGAAGAATAAGCAAGGAAAATACATTTCTGTGTGTTGTGTGTATATATACTCCTGTAACGGATGATGAAATAATAATTATTATTTATATAATTATTAAAATTAAAATTAAAATTAAAATTAAAATTCCATAGGTTTGAAGGTTGGGGAGATGTGATTGGAAGGGAGAAGTAAAGGTAAAGTTGTTTGGATTTCTACTCCTTACACGAGAGTGGTGTTGAGGCTTTTAGCTTTTTTTCGCATAATCTTGGAAATTAACAAAAATATATGAGAAAAAACAATCAAAAGAGGGCGCGCGTTTCTCTCTCTAGTTTTTCTCTCCTGCTTAGCAGTGACGCCATGGCAAGGAAAGCTAGAGCTCGGATGAAGGCGACAAATTCGAACCCCGATAGGAATGGAAGTGACACACAAGCTACTGGATCATCTGCGAGAATCTTGGAGGACCTTGAACAGGAAAGGGAGGTGTTGGCGCCACTAATTGTTAATACCCAGAATGTTGGAGATGGCGGTTTTGGGGATATTTTATTTCCGGCGGCGTCGCTTTTGGCTCTGCAACACCAGTCATCAGCACGAAGGGATTTCTCTGAGTGGCTATCACACATTCACTCGAACTCGAGGCCGATTGCATGGGTGGATGACATTGAAGGTAACCCTGTTTCTCCGATTAAATTTGGGGATATAAGGAGTAACTTGAACACTGATTTTGACATAGCTGCACATAATACTGTTAATACTCAAGCAACTCCACATAATAGTGAGAACATTTTGAATCAATCCATACCTTTGCATAATCTGGAAACAGGGGATTGTGTGACTATTGATTTAGAGGACATTCAGGAGGAAATTGATTATTGGAACTCTGCTGTAATGTGCTATGTGGTGGGTGCTAATCCCCCTATTCATGTCATGGAAGGGTTCATTCGAAGAATTTGGAGGAATATGGGGGTGGACAAGGTGGTATTGGGGGCAAAGGGGGTATACTTGGTGAGATTTGCTACAATGGAGAAGAGAGATGTTGTGCTAAAACTGACTCGACCCTTTTTTGATAGTAAACCAGTTGTACTGAAGCCTTGGACTCAGGACATGGATTTCACAAAGGAGGATTTGAGATCTATCCCAATCTGGGTGAAACTGCACAGGTTGGGATTCATGTATTGGGGGGAGAGAAGTTTGAGCAAGATATTAGGGAAGCTTGGGGTACTAAAAAGGGTAGATAATGCAACTGCAAAGAGAGATAAATTGCAGTTTGCTAGGGTGCAGGTGGAGGTGCTTGTAGATCAAGAATTTCCTGAGGTGCTCAAGTTTGTAAATGAGAAGGGGGTGATGGTGGAGATTGATGTGGAGTATGAGTGGAAACCACTGGTGTGTACTGTCTGTAAGACTATTGGGCATGATGCCAGAAAATGCAGGAAGGGTGGTAGTAGAAAGATGTGGGTTCCTAGACAACAGGCTACACCTGTTGTTGCACCAATTACCAAAACTGTTTTGGTACCTGAGAATGGTGGGTTCCAAACTGTGTTGCAATCTAGTAGGAGGAGAGAGCAAAGACCTCCAATTATTCTCATTGTGAACCATTTCCAGGTGCTAGACACTGATGATGCCACAGTGGAGGATGATGGGGGTGAGGATCAACTTGGGGGTGATGATGTAGGAGGTGAGGAGATGTTGCAGAACATTGTTTCTGGGAGGGGGGACTCTCTTGGTCACAATGGATAGGATTGTTAGTTGGAATGTGAGGGGGATCAACAGTCAGAGGAAGCAAAATGAGGTGAAGGCTTTTATTCACTCTCATGGAGCTGGGTTAGTTGGTCTCCTTGAGACAAAGGTGCCTCATACAAAAATGGGGGCCTTATATGTTAATATGTTCAATGGTTGGTGTTTCACTACCAACAGTAGCAGCTGTAAGGGAGGGAGAATTGTGTTAGCATGGAATCCAAATGCTTTCACTCTTAGTGTTATGAAAGTTACCAGTCAATTGATTCATTGTTTGGTTTGTCCAAAAAGTGGGAGTGTGGATTTTTGCTGTACTTTTGTCTATGCTTTTAATCAGAGCAAGGAAAGAGAGGATCTATGGAGGGATCTGTGTGGCTTGGGTATTGGTGTGCACAAGCCTTGGATAGTTCTGGGTGATTTTAATTGTGTTCTAAATATAGATGAAAGGGTGGGAGCTCTTGTGAGGCATCAATCAATGGTTGCCTTTAGGAATTGTGTAGATATATGTGGTCTAGAAGATATTAATGTTGCTGGACACTTCTACACTTGGAGTAATAAACAAGCAGGGGAGGCTAGGGTGTTTTCTAAAATTGATAGGGTTCTGGCTAATGACTTGTGGTTTCAGAATTATCCTAATGCTGAAGCTGGATTTTTGTCTGAAGGAGAATATGATCATTGTCCTATTGTGCTTGCTGTGTACCCCTATGATAACATTGCAAAGAAGCCTTTTAGGTACTTTGCCATGTGGAAGTATGCTGAAGGCTATACTGATTTGGTCAAGGTGAATTGGTCAAAGGGTGTGGTTGGTACTCTGATGTATCAGGTGGTTCAGAAGCTACAAAGAATGAAAGGGGTTTTTAAAGAGCTGAATAGAACAGGTTTCAATGATATCCATGCTGCTGACATAAAAGCTAAGCAAGATTTGGATTTGTGTCAGAAGAATATTCACCTAGCACATGGTGATAGTGAGCTTGCTGATAGAGAAGTTGAAGCTGCTAAGAGGTATAAATTGATGCATGCTGCTTATATTTCTTTCCTAAAACAGAAAGCAAAAGAAGCCTGGGCAAAGGATGGAGATGAGAACAACTCTCTCTTCCATAAAAGCATTAGAGCTCGGATTATTCATAACATAGTGCATGCTATCCATGATATGCATGGTAAGTGGGTGTGTGATCCAACATCTGTGTCTGCTGCTTTTCTGGAGTATTACCAGAATCTCTTGGGCACTAAAGCTTCTAGTAGAAGTCATGTTATGATTGATACTGTGCATGTTGGTCCAACACTTGAACAGCTGCAGAAAGACCAATTATTAGCCCCTGTCACTAGTGAGGAAGTCAAGTATGCTATGTTCTCTATTAATGGTGACAAATCCCCTGGCCCAGATGGGTTTGGGAGTTATTTTTTCAGAGAAAACTGGAACATAGTTGGGGAGGATGTAACAAAGGCTGTTCTGGACTTTTCCACACTGGAAAATTCCTAAAAGAGATTAATTCCACTACTATCACTCTGATTCCCAAGACAAAATGTCCAAAAAATGTTACTGAATTCAGGCCCATATCCTGTTGCAATGTAATTTATAAATGCATCACAAAAATCCTCTGTGAGAGAATGAAATGTGTACTACCTATGTTGATAGCTGAGAATCAAGGGGCCTTTGTGCATGGTAGATTTATCATGCATAACATAATGATGTGTCAAGAAATTGTCAGACAATATGGAAGGAAGAATGCATCACCTGGTTGCTTGATCAAATTAGATATGCAGAAAGCTTATGACACAATTGAGTGGGATTTCTTGGAAGAGATGCTGCTTGCCTTGGGGTTTCCAGCTCAGTTTGTTAATTGGATCATGGTTTGTGTTACAACTCCCAAATTCTCAATCATACTAAATGGTCAGCTCAAGGATATTTTTCTTCCAGCAGGGGGTTAAGACAAGGGGATCCCTTGTCTCCTTTATTGTTTGTAGTATGTATGGAATATCTGTCTAGAACTCTATACAAGGTGGGTGAGGATAGCTGCTTTAAATTTCATCCAAGTTGTAGGTCTACAAAGTTGACTCACCTCTGCTTTGCAGATGATCTCATCTTATGCTGCAAAGGTGAGTTTCACTCTATTCAGCTGCTTCTCCAAGGTTTCAAACTTTTTTCTTACACTTCTGGTCTGAAGGCTAACATTCAAAAGTCAGCTGTGTATTGTGCTGGTATGAAACCAGAGGTAGTTCAGCAGGTAGTGGACATTTCTGGGTTTGCCTTGGGTTCTTTTCCCTTTAGGTATTTAGGGGTTCCTATTTACTTTAAAAGAATCACTAATGCTGATTGTGAAGGATTAGTTGATAAAATGATGGCAAGAATCAAGACTTGGAGTTCTAGGAACTTGTCTTTTGCAGGAAGGATAACTCTTATCAATTCAGTCCTCTTAAGCATCCACTCTTACTGGGCTCAAGTGTTTATCCTTCCTAAACATGTGCTTAAAAATGTTGAAGCTATCTGTAGAGCCTTTTTATGGCAAGGCACTTACTTTTGTTCTAAACCAGGTTATGTTGCCTGGGATAGAGTTTGCAGACCTAAAAAGGAAGGGGGATTAGGAATAAGGCAAGTTCAGGCATGGAATATTGCAGCTTTAGGGAAATATGTTTGGGCTATAGCTAGAAAACAGGACACAATGTGGGTTAGATGGGTCAATGCAATCTACATTAAGACTGCAGGTTGGTGGGATTATCAGCCAAAAGCTGATAGTGGTTGGTACTGGAGAAAGATTTGTAGTGTGAAGGAGAAACTAAAGGGTTTGTTTAGTGAGGCTGAGTTGGCTCAAATGCCTAAATACTCTATCCAGAAGGTATACCAGAAGTTGGTTCAACAGCATGAGAAGGTCCCTTGGGGATCTGCAGTGTGGAATAGAGCCTCTATTCCCAAGACTAGAGTGATTTGCTGGCTGATGGTCCAAGGGAGACTGCAAACAAGAGAAAGGCTACATAAGATTGGGGTCTGTAACTACATGCTTGCTTTGTGAGGCAAAAGATGAAACTCACCCACACCTTTTCTTTGACTGTGAATACAGTAGAAGATGTCTACAGGGGATTGAGGAATGGCTAGATATTCCTACTAGCAAAGTACATTATATGGGCCTGCTGAGGTGGGTTAAATGGAAGAGCCAGTGCAGCAAATTCCAAAAGACATCAATACACACTGCTGTCAATGCTACTGTGTATAATCTATGGAGAGAAAGAAATGATGCTCTCTGGAATCAGAAGGTTCCTACTCCTTCAGCTACTATCAGATGCATTCAGAGGAGTGTGATTGACAGATTAGCTCATATAGGTGCTAAGCAATCTAGCACAAATGACCAGATTTGGTGGAAGAGCAAATGCACTGTTTAGGCTTTGTTTCTTCTCTTTTCTTCCCTATGACTGTTGTCATGTTGTTTGTTCCTTAGTCTCTCTGGCTTAGGACTTTGTTTGTAATCTGGTTTTTCAAACAATGAAATCTACTCTGACTTATCAAAAAAAAATATATATGAGAAAATTGGAAATCAATACGGAATAGGTGTTATTTTATTTATTTTATAGTAAAAGTAATTCATTAATAAAAAATTATACGAAATCTACAAAAGAAATTTGAATCTAATAAATATATTCTCTCCGTTTCGGAATACTCGAACCGGTTTGACCAATAAATAGTTTAATGCAATATATTGACTTATTATTTAATTAGATGGTAGTTGATGGTGCAATATTTTTTTAATATAGATAGTGGAAAATGTGTCAACTTTTTTAAGGGGTAGTGGGAAATAACTCACTTTTTAATGATTTTTTTAAGGGAGAAGGGGTATCGCAAATTTGATGGTGCAGGTGTGTGCACCGGGAACAAAACAACATATAAAATACACAAAACATGCTTGTTTCATTAAATTCCGAAAAACAAGAACAATTCACTTGAACAAAAGAACAATTCCCTTGAACAAAAGAATATTAAATGATATGTTCTTTTCAGCTATGTTTTCGCCTTTTTATTTTATTCGTTGTTATTCTCGCAATATATAATTTTCTGGATTTTATGTTTTGAATTCAAACTGTGAAGAGGAGAGCGAAATGTGAACTAGGTTTTCTAAAATGGTTTTTAGAGAGAGAAAGTAATGAAAATTTTCCCAAAATTTTCGTTGATTTTTCTGCTTCAACATCAAATTAAATTGATTATTCTTCTTCAAATCTGAATTCTGCAGCTGATAATTTTTTAATTTTGTAACAATAAATTGTATGTTTTGATGATTTTGATTTTGTAATAATCGTGTTTTTGATGATTTTGACTATTTTGATGATTTTGATTTTGTAATAATCGTGTTTTGATTATTTCGATGATTTTAATGAATCAAATTATGTAATAACACGATGATTTCGTAGAAATCGTTGATTTTGAAGATTTTGATTATGTAATTACGAAATTTTTTTCCACAAAAGAACAGTTTAACGTATTTAAAGAACATATGCTCTTAATAAGAGAACAATTTCACTATAGTAGAAAAATAAACCATTTGCGTTTCATAATTTGTTCTTTTAGTTTATTATGTTCTTCTTTTTTATTATTTTCAATTTCATTTGCGTTTCATAATTTGTTATTTTGATTTTATTGTGTTTTTTTTCGTGTTACTTTTTATATATCCTTTGTTCTTTTGATTGCGTTCTTTTTCTTGTTATTATACATGTTAATCTATTATTTTTCCATATATTATGAATAATGTGCGTGATATTTTCATAACAAAATGATGCTAATGATGATTCAGAATCATATGTTATTGTGGGACAAGGTACTTGACTTGTTCTTTTAGTCTCTCTATTTGTTCTTTTAGTCTTTTCATTTGTTCTTTTTATAATATTCTATTAAAATAACGAAATAAAAACACGTGCACGGTTCTCATTATGCACTATTTAAGAATTTTTCTTTTCTCCTTCTCGATTCTTCATTTTTTCATTTTCTATTTTCCAGCAACTATATATATAATAATTATACTTATGAATCATAACCATTAGTCATTTTAGAATTTTAGAAATACATTTTAGAGAGAGATATAGGAGAGGATTTACATTCTCTTAACATAGAGATATTTTTTGAGAGAGAAAGAGTGAGATAGTGAGTGAAAGAATAAAAATTACATTTTCTCCTTATTCTCTCTCTAAAATTCCTTCTGAATGTTTCTCCTTAGTTGAAAATGAGTGAATTAAGAAAAGTACTAATTCAATTTGTGAAAATTCTAAGATAGTCATAATAAAAATTACCATGGTAGTGGAATTAATATGGACCACATAAATTTATTTTATTTTATCTTTTTTTGATTTTCTTTTATCTTTATTTTTTAATTCAAAAATCATTTAATTGATTTTTGGGAAATATGAAAAATCAATTTATATATTTTTGTGAAAATCAATAAATAATTTCCAAAAATAATTACAAAAATAATTAACTTTTGAGTTTTGTTAATTTATGGGTTTAGTTCAATTCTCTCTCCTCTCCCTCTCCCTCTCCTCTGCTGGCGCCGAAAAACTCACCGGCGAAACCAAATCAAAGCGCGATGTCTCCATCTTCTGCCCCTGATATCCACTTCTATTCTCAACTCTCTCAGTACACCATTCCATGATTTCCATCATCTTTTACCTCTGCTCATACTTCAGAAAAAAAATTAAAAAATAAAGTTGATTGATGATGGTTGTCAAAGAGAGCTGTAAAGTTTCCGAGCGCATATTAATTTGATGATAAGGAGAAATGGTTGTCGAATATTGAGAAATGTCGACACAACTAAATATTTGGTTTCTCAATTTTTCAGATCTAAGTGTTGCAAATTTATGTTTTAGATATAGAAATTTTGTTAATAGTGTAGTTCGTAATGTTGTTTGCTTGAATTCACAGTTACACATTGACAGTTTGGGTGCATGAAAGCTATTGGGGATCCGAGGAAAAAGATGCAGAAAATTGCGTTTTGGGTTTGAAGGAAGAAGACGATGAATAGTAGTTGAATTCAGAATTAATTTTTGCACGTGGCAATTACGAAACTTGAGTGACAAACTGTAGACACCTACTTTTGTCCCCATTCCCGAAAGGGAAGGTTCGATGATGAGAACATAAATCTCCACTTGGGAACGCATCTCCTATAAAATAAACGAATCTCAATCACCCTTTCATTTCAGCCAAAGCTACTATTTATAGAAACCTGCTAAGAATAGTAACTGCCGTAAAAGGTAGTTGTTAAAAGTGGCAAAGTCATAAAAGATAGAAACCTGTCAGAATTAGGTGTTGCACTCCAACATAAATCCTAAAAGAGATAGAATTTGCATTCCTGGTATAATTCGAAAATAAGAGTTACGTATTAATTAAATTCCTAACGAACCTAGAGTTCGTAACGGGCCCAGACGCATTCCGTCATAAGTTAATACGCACTAAAATACTCGGATAAATCTCAAGAGCTCCGTGTTCCAAGATTCCAAATCTGGCAAAGAACTCGGCCCAGATCCCATTTTCAACGCCTGGATCTGGGCGCTGAAAATGCCTGGGGCCGTTTTATCTCCGGATTCTTTTTGGATTCGTATCTTAAAAATCTATCTTTCCACACACCCTTTTCCCATAAATACAGCCTCAAAACCGACGTGAAGAGAACACACACAATTCCATAATCTGAGTATTGACTCTAGCCTTAAGCCTAAGCCTCACGCTGCGAAATTGATCCGGCGTTCTGTCAAAATCGACCCAAAAGTCGAACAGAACGCATCCTTCCCCTTGTAGCTTGATGAATTAAGCCTAAATACTGGAACAGAACCCGAGATTCGTTAAATAAAAGGAGAAATAGCAAAGCCAAGTGGTTAGTTTTCTGAGAACCACAACGCACCTCTCAAGGGTGCGTTGTAATGTGTTCCTCGTATGATTTAATCGCTTTCATCACCCTTTTATAAAATTGGGATGCCATTTCCCTCTCAAGGGATGCATTTTGTATGTAGAACATGAAGCTTTGTATTTGGAAAATCCGGCATTATGTCGCCGTGGATTTGAGACATTGAACTTGGGAACTTGAAAGTCCGGCATTATGCCGCCGTGGACTTGGAGTGTAGGATTTGAAATTTGAAGGTTTGGAATTTTTGAACTTCGAGCTTGAGGTTTGAAATGTGGAACGGAAAATCGACATTACGACAGCATGTATTTGGAATTTGAAGTTTTGAACATAGGACTTGAAATTCGAAAGATTGACATGGAATTTGAGGTTTGAAAGTTGGAGTTGAAAAGTTGGCGTTACGCCGGTCATGAACTTTGGCATTTGAACTTTGAGGTTTTGAGACTTGGAATTGGCAACTTGACTTTGATGCTTGAAGACTTGAATGTTTGAAATAGAAAATCCGGCATGACGCCGTTGGATTTGTGGTTTTTGACTTTGAAGTTTGAAGCTTGAAATTTGGACTAAAAAATCCGGCATTAAGGCGCCGTTGGATTAGGTCTTGACTTGGAACTTGAAACTCGAAATTTGGACTAGAAGATCCGGCATTATGGCGCCGTTGGGTTGTGTTTGATGTTTTGGACTAGAAAGTTTGAATTTGAACTTGAAGCTTGAGGACTAGGAAATCCGGCATTATGACACCGTTGGGTTTGGACTTGAAATTTGAGATTTGAGGTTTTGAAAATAGAAAATCCGGCATTATGACGCCGCTGGATTGCATTTTGAACTCGGAACTTGGATTTTTGACTCGAAAATCCGGCATTATGACGCCGTTAGATTAAATTTTGAACTTGAAAATTGGAATTCGAAATGGAAAATCCGGCATTATGACGCTGTTGGATTGAATTTTTGAACTTGAAAGTTGGAATTTTGACTCGAAAATCCGGCATTATGACGCTGTTGGATTGAACTTTGACTTTGAAACTTGGAATTTGGACTCGAAAATCCGGCATTATGACGCCGTTGGATTGAATTTTGAGTTTGGCATTTGTGCGTGAGGCGTGTTTAAGGGTTTTGAATCAAATGGAGTGACACTCCTAAAGACCCTAAAATCGGCGATTTAGATGCATGAGGTTTGAATGATGCTCCTAGGTATTTGGTTTCCTAGTTGGAGGCTAATTGGTTTTGGCAAGCTAGAACTCGAGGTTAGCCATTCACTCGTGCAAAGACGCCCACACAATGCACAAGTAGCACGTTGTCACACTAATCATGAATATGAATGCGACATGCAAAGTTCTCAACCTAAGGTCGGTCTAAGTTTTTGTATGATGCAAGTGGTCGGCTTTGGGTGTCAAAAAGGTACTCGGCTAAGAGACGGATCCGGCGACAAGCTTTCACGTTCCGCCTAAGGGAAGTGTGTGTCGGAAGACGGCCTCCATACTTGACATCGGGAATGTCAAGCAAATGCCAAGTTTCGGTAGGCGCGGAAATGGTCACACACTTTGGTCGGGAACCGTATGGAGAGTCACCATTTCGTTGCCCCCGGGGCTAGCCCGAATGTAGAACACATCCGTTTGGGCAAGGGTAGAAATTCATTTTGCACAATATGGTTTTCGAAAAATGCATGAAATGCCTAGAAATTGAAATTGAAATCGTACTTGAATTTGTATTTGTAAAGCCCGTTTTTCGGCACTCGTTCACGAGGCTTGGCAGCGTCCTTCCAGATGCAAAAAAAGACTAACTCCCAACACAAAAAGTTGAGCAAAAGTGGGCGACAAGCCACTGTGAGCCACTGTCCTGGATGCAGGCAGCAGCGTTGGGCGCAGGGGCTGCGCCTGGCGCCAATGCTGGCATCCAGTATTTCGGCAGATCAGTGGCTGGTGGCTCGAAATCTACTCTCATTTTCGAAATTGAAATTAGAAAAAATCCCCAGTGGAGTCGCCAATTACTATAGGGGGTTTTTTGGATCTTTTTTTTCCGTTTCCTACAATGGGGGGTTTGGCACGCGACGGTTCGTTTAGAGAACCGTTGAAATTTTTTTGCACCTCGAAGGAGTCGCCACCAAACTTATTTTAGGTCTCGTTTGGGAAGACCGCACAATGACTCTATTTTTGGATAAGGCCTTGAATCCTTGAAACGGATGGGTGAGATCCGGGCTCGGGAACGAAAATGCTTATTCGGCGAGCTTTAGAAATATTCAAGTACGTTGGCACAACATTGTTTCGAAAATAAACCCTAAGATTAGACTATGTGGGTTTGAAATTTAGAACAAAATAGAATTTCTAATTGTACGGTGGTCACTTTGCTTTAAAGATTGATTTAAGGAACCTAAGGCCGGTTTGTCCAAAAAATATCTTCGTTAAGCGTGATGTAACCTTTGTATTTTGTTGTATTTAGCATGTTGGTGATGAAAGCGATAAAGCACATAAAGCAACATCACAATACTAAATAAAGTGCGGAATTAGTAAATACAAGACCCCCTAGAAAAGGACTAGGGAGTAAGTCCACATTGCCTAGAAATGGACTAGGCAAGTAAAGGTGCGGAATTGAAAGTGCGAAATTGAAATTGCGATATTGAAATTGCGGTATTGAAATTGCGATATTGAAAGTGCGATATTGAAAGTGCGATATTGAAAGTGCGATATTGAAAGTGCGATATTGAAAGTGCGATATTGAAATTGCGATATTGAAAGGTGCATAATTGAAATTTGTACTTGGGCACATGAGATTCGAACGCCAAGCGGCTCCTTAAAAATAAGTGCTCCCGACACGAATTCAAAGCCAAAAATCTCAACTTGGGAGAGGTGGCTCAACCCAAATGTCCTAGATTTTGCATATTGGACTTGAAATTGAAAGCTTGAATATTGAAAGGTTTGAACTTGAAAAGATTGAATCTTGAACTTGAAATGATTGAAATTCGAAAACTTGAACTTGTATATTGAAATTTGAAGACTTGAACTTGTATATTGAAAAATGGAGTTTTGAATCTCAAAAGACTAAACCTTTAAATGCTAACAGGTGTCATCTTTGATTACTCCACACTTAAAGGTGATTCTAGTTCAAAGAGATGAATGCAAACAACTTTGAACATCCTTGAATCTTGAAAATTTGTATTTTGTATTTTGAAAAAGTTTGTATTTTTGAAAAAGCATGTATGATTGTTGCAAGTGGTGTTTTTTATGGCAAAAAACACCAACTTGCTAATCATTTGAAATCAAAATAGCATGATTGATTGAAATGGGATTCGGATTTACCTGGTTAAGCTTAGGCTCGAGCTCCCAATTGCTCTTGAAATTTGGAATTTTTGTATGTGTTTTTGAAGAGTTTTGAAGTTTGTATTGTGAGGAGTAATGTCGAAATTACGACGTTGTATGTGTTGTGCTCCCCCTTTTTTTGATGGAAATGAGGGGTATCTATAGGAGGCAAAACGCCAGCACACGCCAGCGCCTGGCTCCAGGCCAGCGCTGGGCGCTGCTGACGTGGGCTGAATGACGCCAAAAAGGACGGAAAGATGCCGTCCTTAATTTGTCTTGTATGGGTGTACCTTCGTACGAATAGTACGATGTTTGGCACATAGTGTTTTCTTGGAGGTTAAGGCTTGAATTTGCGTCTAAAAACAAACCTTTTTCGGGTTTTTGAATTCCGGTTTTATGGGGCGGGGCCCGGCATGCTCGGTTTTGTGATTCGGCGCCCGAATTTGACATGCCTTATATGATTTTGAGTGGAAAAGACCTAGTAAGACCAATGGGATGGTCCACTAATTGTGATTGAACTTGGATTTTGAAATTGGATTTTGGAAGTTGTGTTTTGTACCGAGTTCCGGGAGGGGAACGGTCTCGTGGATTGGATTTTGGACTTTGGATTTCGGAGGTATTCTTAGCAATTGGGATTTCCGCCTAGAGTTACTCCAATCGCCTAACAAGGATAATGGTATCGTCATCATCCCAAAGGGGAGACACAAATTAGGTTTCTACACTAATGCTCTCATGCACCGTCGGTTCCGCGTTGATTCCAGCTATTATTGCTATATCAACAATCTGATAACACAGATGAGCACCCCTAAACAGACGAGCATATTTCCTCGTAGCCAGTCATGATAAATCCCAGTCGGGGCTCCCATAGTAGACAGGTAGTGTGTTCTACCATGCCCTGCCAGCTGATACTGTCTAGCCAACCGTGCAGCAGACTCAAAATGTTCTTGGTGCCCCCCAAAATCAATGAAGGCATATCCTAAGAAGCCAGACCCGTCCTATTGTCCCCGCACCTTGGTTACCCTGAATCCAAGGCCGATGAGTTCATGTTTAAGCCAATAAAGACTTCTGCTTGTGATATGTTCATATTTTATAGTGTTTTTACCCCCATCCCTTAGTACTTTTTGATCTCAAATAAGCTCTTCGGAGCGATTTTTAGTACTAATGTGCTCCTTGTAGTGTGTTTGGAGTTTCACGTTCATCATTGTAGGAATTAGCATATTTTTGTTCATTTCCTACTCATATTGGATCAATACAAGAGATTATGTACTTTCTAGAGCAAAAATATTGAGTTGGAAGAGTTTTCAAGCAAAGCTAATGGTAGAAGAAGTAGAAAACCAACACTTGTCTACTCTTTTGATAATAACGTAAGTTCTACAACTCCATATGAAGTTATTCTAATTAGGTCGGATTCTAGACTTCAAGAGCTTTCCAACGAGTGGTCACTTGCCTAATTCCGACGAATAACGAAGGAGATATGGTGTTTTAAAGATAGAGGATCGTGCAGATTGTACGCGCGCCCGGCGGGTAAATCGCTGTCCGACGGGAGAATGGCTGCCCGGCGGGCGCGTGTCGATGAAATTGGAATTTTGTAAATTCTCCCGGCGGGCAGGTTACGAGCTGCTCCACCGGCGGGCGGATGTCTGCCCGACCGGGCGACGACAACCCTGGCGCGTTATTTTGCTTAACTTATTTTCGTTTTTGGGGCTTTATGGGCAAGACTATAAATATAGCCCTTAGTTATTTTAGTTGGACATCTTATTTTCCTAGTTTCAAACACTTAGTTTTATTCTCATTACTTACTTTATTCTCTCAATTTGTTGCAAAACACTTAGCTTTAATTTCAATCAAAAATTCAAGTTTTAATTATTAATTGTTTAATTCGATCCTTAGGTAATATTTCTCTCTTTGCTTTATTATTTTGTTCTAATTATGTTTTCAGTAGTATTAATTGCTTTGTTTATTATTAATATGAGTGAGTAGGCCAATTTCTAGGGTTTTGGGAATCCATGAATTAATATGAAGGGATGATTGAATGTTGTTGATTGTTGGTATTGTGGTTAATTCCTATTGATTGGTTTCATTTACTTTGCAATTAGATTTGCGCAAGTTTAATTGGATTAGTCTAGCAATATCAAGTTAAGATTCGAGAGATGCAATTTGATGTTTAGGCTTGTTTCAATAGGTAGAATTGGAATTAATACGTAGCGAGAGCCCGTTAATTCTAAGTCTATGATTAGTATCGATTCGAGAGAGCATGCTAGTCTAATTAACTACTTTATTGATTATTATTAATTTTTTATCATCCTGGATTGTTTTTCATTGGTGAACCTATGCCCTAGACCTTTTAATATCTGAATTATCCCTATTTTATAATTGTCGTAGTTTTAGTATCAAAACCAACCAAATTCTTGTTCGCAATAGTCTAGACTTTAGTTTTAGTAATAGAAAGAAGGCCTGTTTCCCTGTGGTTACGATCCCTACTACCCTTGCTATATTTTAGTTGGTGAACGCTAGGTTTATATTTGATAGGTGGAGACTGTTGCATTTACTGAAGAGTGCAATGCCTTATTACAAAATAAGTCTCCACCCAAGTTGAAGGAGCCTGGGAGTTTCTCTATACCATGTAACATTGGCAATCTTTTTATTGACAAAGCTTTATGTGATTTAGGTGCCAGTGTTAGTGTCATGCCCCTATCTGTATACACTAAATTGAACATGGGTGATTTAAAAGTTACCAACATAACTCTTCAAATGGCCAACCGATCTGTGAAATACCCCCTAGGTGTTCTAGAAGATGTGCCTGTTAGAGTAGGTAAATTTTTTATTCATATTGACTTTGTTGTGTTAGACATGGAAGAGGAGAGACAAATTCCCATTATATTAGGTAGACGTACCTTTCCTAAACACTGCAGGGGCAATCATTGATGTCAAAAATGTTAAGCTGACTTTAAATGTGGGGGGATGATAAAGCTACTTTCAATTTAACCCATGTTGTTAAGGGTCCCATGATAGAGGAGTCATGTTGTGGTGTAAACGTGTCTAATGATTATTTCAATGATAAACTGACTCACACTACCTCTAACGACTCTTCGGAGGAAGCACATGTTTCAAATTGCTTTGCAGGTGGAGGTGACCGGAGCATCAACTCATTATCATGGACTCAAAAAGGGGTAAGACTTGACGACTCTGTGACCTAAAAGGCCGAAAACTCTGTCAACGGTGGGTACTGTATTCATGATCGGGGTCGCGATTTTTCCCCTCATGCGCTACATAGCTCATCCAAAGCAACTGATTCGATAAAAGATGGCACCTGGAGGAAATAATGCCCTTGGTCCAAGTATGCATTTAATGTTAAGTCTAATAAATGCGATTCAGTATTAATTAACAAGTTAATAATTCAGTGAGATCAAGTGAGCTGAATGCCTAGCTAGAGGCCGCTTCAGTTCAAGTGGAATTAATGATATTAATCCACAGCTTATTCTTGACTCAACCCGTAGGGTCACACAAATAGTACGTAAACGGATCAAGTATTTAATGACATTAAATACTCCATCTATGGATATTCGGAATCGACGGATCTTGGGTTCAGTGGGAGCTAAGATCGTCAAAGGCAAGTAAATGAATACTCCGGAAACGATTATATTGCCGGAAACGGAAATATGGATCGTATCGGAAATATAAATATTATCCAAGTCGTAGATGTTGTCGGAAACGGAAACATGGTACGTATCGAAAAATATTATTGGAAATGGAAATATTGCCGGAATCGGAAATATTGCCGGAAACGGAAATATTGTCAGAATCGGAAATATTATCGGAATCGGAAAATAATTCCGGAAATGGAAATATTAAATATTTGTTCGAAACGGAAATTAATTCCGGAATCGGAAATATTAAATATTGTTCGTATCGGAAATGAATTTCGGAATCGGGAATTTAATCGGAAGCGTATCGTACGAATTAGCATCGGACGAGACTTGCTAGACGAAGGCCCAACACGAAGCCAGGCCCTCGCCCAGCAATCCACACGCTTCAACAGACACGCCAAAGCCTCGCCAGGCCCAGCGCAAGGCCAGGCCCATCAAGGCATGGCGCGCGCGGAACAAGTGGGCTGCGAGCAAGAGCAGCTCGCGTGGGCCGTGAGGCTTGCGCGGGCTGTGCTCGTGCTCGTGTGCGGTTGTGTGCAATACGAATCCTAAAGCTATTAGAATTCGTTCCATGATTAAATCCTAGTCCTAGTAGATAGAATTTATTTAATAGAGTCATAACAGGATTCTAATTAATTAAACTAAATTGGTATTCTAATCCCGTCCCTTAATACTCGCACCGCTTTCCTTTTCGGGCCGTCACTTAATACTTGCACCGCTTCTATAAATGGAAATTTATACCAATATGATATTATTTCTCACACTTACTTACTAACCCCACCTACACCCCTATTCCCTACAAAAAATCATTTAAAAATTCACACCCCCACTCACCACTCTCCACCTCTTACACATTTCCCACTAACTATATTAAAAAAATACCCCACTATCAACTAACACCCATTAAATTAATAAGTCAATTCAAATGTCTTAAACTCCGCACTGGTCAAACCGGTGCGAGTATTAAGGGACGGAGGGAGTAGGATTCTAAGTCCTTTTCTATAATCCTATAAATATGTGCCTAGGGTCACAAATTAATAGAGAAGTTTCAAGTATTCAAAACTAGGATTTTATGCAGAAAAATCAGCCATATTACTTGCCCTATTAGCCGAAAATTTATAGAACCTTAAGGGCGATTCTAGTTGGTTAATCTTAAGGCGGATCCGGACGTGCTGTGGACTATCTATGAAGGGACGACACTTGGAGTGCTAAAGACTTGTTCTTGTTTGGTTCGGGCGCAGCTAGGGTGGGCACGCTACAAAGTGTATGCATCTAAATTATGCTAACTGATTATGTGTAAATAATATGTTTCCTGGCATTAAGGTTTTTCCGCATGATTTATGTTTTTCATATGTATCATAACCTAACAGTGGTATCACGAGCCTCTTATTATTTACATAATCTAAATTGCATGACATGGTTAAATTTTACAAATTTGCAAAGAATTAAAAGGGGTAATTAATTTTCGTAATTGTTAATTAATTCCAAATTGGGTTTATTTAATTATATGTACGCAGTTTTTCGGCAGTTTATTCGTTACTCATCCAAATCGAGTGAGTTTTGTGTCAATTCCGCATGTAAAAGGCATCCAAATCGGCCGAACCCAGAATTCCCAAATTCGAAGCCTAACTATGAATTTTCGGAGGTTTAATTTTAGTTTTTCGAACGCAAAAGTTTGTAAATTTAAGATGTTAAATTGAATATTTGCGATTCTTGTTGATAAATCTTGAATTTTTGATTGACCTACTGTATATGTTTAACAAATTGGAATGCCTAAACTTGTTAATTGTACAACCTAATTTGTAATTATGATTAATTTGTTGAAATTCGAATAATTTAGAATTGATTTGATTTTCATAATTAATTGATGATTTAATTACGTATCCATGATTAAAAACCACCATAAAAATTCTTAATTTGTGATAAATTTTAAATTTTTATGACCTAGATTTGAATCCATGTTAATCGGAAATTAATTGATTAATAAATTTTCGATTTTTCGCCCTAAAATTATGAAATTAATATGATTTATTAATTTGTCATTAATTTTAAATTAAAAAGTTTTATTTTTTATATAATTCTCTCATAAAAGTTGCACGCACAAAGCAAAGGACGCTACGTGTTACCCTTAAGGGGTGTTGTATAGTGCGGGCATGCGACGACGAGCAAGGGAGCTCGTCGCCCATGCGGTACGAATGCAGCGAGCAACGAGCGTGGCATGCACAAGGCAATGGCTGCCTAGGGGCTGTGTGCTACGCGTGTGGAGCGATGGGCAAGCAAGTGCAGCGAGCAAGGCAAGCACGCGTGGGCATCGATGGATGTTGCGCCACAACGTGTGTTGCCTCGCCCAGCAGCACGCCAAGGCAGTAGCCAAGGCAGCGACAAGCGCAGCACAACGTGCACGCAGGCAGCGTTGGCTGGCCTGTCCAGCAAGCGTTGCCCAGCAGCGCGCCAAGGCGGTGGGCGAGTGGGCTGCGCGCAAGCGTGACTCGCTGGGCCTGACGAATTGGTGCGTTGTTGCTTGGGCTTTGCGGTACGATCAATCGAGTGACAAGGGGTTTGTTGCTTGTTGGACTTGACGAGGCATGGGCGCAAGCCCATGGCCTTGTCTTGACCCGATTAATTTTAATTTGAAATTTTCAGTTCGGAAATAATTTTAATTAACTTTAAAATTAACAATTTAAATTGTTTTCTCGGGATTTAATTTTGATTATTATAATTATTATAAATTTAATTTTATACTAATTATTTTACTAAAAATAAACCTTGAATTAATTTAAATTCGTTTAATTCAACTGAAATAAATTAAATTAATGGATTCGATTATAATTTTATATGAGCTTTAAATTTTAATTAAACTTGTATGTTTCCGGTTAGACTAGAAATACAGTTTTTTGTTTAAAATTAGTAAAGCATATAAAGTTATTGGTTTAAGTGGGAGCCTTTAATCATAAACTCTTGATATGGTCTACAAATCCTTTATGTTAAAACAACTTGATTAGAATTAATAAGGACTGAATAATTGGTAGATTATTGGTGCCCTTGATTAATTGCTGCAAATATTTATGTGATGCATTACAATGTGTTTTACTAACCAGCTATGTGGGTCATTCATGATAATGAATGGGGGAATGGTATATATTGTATAATGTACTGTTTTGCAGGTTATGAAGTGACTAGTATGGCCCAAATAGGATAGAAAATATGGTCTGCGTACCATTAATTTGAATGTAATTGGTCTAATGCACCAAAGTTTGTTTTTCAATTCAAATATGGTCTGCGTACCATCAAATAGTTGTAATTAGTTTAATTATAGCTGATCCTATTTGAAGAAAATGGCGCCTCCCATGGTGAAATTCAAGACGGAGTTTCCAATCCATTTTCAAGACGGACTTTGAAGTTGAAGCTTCAAGATGAAGTCGGGCCATACTAGATCACATTTATCTTATGCATGCTTTAAGTTTTTTATTGCTTTAAATATGTCTTAATTATGCATGAGATTATGGCTTGATTATGTTGCATGATTAAGGATTTTAGTTCACTTAAAATCTAACCAACATAGTAAGAGCCTTAAGTTCCAAACTTTTAAAAAAATTGAGTTAAAAGGTGCCATGCCAAAATAACACTTACTTGGATAACCTTTACATCAATCTAGTAATAGTTTTACGCTCAGCGAGGTGTTACTTATTGATCCTAAAGGGGTAAGGTACACAAATAATTGTGAGTACATGTTAGTTTTGGTGAAACTCAACGATATAAGTAAGGAGTCCTTTTATGTCGTGGCAAAATTGATAGGTTTACCTAATAAGCTCTTAGACGTACCTATTAACCAAGAGTAATTTCTAGACTATTAGCAAAAGGCTTTTGCTTACCTAAAAGATTTTAGAATTGAGTCTAAATACATAATGTGCTTAATTTTTCAATGGTTTTAGGGTCTTGGAATCATTTTATTCACACCTGCCGGAACACATAACTTGAATAAAATGCTTAATGAACATTAATTATGCATGCATGCTAGAATTTAAGTTTATTAAGAGAAACTGTGAATGATTATTTATTTGTTTATTCTTTTTCAATTGTAGTTTTAACTATGGAAAACAACAATTCATTCACCATTCGATCAATTCTCGAAAAGGAGAAGTTGAACGGGAAAAAATTCCTTGACTGGCAAAGGAACTTGCAAATAGTTCTTATGCCAGAAGAAAATGAGTATGTCCTGGAAGAGGCGATGCCCGAAGCCGTGGGCGACGAGGTCACTCAGGCAGCCCTCAGTCGTTGGATTGATGGCAACAAGGATGTGAAATGTCTAATGCTTGCAACCATGAGTGCAGATCTACAGAAAACGTTCATCAACTCAGATGCTTTCACAATCATCAGTGAGTTAAAGAACATGTTCCAAGATCTGGCTCGGGTCGAAAGATTCGAGACTCATAGGCAAATTCTTGAGACCAAGCTTAAGAAAGGCGAGCCCGTAAGTCCACATGTTCTCAAAATGATTGGACTCATTGAGAATATGAGTCGGTTGGATCAACAATTCTCTCAGGAAATGGATGTAGACACCATCCTCCATTCTCTTCATAACGGGTATGATTAGTTCAAACTGAACTACAGTATGAATAGTCTGGACAAAATGCTCACTAAGCTTCACGGTATGCCGAAGACCGCTGAAAAGACGCTCAAAAGTGATAAGCAAGATGTGCTTATGGTGCGTGGGGGCAAGTTCAAGAAATCTGGTAAGAAGAGGAATGCTAAGAAAGGTGGCAAGAAGGCCAGCCCGACTAAGCAAACTGGCGCCAAGTCTGAAAAGAGGAAGGTCAGTCAACCCACTTCTGAGTCCGATGCTTCTACTGTAAGAAGAAGGGGCACTGGAAAAGAGATTGCTTGAAGCTAAAGGAAGATCAGAAGAACGGAACAGTCGTTCCATCTTCAGGTATTTTCGTTATAGACTGTATACTTGCTAAATTCAACTTCTTGGATATTAGATACAGGTTGTGGCTCACACTTATGTTCCAATCCACAGGGACTAAGAAGAAGTAGAAGGTTAAGCAAGGGTGAAGTCGACCTACGAGTGGGAAATGGAGCAAGGATTGCTGCAGTAGCTGTAGGAACTTATTATTTGTCGTTGCCCTCTGGGCTAGTTTTGGAACCGGAAGACTGTTTCCATGTTCCAAGTTTGACTAAAAACATCATTTCTGTTTCTTGCTTAGATGCTAAGGGATTTTCCTTTTTAATAAAAGACAATAGTTGTTCGTTTTATTTTAAAGAGATGTTTTAAGGATCTACTAGATTAGTCAATGGACTTTATTTATTAGATCACGACAAACAAATTTATAACATAAATACCAAAAAGGCCAAAAAGGATGATTCAAATCTCAACTATCTGTGACATTGTCGATTAGGCCATATTAACTTGAAACGCATAGAAAGACTTCAAAAGGAAGGAATTCTAGAACCATTTGACTTAGAGGATTATGGGAAGTGCGAATCATGTTTACTTGGAAAAATGACAAAGCAACCTTTCTCTAAAGTTGGAGAAAGAGCAACTGAACTATTGGGTTTAATCCATACAGATGTATGTGGACCAATGAGTACAAATGCTAGAGGTGGTTTCAGTTACTTTATCACTTTTACTGATGACTTCAGTAGATATGGTTATGTCTACCTAATGAAGCATAAGTCTGAATCCTTTGACAAATTCAAGGAATTTCAGAGTGAAGTAGAGAATCAATTAGGCAAGAAGATTAAGGCACTGCGGTCTGATAGAGGCGGTGAATATCTGAGCTATGAATTTGATGACCATCTGAAAGAATGTGGAATTCTATCAGAATTGACTCCTCCTGGAACACCACAATGGAACGGTGTGTCGGAACGGAGGAACAGAACCTTGCTACACATGGTTAGATCAATGATGGGCCAGGCCGAACTTCCAATAGAATTTTAGGGACATGAACTAAATACAGCTGCACTCACTATAAATAGAGCTTCGTCTAAAGCTGTTAAAAAGACTCCATATGAGTTATGGTTTGGAAAGCCTCCAAATGTGTCTTTTCTTAAGATTTGGGGATGTGAAGTATACGTCAAACGATTAATTTCAGACAAACTTCATCCAAAATCTGACAAATGTATCCTTGTGGGCTACCCAAAGGAAACAAAGGGGTATTACTTCTACAATACATCTGAGAACAAGGTGTTTGTTGCTCGAGATGGTATCTTTTTGGAAAAGGATCACATTTCCAAAATGACAAGTGGGAGAAAAGTAGACCTCGAAGAAATTCGAGTCGAACAACAAAATCTAGAGAATGCTCAAGATGACATTCAGGATGAAACTCAGAGATCTTTAGAAGTATCTGGTGAGAATCAAGGACCATCTAGAAATGTAACCCCGCGTAGATCGCAGAGATATAGATCTCAACCGGAAAGATACTTAGGTATTTTGACGAACGAGAGCTATGACGTTCTATTACTTGAAAGTGATGAACCTACGACTTACAAACAAGCTATGACGAGCCCTAGCTCCAAACAATGGCAAGAAGCCATGCAATCTGAATTAGACTCCATGTCAGAAAACCAAGTGTGGGATTTGGTCGATTTTCCAGATGGCTACCAAGCCATTGGAAGCAAATGGATTTTCAAACTGAAAAAGGACAAGGATGGAAAACTTGAAGTTTTCAAAGCTAGATTGGTTGCAAAAGGTTACAGGCAAGTCCACGGTGTGGATTATGATGAAACCTTTTCACCAGTTGCAATGCTAAAGTCTATTCGGATAATGTTAGCAATCGCTGCATATTACGATTACGAAATATGGCAGATGGATGTCAAAACCGTTTTCTTAAACGGCGTTTTAACAGAAACTGTGTTTATGACACAGCCTGAAGGTTTTGAGGATCCAAAGAATGCTAAAAAGGTATGCAAGCTAAAGAAATCGATCCACGGATTGAAGCAAGCATCAAGGAGCTGGAATATACGTTTTGATGAAGCAGTCAGTGACTTTGGTTTCATCAAGAACGCAGACGAATCTTGTGTATATAAGTAAATTTAATAAGTAAATTTCATTAAAATTATTAGACACTAATCCTCAATACCTGAGTGATTTGAGATTACTTGTTTGAGAACTGGTTACTTTGACGTTGTCAACCGTCGCACCGTAGAAGGAGGCCATAAAGGCAACGCTCAGGTAATCACCTATCAAACGAAGTCTAATCTCAAGATCGCAAGATTGGGATTGTCCTCCCATAAATCGGGATGAGATGCTAAAAGTTGTACAAGGCCACTCGGAGAGCTAGAAACTGTAAAATGCATGGCCGTGCTCAGATGAATCATAGGCTATGATTATCTATTTATTTGATCAGTTGAACTCTGAAACCGAGAAACACCTCTGGACATAATAAGGATGACAACTCTTACCTTATGTTCAAGAGCAAGCATCGAGCGTCAAAGGAATTAGGAAATGCACACTTGTCCCTAAGGACAAGTGGGAGACTGAAGGAAATAATTCCCTTGGTCCAAGTATGCATTTAATGTTAAGTCTAATAAATGCGGTTCAGTATTAATTAACAAGTTAATAATTCAGTGAGATCAAGTGAGCTGAATGCCTAGCTATAGGCCGCTTCAGTTCAAGTGGAATTAATGATATTAATCCACAGCTTACTCTTGACTGAACCCGTAGGGTCACACAAATAGTACGTAAACGGATCAAGTATTTAATGGCATTAAATACTCCATCTATGGATATTCGGAATCGACGGATCTTGGTTTCAGTGGGAGCTAAGATCGTCAAAGGCAAGTAAATGAATACTCCGGAAACGATGATATTGCCGGAAACAGAAATATGGATCCTATCGGAAATATAAATATTATCCAAGTCATAGATGTTGCCGGAAACGGAAACATGGTACATATCGGAAAATATTATTGGAAATGGAAATATTGCCGGAATCGGAAATATTGCCGGAAACGGAAATATTGTCAGAATTGGAAATATTATCGGAATCGAAAAATAATTCCGGAAACAAAAATATTAAATATTGGTTCGAAACGGAAATTAATTCCGGAATCAGAAATATTAAATATTGTTCGTATCGGAAATGAATTCCGGAATCGGGAATTTAATCGGAAGCGTATCGTACGAATTAGCATCGGACGAGACTTGCTAGACGAAGGCCCAACATGAAGCCAGGCCCTCGCCCAGCAATCCACACGCTTCAACACACACGCCAAAGCCTCGCCAGGCCCAGCCCAAGGCCAGGCCCAGCAAGGCATGGCGCGTGCGGAACAAGTGGGCTGCGACGGACATGAGGTGCGAGCAAGAGCAGCTCGCGTGGGCCGCGAGGCTTGCGCGGGCTGTGCTCGTGCTCGTGCTCGTGTGCGGTTGTGTGCAATACGAATCCTAAAGCTATTAGAATTCGTTCCATGATTAAATCCTAATCCTAGTAGATAGAGTTTATTTAATAGAGTCCTAACAAGATTCTAATTAAACTAAATTGGTATTCTAATAGGATTCTAAGTCCTTTTCCATAATCCTATAAATATGTGCTTAGGGTAACAAATTAATAGAGAAGTTTCAAGTATTCAAAACTAGGATTTTTAAGCAGAAAAATCAGCCATATTACTTGCCCTATTAGCCGAAAATTTATAGAACCTTAAGGGCGATTCTAGTTGGTTAATCTTAAGGAGGATCCGGACGTGCTGTGGACTATCTACAGAGGGACGACACTTAGAGTCCTAAAGACTTGTTCTTGTTCGGTTCGGGCGCAGCTAGGGAGGGCACGCTACAAAGTGTATGCATCTAAATTATGCTAATTGATTATGTGTAAATAATATGTTTCATGGCATTAAGGTTTTTCCGCATGATTTATGTTTTTCATATGTATCATAACCTAACAGCACCATCTTTGGTGCCCCCATTCGATAAGTTGTCATAACCCTCATCCCCTTCTTTTCATTTATGCGCCGTAAATTGGGGTTGTGTAATGGGGACATTGCATCAATCTAGCTTGGGGATGAGTACTTTACTATCCATTTACCTCTTTTTAGTGTACTCCAATTTTTTTTTTCTTTTCTGTTTTGTGTGTTTCTTAGTATAATTCTTGCATTAGAGAGGTGAGGAGAGGGCATTTTACTGTTTGGGCGTTTAATGATGTGCAGATTTGAGCTCCCCAAGTTCGAGAAAGTGAAAAAAACGTAATACAGAGCAAGTAGAATTTCGCCCGGTTGATACGCCCCAGATCTTCGCCCACCGGGAAGCTGTAGGCTTGACGGGAGGAAATCGAGCTGGATGCCCGACGGGCGGATTGCTAGGGAGTTTTTTAAAGGTCAAGCAGAGAAAATCTCTTTTCGCCCGGTGTGTACCGGGCTAAATGCACCCGACCGGGCGCGCGCAGAGGGATATGGAGTCCCTGGAGCTAGGGGCACCTTCACACCCACTCACTACTACGATGGGTATGGAGAGGGCCCTAGCGGTCACGGAAATGGTGATGATGATGATGATGATGGCCAGGGCCATCAGTTATGCTGATGATGATGAAGATGGTTCGATACCCCTTAAGCCAATGAGGACATTGTCTGATTTAGCTTGGGGGGTGTATCGTTTTCCTGTACATATTAGGTATGTTTTCTCTTTCGTATTTTGTGTTTTTGTTTGATGTGTTTACTGCTTTATAGGTTAGTTTTACCGCTTTTAAAAAAAAAAATACGAACAAAAGTACGTTCCGATGAATGCAAAATCATGCTTCCCTGTGCCCCTTGATTGAAAATTGTTTAGATTTTCGGTATTTGATGACGAGCAATGTGGATATGTTAGCCATGATTTGATATTTGATTACTTTGATGCCTTGACATGAGTCAACTTTTACCAACTATTTGTGGACTTAGTGCTTGGCTAGTTGACTTGGTTAGGAACGTGTGATACCTTCCTGGTGTGTCGTTGATTTTGAGTATTGGTTTGCACCTGTTAGTAATGTTCTATGACTCATATACATGCACATTGAGGAGGACGAAGGCATTTTTCTATTTAGGTAGCCTTCAGATGAAATTAGATACATTTGTTCCCTTCTTTTCTACCCATGTTGTTGCTTGTGCCCTTTCTTCGGTGACTAGCTATATTATAAGCCCATGAAAGCCCCATAAGTTACTAGTCCCAAGCCTCGTTCGGGGGGAGCTAATAGTAAGTGAGGTGAGGGAGTTGTAGTGTGCTACATTTTGAGCACAAGGTGAGTGTTGAAAAAAGGGATTTTTTCTTGGCTTGTTTGTTTTTTGAAAAAGGAGAAAATAAATAAAATAATGAAGAGTGAAAGAGATGAGAAGAATAGAAGATGTGAAAGTTTTCCAAAAAGAGAAAAAAAAGACAAAAGAAATCGAGCAAAAAAGAGAAAAAATTCATTACTTTAAGAAAAAAAAAATTCAAAGCATTGTCTCATTCAAGTATTGCAATTCCTTATCATTGTGAGTGATTGGTTTTATAGATGAAAAAGGCAAGAAAGTATGGTGTAGTTCATTTGATTGTTCATCATATGTTGAATGGGAGAGTTGTGGTCATCACTTGTGGTTGATCATGGGTTTTGCTAGGATTTATGCTCCCCAAAGCCAAGGCTTTAAGCTCACATTTTACCCAAATCTACCACACCCCTACCTAAGCCTAACATTACAAGCTTTGAAGACCTTCTGACCTTTGTGCATAAAGTCATATTAATGTGAAGTAGTTGTTTATCAATGCAAGTTATGACATGACATATTTCGAGTCGACTGTTAGGTTGAGTGCCTGTCCTTTTAAACACACGAGTGTTGTGAGTTTGGGAGGGCATTGTTCACATACATTGTTGGGAGGAGAGTGAACGGGTACATTTTTTACCCGCCACATAAATGAGTGAAGAGTGTGAAAGCACTATTCTTGAATTCTATTTACACTTGTTGTTTGCTCTGCGTGACAATTGTTAGGGAGGATTTATGGTCGAATAGATTTGATTGGTTGACATTGATGCATACTTGTTGGATTTTACCTTGAATCATATCCATTGCTTTAAGTTGAATTTGGGGTGAAGTTGGTTTATGTATTCATCGATGATTTCTTTGCTTAGGGACAAGCAAAGATCTAGCTTGGGGGAGTTTGATATGTTCATATTTTATAGTGTTTTTACCCCTGTCCCTTAGTACTTTTTGATCTCAAATGAGGTCTTCGGAGCGATTTTTAGTACTAGTGTGCTCCTCGTAGTGTGTTTGTAGTTTCATGTTCATCATTGTAGGAATTAGCATATTTTTGTGCATTTCCTACTCATATTGAATCAATACAAGAGATTATGTACTTTCTAGAGCACAAATATGGAGTTGGAAGGGTTTTCAAGCAAAGCGAATGGTTGAAGAAGTAGAAAAGCGACACTCGTCTACTCCTTTGATCATAACTTAAGTTCTACAACTCCAAATGAAGATATTCCAATTGGGTTGGATTTTAGACTTCAAGAGCTTTTCAACGAGTGGTCACTTGCCTAATTCCGACAAATACCGAAGGAGATATGGCGTTTTAAAGATAGAGGATCGTGAAGTTTATACTCGCGCTCGACGGGCGAATGGCTGCCCGGCGGGCGCGTGTCGATGAAATTGGAATTTCGTAAATTCGCCCGGCGGGCTGACCAGCTCCCGACATGCGGCTTACGAGCTGCTCGCCCGGCGTGCGGATGTCTGCCCGATCGGGCGACGACAACCGTGGCGCGTTATTTCGCTTAACTTATTTCGTTTTTTGGGCTTTATGGGCAAGACTATAAATATAGCCCTTAGTTATTTTAGTCGGACACCTTATTTTCCTAGTTTCAAACACTTAGTTTTATTCTCATTACTTACTTTATTCTCTCAATTTGTTGCAAAACACTTAGTTTTAATTCCAATCAAAAATTCAAGCTTTCATTATTCATTGTTCAATTCGATCCTTAGGTAATATTTCTCAATTTGCTTTATTATTTTGTTCTAATTATGTTTTCAATAGTATTAATTGTTTTTTTATTATTAATATGAGTGAGTAGTCCAATTTCTAGGGTTTTGGGAATCCATGAATTAATATGAAGCGATGATTGAATGTTGTTGATTGTTGGTATTGTGGTTAATTCCTATTGATTGGTTTCATTTACTTTGCAATTAGATTTGCGCAGGTTTAATTGTATTAGTCTAGCAATATCAAGTTAAGATTCGAGAGATGCAATTTGATGTTTAGGTTTGTTGCAATAGGTAGAATTGGAATTAATAACGTAGCGAGAGCCCGTTAATTCTAAGTCTATGTTTAGTATCGATTCGAGAGAGCATGCTAGTCTAGTTAACTACTTTATTGATTATGTTTATCATTCTGGATTGTTGTTCATTGGTGAACCTATGCCCTAGACCTTTTAATATCTGAATTATCCCTATTTTATTATTGTCGTAGTTTTAGTATCAAAACCAACCAAATTCTCGTTCACAATAGTCTAGACTTTAGTTTTAGTAATATGAAGAACGCCTGTTTCCCCGTGGATACGATCCCTACTTCCCTTGCTATATTTTAGTTGGTGAACGCTAGGTTTATATTTGATAGGTGGAGACTGTTGCATTTACTGAAGAGTGCAGTGCCTTATTACAAAATAAGTCTCCACCCAAGTTGAAGGAGCCTGGGAGTTTCTCTATCCCATGTAACATTGGCAATCTTTTTATTGACAAAGCTTTATATGATTTAGGTGCCAGTGTTAGTGTCATGCCCCTATCTGTATGCACTAAATTGAACATGGGTGATTTAAAAGTTACTAACATAACTCTGCAAATGGCCGACCGATCTGTGAAATACCCCCTAGGTGTTCTAGAAGATGTGCCTGTTAGAGTAGGTAAATTTTTTATTCCTGTTGACTTTGTTGTGTTAGACATGGAACAGGACAGACAAATTCCCATTATATTAGGTAGACCTTTCCTACACACTGCAAGGGCAATCATTGATGTCAAAAATGGTAAGCTGACTTTAAATGTGGGGGATGACAAAGTTACTTTCAATTTAACCCATGTTGTTAAGGGTCCCATGATAGAGGAGCCATGTTGTGGTGTAAACGTGTCTAATGATTATTTCAATGATAAACTGACTGACACTACCTCTAACAACTCTTTGGAGGAAGCACATGTTTCGAATTGCTTTGCAGGTGGAGGTGACCGGAGCATCAACTCCTTATCATGGACTCAAAAAAGGGCAAGACTTGATGACTCTATGACCCAAAAGGCCGAAAACTCTGTCAACGGTGGGTACTGTATTCATGATCGGGATCGCGATTTTTCCCCTCATGCGCCACCTAGATCATCCAAAGCAACTGATTCGATAAAAGATGGCACCATCTTTGGTGCCCCCATTCGATAAGTTGTCATAACCCTCATCCCCTTCTTTTCGTTTCTGCGCCGTAAATTGGGGTTGTGTAATGGGGACATTGCATCAATCTAGCTTGGGGATGAGTACTTCACTATCCATTTACCGCTTCTTAGTGTACTCTAATTTTTTATTTTTTTCCTGTTTTGTGTGTTTCTTAGTATAATTCTTGCATTAGAGAGGTGAGGAGAGGGCATTTTACTGTTTGGGCGTTTAATGATGTGCAGATTTGAGCTCCCCAAGTTCGAGAAAGTGAAAAATACGTAATACGGAGCAAGTATAATTTCGCCAGGTGGGCACCTCGGGCGAAAGAAGATGGTTGATACGCCCCAGATCTTCGCCCACCAGGAAACCGTAGGCCTGACGGGAGGAAATCGAGCTGGATGTCAGGCGAGCAGATTGCTACGGAGTTTTTTGAAGGTCAAGCAGAGAAAATCGCTTTTCGCCTGTGGGCACCGGGCGAAATGCGCCCGAACGGGCGTGCACAAAGGGATATGGAGTCCCTGGAGGTAGGGGCACCTTCTCACCCACTCAGTACTACGGTGGGTATGGAGAGGGCCCTAGCGGTCACGGACATGGTGATGATGATGATGATGGCCAGGGCCATCACTGATGCTGCTGATGATGAGGATGGTTCGATACCCCTTAAGCCAATGAGGACATTGTCTGATTTAGCTTGGGGGGTGTTTCATTTCCCTGTACATATTAGGTATGTTTTCTCTTTCGTATTTTCTGTTTTTGTTTTGGTGTGTTTACTGCTTTATAGGTTAGTTTTACCGCTTTAGAAAAAAAAAACGAACAAAATTACGTTCTGCTGAATGCAAAATCATGCTTCCCTATGCCCCTTGATTGAAAATTGTTTTGATTCTCGGTATTTGATGACGAGCAATGTGGATATGTTAGCTATGATTTGATATTTGATTACTTTGATGCCTTGACATGAGTCAACTTTGACCAACTATTTATGGACTTGGTGCTTGGCTAGTTGACTTGGTTAGGAATGTGTGATACCTTCCTAGTGTGTCGTTGATTTGGAGTTTTAGTTTGCAACTGTTAGAAATGTTCTATGACTCATATACATGCACATTGAGGAGGACGAAGGCATTTTTCTATTTAGGTAGCCTTCAGATGAAATTAGATACATATGTTCCCTTCTTTTCTACCCATGTTGTTGCTTGTGCCCTTTCTTCGGTGACTAGCTATATTATAAGCCCATGAAAGCCCCATTAGTTACTATTCCCAAGCCTCATTCGGGGGGAGCTAATAGTAAGTGAGGTGAGGGAGTTGTAGTGTGCTACTTTTTGAGCACAAGGTGAGTGTTGAAAAAAGGGACTTCTTCTAGCTTGTCTTGTTTGTTGTTCTAAAAAGGAGAAAATAAAATAAAATAATGAAGAGTGAAAGAGATGAGAAGAATAGAAGATGTGAAGGTTTTCCAAAAAGAGAAAAAAAAGACAAAAGAAATCGAGCAAAAAAGAGAAAAAATTCATTACTTCCAGAAAAAAATAAATTCAAAGCATTGTGTCATTCAAGTATTGCAATTCGTTATCATTGTGAGTGATTGGTTTTATAGATGAAAAAGGCAAGAAAGTATGGTGTAGTTCATCATATGTTGAGTGGGAGAGTTGTGGTCATCACTTGTGGTTGATCATGGGTTTTGCTAGGATTTATGCTCCCCAAAGCCAAGGCTTTAAGCTCACATTTTACCCAAATCTACCACACCCCTGCCTAAGCCTAACGTTACAAGCTTTGAAGACCTTTCGACCTTTGTCCATAGAGTCATATTAATGTGAAGTAGTTGTTTATCAATGCAAGTTATGACATGACATATTTCGAGTCGACTGTTAGGTTGAGTGCATGTCCTTTTAAACACACGAGTGTTGTGAGTTTGGGAGGGCATTGTTCACATACATTGTTGGGAGGAGAGCGAACGGGTACATTTTTTACCCGCCACATAAATGAGTGAAGAGTGTGAAAGCACTAGTCTTGAATTCCATTTACACTTGTGGTTTGCTCTGCGTGACAATTGTTAGGGAGGATTTATGGTCGAATAGATTTGATTGGTTGAAATTGATGCATACTTGTTGGATTTTACCTTGAATCATATCCATTGCTTTAAGTTGAATTTGGGGTGAAGTTTGTTTATGTATTCATCGATGATTTCTTTGCTTAGGGACAAGCAAAGATCTAGCTTGGGGGAGTTTGATATGTTCATATTTTATAGTGTTTTTACCCCTGTCCCTTAGTACTTTTTGATCTCAAATGAGGTCTTCGGAGCGATTTTTAGTACTAGTGTGCTCCTCGTAGTGGGTTTGTAGTTTCAGGTTCATCATTGTAGGAATTAGCATATTTTTGTGCATTTCCTACTCATATTGAATCAATACAAGAGATTATGTACTTTCTAGAGCACAAATATTGAGTTGGAAGAGTTTTCAAGCAAAGCGAATGGTGGAAGAAGTAGAAAACCGACACTCGCCTACTCCTTTGATCATAACTTAAGTTCTACAACTCCTAATGAATTTATTCTAAATGGGTTGGATTCTAGACTTCAAGAGCTTTTCAACGAGTGGTCACTATCCTGATTCCAACGAACAACGAAGGAGATATGGCGTTTTAAAGATAGAGGATCGTGCAGTTTATACGCTCGCTCGGCGGGTGAATGGCTACCCGACGGGCGCGTGTCGATGAAATTGGAATTTCGTAAATTCGCCCGGCGGGAGACCTGCGCCCGGCGTGCTGGTTAAGAGCTGCTCGCTCGGCGGGCGGATGTCTGCCCGACCGGGCGACGACAACCCTGGCACGTTATTTCGCTTAACTTATTTCCGTTTTTTAGGCTTTATGGGCAAGACTATAAATATAGCCCTTAGTTATTTTAGTTGGACATCTTTTTTTCCTAGTTTCAAACACAGTTTGATTCTCATTACTTAGTTTATTCTCTCAATTTGTTGCAAAACACTAAGGTTTAATTCCAATTAAAAATTCAAGCTTTCATTATTCATTGTTCAATTCGATCCTTAGGTAATATTTCTCACTTTGCTTTATTATTTTGTTCTAATTATGTTTTCAATAGTATTAATTGCTTTTTTTTTATTATTAAGATGAGCGAGTAGTACAATTTCTATGGTTTTCAGAATCCATGAATTAATATGAAGGGATGATTGAATGTTGTTGATTGTTGGTATTGTGGTTAATTCCTATTGATTGGTTTCATTTACTTTGCAATTAGATTTGCGCAGGTTTAATTGCATTAGTCTAGCAATATCAAGTTAAGATTCGAGAGATGCAATTTGATGTTTAGGCTTGTTTCAATAGGTAGAACTTGAATTAATACGTAGCGAGAGCCCGTTAATTCTAAGTCTATGATTAGTATTGATTCGAGAGAGCATGATAGTCTAATTAACTACTTTATTGATTATTATTAATTGTTTATCATCCTTGATTGTTGTTCATTGGTGATCCTATGTCGTAGATCTTTTAATATCTGAATTATCCCTATTTTATTATTGTCGTAGTTTTAGTATCAAAACCAACCAAATTCTTGTTCGCAATAGTCTAGACTTTAGTTTTAGTAATAGAAAGAACACCTGTTTTCCTGTGGATACGATCCCTACTTCCCTTGGTATATTTTAGTTGGTGAACGCTAGGTTTATCTTTGGTAGGAGTGCGATTTAGCCTGTCAGCTTGTTGGCTTCCCTCCGATGTACTCTATCGACAAGCTTTTCATGACAATTGTGTAAGGATGAACGTATTGAAAATTGGAAGCCACTTCCGATGAGAAAAAGAGGGGAAATTAAGGACAAAAAATATGGATGGTTGTTTGTATAGAGAAAGAAAGGGAAGTGATGGATATTTGAAATAAAAAACAGACCTCTATTTACAAAGGTGTTATCATGCATTGGATTCTGCTTTCATGGTAGTTATATGGGTAATTTACCACGGTTTGAATGCATGCATGGTAATTACCAATGTATTTTCAAACTTTAGCCTTACAATAATACCTGACTTCTTAAAAAAAAAGCACTGAAAGTTTATTAAAAGTCTTTAACAAGGTCATGTATTGAATTGAATGGTCATATCCCACTGTTTCCATGCTTGGTAGGTACCTGAATCATATGCCATTGATTGCAAGCAAGGTAGCTACCTAGGTCTTGTAGTGTTTCGTTTCCCAATAACGCAGAAGCACTGAAAAGTTACAAAGGATGAAATTTTCAACTAGGAATCTGACTGGTATTTATTTTAAATTCACACCTAAAGTTTTAAAAGTCATAGTGTTCACTAATGTAACTAGTCATAATAAATGTAGGGGTTATTTTTTTGTATCTCTTGAATTGCATTTGCTCTTGTAGTGGTATTTTTCGTATTTCGTATAATTTGGACATTGAATTTTGTATGCAAGTTATGAGAGCTTGATGAGTCTTGTTTAAGACTCATCAAAGTCTCTAACTTGTCCAACTTATCAAGTGTGTGATTGACTAGGTTTGACTTGATCTTTTCAATCCCACCCCAAAAGGGGAGCCAAATCCTAGGTTCACGCAAATGACGTAATTGGATTTGTACATAGAAAAATCAAAGTTCAAGGTATAAAAAAGTGCGCAAAATACCCCTACGACTTTCAAATATTGAACTTTGATGGAGTCGCCACCAAACATTTTAAGGGTCCGGTTTGGAAGGACCAAAGTTGACTCTTTTTGGACAAGGCATTGAATCTTGAAACCGAATGTGTGAGATTCGGGTACAGGAACGAACCACATATTTTGGCAAGCTTTAGAAATACATTCAAATTCAAGACAAGGATCATTTTTGTGAAATCCTAATCATGGCACTAGGTTGGTTGAATCATGCATTTTAGGACATTGAAATTGCTACTTGTACGTGGTCACTTTGCTTTAAAGTTAATTAAGGGAACCTAAGGCCGGTTTATCCAAAAATTATCTTTGTTAAGCGTGATGTAACCTTTTGTATATTGTTGTATTTAGCATGTTAGGTGATGAAAGCGATAAACATGTAAAGCATCATCACAAATAAGAGGAATTATCGAAATGCGTACAAAACCACATCGCCTTGAAAAGACAAGTAAAGAGTGCGATATTGAAATTGCGGTATTGAAAGTGCGGAATTGAAAGTGCGTAATTGAAATGACGATATTGAAAGTGCGATGTTGAAAGTGCGATATGGAAATGTGATGAGAGAAATTTATGTCGCTCTAAACCTTTATTTTCGCATTATTTTCTTTTAGTTTTCGTTCTTATTTTCCCTTTTATTCTATTATTTTGCTTACACTTTAGTTTTAATTGAATACATAGTGTTTATTGGTTTATTTCATGTTTCCTTAGTTTTTATTCTGTTTTTGTTTGATTTTATAGGATTCCGGATGGAGTTGTAAATGGAAAACAAAGTTTGATGAGAATGTAGAATGGTGCGCTCGCACCCAATTCTAGCGCGCGCGCACAAATGATAGCCAAGTTACACGAACTTTTGAATTTTGAAGAAATGGCATTTCCATGCACGTGCGCCCGCACCAAAATGTTTAGAGTTACAAGAACTTTTGAAATCATCAGAATTAGCCTTTCGGTGAGGGTGCGGCCGCACCAACTTTGGCCGCGCTCGCACCTGCCTCCGTAATTGTTTTTTCACTTCATTTTGAGTCGCTCTGTGCCTCCAACGCCTCTGAGGCGTGCGCCCGCACCAATATTGGTGCGCCCGCACCGAAGACGAAGCCTTATAATCTGAGTTTTCTCTCACTCATCAATGTGTCCGCACCCAATTTGGGTGCGCCCTTGAAGACCCTTATTTGTGCGCCCGCACCGATGTCCTGGATTCGAACTTTTAGTTTATTTTATTCTATTTTAAGAAAGAGTATAAATACTCATTTTCCCCAAATTTTCAGGGGGGCTATTCTATTTCTTATTTTCCAGATTTTAGAAGTTTTAGAGAGAGAAACACATAGTTAGATTTATTATTGCTTTGATAATCAACTCAAGTGTAGAAATCTTTTGAAGCATCAAGTAATTTCTTTCCTCTTTCATCTTGTTCTTTCAATTTTGTTCTTCATTCCTTGTTTGTCTTGTTATTATTGTTGATTGCATTCATTCTCACTAAGAAAACCCCAAAAATATGTTGGTTTGATTTGTTGAACTTAGTTTTGTTTTTGCTTAATTAGTATGATTCCTTGTTTGAATTCCATGTTTAGATTGAATTTCATTTTAGTTTCCATGCCTAGTGAGTAGTTTCATGCTAGGGGTAGGGGTGATACTTGGGAAGTAATTATTGGGATTAGAATGGAATTGATGATGAATTTGTGATTAAATTTGATGTGTTGGATAGGATTTCCATGTTTGGCTTGACCAGTAGTTGCAAATGCGAGGAAGTCATTTTGATTGGAGTGTTATTCATTAATTTGTCAAGAGATTGAGAGTTAGTGATAGCATAAGAGTGGGCTTGTTAAGTTAATGAACCATGCTAGTTTTGAGGTGACGCGAGAGAGCGCTTTTGGGATTAGCTAGGTATTGCATTCTAACCGAGAGGGGTGAATGTTACATTATTGGTTTGCTCCCTTGAATTCCCGTCTTTGCATTGTCATGTGTAAATTCTTTTCACTTTTCCCCGATGAAACCCGAGTTGATCCCCAATTCCCTTAGCTCATTCCATCTTGATTTACTCGTTAATTAGTTTAGGATTACTAGTTTGTTACGAATCGAATCATTTCTTTTCCTAAGCTAGCTCGAATTAGTTAAATTCTTTCTCACCGTTCTCTTAGGACGATCCCAAAACTTACCACTATAATCAATATAGTTGATAGGCTAGGTGTTTTATAAATCTTGTTTGGTTAGGTGTATTCGTATAACGACACAGAAAACACTCATCAAAATGACGCCGTTGCCGGGGAACGGTTGTTAGTTTTGAATTTAGTTTTATTGTTGAGTCTAGCTTACCGTTTTTAATTCATGTTTTTAGTTTGTGATAGTCATTGCTAATGTGTTTACTTAGTTGTTGCATGCACACTCGAGGCTCTACTCGCCATCGACCTCTATTTCCACTAGATAACGATTTAGAGAGGACCTTGAGGGGCTTAAGAAGGATTCTCACTCGCTCTTCTAGCACCAACCGGTTTGCCACCTTAAGAGTGAGTCCTCCCGAGATAATCCCTTCAAGTCCTACTAGTCCTACAAGTGCTACCATTGAAGTCATGACGCAACAGGTGAAGAATTTGGGTATTCTAGGGGCCTTTGAAGCCACAAATGGCATAGAACCTCCAACCACAAATGCCAACAACTTCGAAATACGTTCGGCATTGATTACTCTTTTGCAAAGCCACCCGTTTTATGGCAAGGCTAGTGAGTCTCCCCACGAACACCTTAAGCAATTCGAGCACTATTGCGATACAATCAAGAACCATGGTGTTACTTCCGAGTATGTGCGGCTTAAGTTGTTTCGGTTCTCTTTTCTTGGGAGAGAAAGTGATTGGCTTGACAAGGAGGTCAAGACAAACTCTCTCAAGACATGGAATGAGGTGAAAAGTGCTTTCCTAAGAAAATTCTATTCCCACGGCAAGACCGCCGAATATAGGCATATGATTCAATCTTTCGAGCAAAAGCGAGATGAGTCGTTGTTTGAGGCATGGGATCGGTTCAAGGAGTATCAAAGGGAATTTCCACATCAGGGCATCTAAAAGTGGCTCCTCCTCCAAACATTCTACTTGGGACTTAGCCCGGCTTCCAAGACTAGTCTTGATGCGGGAGCGAGTGGTCCAATTACGAACAAGACGGAGGACCAAATTGAGGAAATCATAGAAGATGTGGTCCAAAACTACCAAGATTGGCACGTGGGGACACGGAACTCTGAGGGTAGAGGTCGTCAAGATGATGGAAGAGGGACGACTTATGCTCTAGAACAAGGAAAAATCATAGAGAAGCTTACCTCCCGTCTTGAGAGGCTTGAGAATGCTCCATCTACACCGCCTTCTCCATTCACAATTCCTTTACCATCGGCCACCCTTCTAACCAAAGAGAAGGGCAAGGTGAGTTCCTACAACACTATGCCCCCTAATTTCCTTTTTTGATGTTTGTGGTGGGCATGATCATCTGCCCAATATGTGCCATCTATTACAAAACGTGTCTTATGTTGTGCATGCACCTTCCTATAACAATGACTTTGATGTTGAGTATGCGAATGCCTTGAATGTGAGAACTAGGTATGATGGACCCCCGAATCCAAATTACAATAAACAACAAAGTCCTAGAGGTCCCCCTATTAATGCCTACCAAAGTAATTCCTACCAAGGCCAAGGCCAAGGAGGAGGGTTTGATTACATAAATCGGGGTAACTATAGGGGACAAGGCTATCAAAGCCAAGCTCCCTATGGCCAACCCTACGGTTATGGTAATCAACCTCAATACAATCAAGGTAGTTATAGCCCAACCCACCAAGGTGGAGGGGGATATAATTACGCATATGGGCATAATAGAGGAACCCTTAGTGGGGGCTATCAAGGGAATCCGGGAAATCAATATGGAAATTCTCAATACCCTCCTCCCGGATTAAATGGACCTAAGCCTTATAACACTCAATTCCCACCCACTCCTCTCGGGTCTCATCATGCTCCTCCACCACTCCCCTCTCCCAAGTCTAACTTGGAGTCTCTAATCGAGTCGTTTGTGGGGGCACAATCCAAGAAAAATGTTGAACTTGATGATGGATTCAAGCAATCCAATACTCATTTAAAAATGATTGAGACCCAACTAGCTCAACTAGATAGCACTATCAAAACCAATCTTACTCTAGTCTTCCATCTCAAGGTCATGACTCTAAGAAGAAAATGAATGCAATTGTGACTAGAAGTGGGAAGGTTTTGAATGATGGGGCTACGTCTAGTGATGTTCCTAAGTCCAATGTGGGTGGTAATGGGGTCGTAGGGGTTCTTGATGATGATGATGTAGATCATGTTGTGTCCCCAAAGGAGGTTGAGACGGATGATTCAAGGCCAAAGGAGGCCACTCCACTCCAACCTCTTATTCCTAAACTCCCCTTTCCTCAAAGATTTGCTAGACAAATACTAGATGCCCGTTTTGCTAAGTTTCTAGAAATGATAAGCAAGTTGCATATGACCATCCCCTTTACGGACGCAATCAAGCAAATGCCTACCTACTCTCGATTCCTCCAGGAAATCTTGAGTGGAAAAAGGGATTGTGACGTAAAGGAGACAGTGAATCTCATCGAGATTTGTAGTGCCATTATTCTTAACCAAATGCCACCCAAACTCAAGGATCCGGGTAATTTCTCTATCCCTTGTGCTATTAAGACGCTTGAAATTGGCAATGCCTTGTGTGATTTGGGTGCTAGTATTAGTTTAATGCCTTATTCGGTGTTCACTAAGCTTGAAGTTGTTGATCTTGTCCCAACCAACATTATATTGCAACTTGCCGACCGTTCGGTCAAATATCCTATTGGCAAGATTAAGGATGTACCCTTGAGAGTTGGGAAATTTGTGATCCCCGTCGATTTTGTTGTGCTTGATATTGATGAGGACGTTCATGTCCCAATCATTCTTGGTCGACCTTTCTTGGCCACGATGGGGGCTATTATTGATGTTAAGCAAGGGAAGATCACCTTGAAGGTTGGGGAGAATAGTTTAGTTTTTGATTGGAATCAAACCATGAATTGTCCTAGTTCTTCTAATGAAAATTGCTTCTTTGTTGACTCTTTCGATCCCATTGTGCATGAAATGCATGAGAAATTGCTCATTACTAATGATCTCCTTGAGCTTGCTATTTTGAATAGAGAAGGCTTAGGAGATGTAGGGATTTAAGTTGTTAGGTTATGAATAATACAACAATATAATTCATGCGGAAAAACCATAAAGCCAGAATCCAAATTAATTGCCACATAGTCAATTAGCAAAATTTAGGTGACATACAATGTGATGCGTGCCTTCCCTAGCTGCTCCCGAACCGAACAAGAATAAGTCTTTAGAGCCCCAAACGTTGCCCCTCCGTAGAAAGTCCACAACACGTTCTGATCTGCCTTAGGTTCAACCAACTAAGATCTTACTTAAGGTTTTATGTATTCGGGTTAGGCTTGTATTATGTTCTCCCTTGAACACAATGGGATTAAATAATATGATTTTCAATTCAATTCATGTGTATAAATATGAGGGCCTAGCCTCATATTTATAGTGTAGGAAATAAGGAATTTGAGTCTTACTAGGAATAGAATTACCAACCCTTCTAGGATTGAAATTCTTATTCAATTAGAATTGCAACTTTAATTAAACTCATAACTACTTGAATTCCAGTAAGACTAGGAATACATAATCCAAGTTTACTTGGGAATTAAGCAATCAGATATTTCTTGGAGCCCAAGACAAAACAACCCAACGCAACCAAAACGGGCCACGTTGGTGTGCGTGCTGCCTTGGCTCAGTGTGATGTGGCCCTCGCCTCGGCAGGCCTGCAGTCGCTGCTTGCTTGCCGCGGTCCATGAGCTGCTGCCTTGCTTTGCAACTTGGCGCGGACCATGTGCTGCTGCCTTGCTTGTAGCTTGGCGCGGCGCATGTGCTGCAGCCTTGCTCGTAGCTTAGCGCGACCCATGGATGATGCCTTGCTCGCAGGGTTCGGCCCATGGTGCTGCCTTGCTTGTCGAGCGATGGGTCGGCTCGCTTGCCTTCTTGTCGCTCGTCAAGCTTCCGATTCGTTTTCCGATTCCGGAATTCATTTCCGTTTCGAAAAAATATTTACGTTTCCATTAATATTTCCGATTCCGGAAATAATTTCCTTTTCCGACCGAAAACCGTTTTCGGTAATATTTCTATTTTCGATAATATTTTCCGATACGAGCCATGTTTCCGTTTCCGGCAACATCTACGACTTGGATATTATTTATATTTCCGGCATGAACCATATTTCCGTTTCCGGCAATATCATCATTTACGGAGTATTCTTTATTTTGCCTTTTGACGATTTCAGCTCCCACTGGAACCGAGATACGTCTTTCCTGAATGTTCATAAATGGAGTACTTAATGAAAAATATATTCACTTAAATACTTGATCCGTTCACTTACTATTTGTGTGACCCTACGGGTTCAGTGAAGAGTAAGTTCTGGATTAATATTATTAATTCCACTTGAACTGAAACGGCCTCTAGCTAAGCATTTAGTTCACTTGATCTCACTGAATTATTAACTTGTTCATTCATACTGAACCGCATTTATTAGACTTAGCATTAAATGCATACTTGGACCAAGGGCATTATTTCCTTCAGTCTTCCACTTTTCCTTAGGGACAAGTGTGCATTTCCTAATTCCTTTGTCGCTTGATGCCTGCTCGTGAACATAAGGTAAGAGTAGTCATCCTTATTATGTCTAGAGGTATTTCTCGGTTTCAGAGTTCAACTGATCAAATAAAAAGATAATCATAGCCTATGATTAATCTGGGAACAACCATGCATTTTTCAATTTCTAGCTCTCCGCGTGGCCTTGTACAACTTTCGACATCTCATCCCGATTTATGGGAGGACAATCCCAATCTTGCGATGTTGAGGTTAGACTTTGTTTGACAGGTGATTACCTGAGCGTTGCCGTTATAGTCTCCTTTTACGGTGCGACGCTTGACAAGGTCAAAGTAACCAGTTCTCAAAGACCTAATCTCAAATCACTCAGGTATTGAGGATTAGTGTCTAATAGTGTAATGAAATTTACTTATGACAAATGATTGAGACATTGCCATGTCCACATAGTTCAAGAAACAAAACTACTAGTCATCTTGCATTTTAGTCGTCTAGCGTTTTCTATGCGTCCACCTTTACAGAAAACATCCGACTAGGGACCATTTTCAACTTTTGACATTCAAGTTCACTTGATAGACATTTCTTAGTCACAGGACTGGTCCTGACAGTCTATCTTGAATATATCGTCAAATTAAAAGGACTCATCATTTAATAAACCACAAAATTAAATGGAAAAATGAATTCTATTCATTTATATGAATTGTTAACCAAAAACCTTTTACAAAGTATTAAACTCTAAAACTTCAAAACATTTATTAAGGACATCAAAGCCAATCTCCAACATGCTTGATTCCCATAGCTGCAGTGTGCGAGTTGTGCTTCGCTTGCGGCAGAGGTTTAGTTAATGGATCTGAGATGTTGTCATCAGTTCCAATCTTGCTTATCTCGACTTCTATTCTTTTAACGAACTCTCGTAGAAGGTGAAATCTACGAAGTAAAATTCTTGACTCTCTGGTAGTGTCTAGGCTCCTTTGCCTGTGCAATAGCTCCGCTATTGTCACAATATAGAGATATTGGTCCTTTAATGGAGGGGACTACACCAAGTTCACCTATGAAATTCCTTAACCAAATAACTCCCTTTACTGCTTCATGTGCAGCAATGTACTCCGCTTCAGTATTGGAATCTGCAATGGTGCTCTTTTTAGCACTTTTCCAATTTACTGCACCTCTGTTGAGGCAGAAGACAAACCCAAACGGTGATATGAAATCATCTTTGTCGGTTTGGAAACTTGCGCCAGTATAGGCTTTAACAATTAATTCATCATCTCCACCATAGACCAGGAAATCATCTTTGTTCCTTTTCAGGTACTTCAGAATATTCTTGGCAGCAGTCCAATGTGCCACTCTTGGGTCTGACTGGTATCTGCTCGTAGCACTGAGTGCGTACGCAACATCCGACCGTGTACATATCATAAAATACATTATTGAACCAATCAATGATGCATATGGAATCCCACTCATTCGTCTACGCTCATCTATTGTTTTTGAGTCTTGCTTAGAGTCATTCCATGAGACATGGGTAGGTAGCCTTGCTTTGAGTCAGCCATCTTGAACCTTTCAAGCACCTTATTGATAAAAGTGCTTTGACTAAGTCCAATCATCCTTTTAGATCTATCTCTGTAGATGTTGATGCCCAGTATGTAGTGTGCTTCTCCTAGATCCTTCATCGAAAAACATTTTTTTAGGTTATGAATAATACAAAATATAATTCATGCGGAAAAGCCATAAAGCCAGAATCCAAATTAATTGCCACATAATCAATTAGCATAATTTAGATGACATGCAATGCGATGCGTGCCTTCCCTAGCTGCTCCCGATCCGAACAAGAAGAAGTCTTTAGAGCCCCAAATATTACTTCTCCTAGAAAGTCCACAACAGGTTCGAATCCGCCTTAGTTTTAACCAACTAGGATTTTACTTAAGGTTTTATGTATTAGGTTAGGCTTGTATTATGTTCTCCCTTAAACACAATGGGAATAAAGAATGTGATTTCAATTCAATTGATGTGTATAATTATGAGGACCTAGCCCTATATTTATAGTGTAGGAAATAAGGAATTTGAGTTTTACTAGGAATAGAATTACCAAACCTACTAGGATTGAAATTCTTATTCGATTATAATTGCAACTATTATTAAACTCTTAATTATTTGATTCTACTAAAACTAGGAATACTTAATCCAAGGTTACTTGGGAATTAAGCAATTAGATATTTCTTGGAGCCCAAAACGAACAACCCTCCACAGCCACAAGGGCCCACGTGGGTTGCGCAAGTTGCCTCGGCCCACGGCGCTGCGGCCCACGCCTCGGTAGGCCTCGCAGCTGCTGCATGCGAGCTGGGCGCAGTCCATGTGCTGCTGCCTTGCCGCAGGCTCGGGGCGGCCCATGAACTGCTGCCTTCCTTGCAACTTGGCGCGACCCATGGGGATGCTGCCCTGCTTGTAGCTTGGCGCGGCCTCACGGCTGAGGCCTTGCTCGCAGGGCGCGGCCTCATGGCTGCTGCCTTAGCTTGTCGAGCGATGGGCCGGCTCGCTTGCCAGCTTGTCGCTCGTGGAGCTTTCAATTCGTAGGAATTCTACTTGAACTAAAGCGGCCTCTAGGTAGGCATTCAGTTCACTTGATCTCATTAAATTTATTAACTTGTAATTAATACCGAACCACATTTATTAGACTTAGAATTAAATGCATACTTGGACCAAGGGCATTATTTCCTTCAGTGTCCCACTTGTCCTTAGGGACAAGTGTGCATTTCCTAATTCCTTTGTCGCTCGATGCCTGCTCATGAACATAAGGTAAGAGTAGTTATCCTTATTATGTCTAGAGGTTTTTCTCGGTTTCGGAGGTCAACAGATTAAATAAACAGATAATCATAGCCTATGATTCATCTGAGCACGACCATGCATTTTTCAGTTTCTAGCTCTCCGAGTGGCCTTGTACAACTTTCAGCATCTCATCCCGATTTATGGGAGGACAATCCCAATCTTGTGATCTTGAGGTTAGACTTCGTTTGATAGGTGATTACCTGAGCGTTGTCGTTATAGTTTCCTTTTACGATGTGACGGTTGACAACGTCAAAGTAACCAGTTCTCAAACAAGTAATCTAAAATCACTCAGGTATTGAAGATTAGTGTCTAATAATGTAATGAAATTTACTTATGACAGATTTTCAGCTCTTACAGTAAAGTTTCATAGGTCTGTCCGATACTAATCTTCTCAAGTAAGTATATATGAAAATGATTGCGACATTGCCATGTCCACATAGTTCAAGAAACAAGACTACTAGTCATCTTGCATTCTAGTGGTCTAGGGTTTTTTATGCATCCACCTTTATAGAAAACTTCCGACCAGGGACCATTTTCAACTTTTGACATTCCAGTTCACTTGATAGACATTTCTTAGTCACAAGACCAGTCCTGACAGTCTATCTTGAATATATCGGTAAATTAAAAGGACTCATTATTTAATAAACCACAAAATTAAATGGAAAAATGAATTCTATTCATTTATATGAATGGTTAACCAATTGTTTTTTACAAAGTATCAAACTCTAAAACTTTAAATTATTTATTAAGGACATCAAAGCCATTCTCCAACATGCTTGATTCCCATAGTTGTAGTGTGCGAGTTGTGCTTCGCTTGCGGCAGAGGTTTAGTTAATGGATCTGGGATGTTGTCATCAGTTCCAATCTTGCTTATCTCGACTTATCTTCTTTCAACGAACTCTCGTAGAAGGTGAAATCTATAATGTACGTGCTTGACTCTCTAGTGGTGTCTAGGTTCCTTTGCCTGTGTAATAGCTCCATTATTGTCCAAATATAGAGCTATTGGTCCTTTAATGGAGGGGACTACACCAAGTTCACCGATGAACTTCCTTAGCTAAAAGGCTTCCTTTGCTACTTCATGTACAACAATGTACTCCGCTTCAGTTATAGAATCCGCAATTGTGCTCTATTTAGCATTTTTCCAGCTTAACGCACCTCCGTTGAGGCAGAAGACAAACCCAGACTCTGATCTGAAATCATCATTGTCGGTTTGGAAACTTGCGTCCGTATAGCCTTTAACAATTAATTCATCATCTCCACCATAGACCGGAAATCATCTTTGTGCCTTTTCAGGTACTTCAAAATATTCTTGGCAGCAGTCCAATGCGCCTCTTCTAGGTTTGACTGGTATCTGCTCGTAGCATTGAGTGCTTACGCAACATCCGAGCTTGTACATATCATAGCATACATTATTGAACCAATCAATGATGCATATGGAATCCCACTAATTCGTCTACGCTCATCCAGTGTTTTTGGGCACTGAGTCTTGCTTAGAGTCATTCCATGAGACATGGGTAGGTAGCCTCGCTTGGAGTCTGCCATTTTGAACCTTTCAAGCACCTTATTGATATAAGTGCTTTGACTAAGTCCAATCATCTTTTTAGATCTATCTCTGTAGATCTTGATGCCCAGTATGTACCGTGCTTCTCCTAGATCCTTTATTGAAAAACATTTCCCAAGCCAAATCTTGACAGATTTCAACATAGGAATGTCATTTCTGATAAGTAATATGTCGTCGACATATAATACTAGAAAAGAAGTTTTGCTCCTACTGACCTTCTTGTATACACAAGATTCATCTGAGTTCTTGACGAAGACAAAGTCACTGACTGCTTCATCAAAACGTATATTCCAGCTCCTTGATTCTTGCTTCAATCCATAAATGGATCTCTTAAGCTTGCACATCTTTTTAGCATTTTTTGGATCCTCTAAACCCTCAGGTTGTGTCATAAACACAGTTTCTGTTAAAATGCCGTTTAAGAAAGCGGTTTTGACATCCATCTGCCATATTTCGTAATCGTAATATGCAGTGATTGCTAACATTATCCGAATAGACTTTAGCATTGCAACTGGTGAAAAGGTTTCATCATAATCCACATCGTGGACTTGACTGTATCCTTTTGCAACCAATCTATCTTTGAAAACTTCTAGTTTCCCATCCTTGTCCTTTTTCAGTTTGAAAACCCATTTGCTTCCTATGGCTTGGTAGCCATCTGGCAAATTGACCAAATCTCAAACTTGGTTTTTAGACATGGAGTCTAATTGAGATTGCATGGCTTCTTGCCACTGCTTGGAGCTAGGGCTCATCATAGCTTGTTTGTAAGTCGCAGGTTCATCGCTTTCAAGCAATAGAATTTCATGGCTCTCGTTCGTCAAAATACCTATGTATCTTTCAGGTTGAGACCTCTATCTCTGCAATCTATGCGGGGTTACATTTCTAGTTGGTTCTTGATTCTCACCAGATACTGTTAGGTTATGATACATATGGCAATTCATAAATCATGCGGAAAAACCATAAACCCAGGAAAACATATTATTTACACATAATCATTTAGCATAGATTAGATGCATACTCTTTGTTGCGTGCCTTCCCTAGCTGCGCCCGAACCGAACAAGAACAAGTCTTTAGGACTCCAAGTGTCGTCCCTCCGTAGATAGTCCACAGCACGTCCGGATCCGCCTTAAGATTGACCAACTAGAATCGCCCTTAAGGTACTATTATTTTCGGCACTTTATAGGCAAATGTGTGACTGAATTTTTCTCTCAAAAACTCACTTTGAATACTTTGAAACTTGTGTTATAAATTGTGAGCCCTAGCCTCATATTTATAGCGGTATGGAAAGGGAATCGAAATCCTATTCAGATACAAATTAATTAAACCTAGAATCCTACAAGAACTCTAATTTAATTAATTTATCAAATAGAATTAGGAATTTAATCATTAACCGAACTCTGCATGTTTTAGGAAACGTGCACGAACACAAACACTTGCACACACACGCACGGCAGCCACGATGGGCCTCATGCGTGCGCGCGAGCAGCAGCCCACTCAGCGCGCTGCGCGTGCTGTGCGCGCTGTGCGCGCTGCGCGCTGCGCGCAGCCTACTGGGCCTGGCCTTGCGCTGGGCCTGGCGTGGCTGTTTGTGCGGCGCGCTTGGCTTGCTGGGCGAAGGCCTGGCTTCGTGCTGGGCCTCATCCGGCAGGCCTCGTCCGATGCTTATTCGTACGATGCGCTTCCGATTAAATTTTCCGATTCCGGAATTCATTTCCGATACGAACAATATTTAATATTTCCGATTCCGGAATTAATTTCCGTTTCGAACAAATATTTAATATTTCCGTTTCCGGAATTATTTTCTGATACCGGTAATATTTCCGATTCTGACAATATTTCCGTTTCCGGCAATATTTCCGATTCTGGCAATATTTCCATTTCCGATAATATTTTCCGACACGTACCATGTTTCCGTTTCCGGCAACATCTACGACTTGGATAATATTTATATTTCCGATACGATCCATATTTCCGTTTCCGGCAATATCATCGTTTCCGGAGTATTCATTCCTTGCCTGTGACGATCTTAGCTCCCACTGAAACCAAGATCCGTCGGTTCCGAATATTCATAGATGGAGTATTTAATGCTATTAAATACTTGATCCGTTTACGTACTATTTGTGTGACCCTACGGGTTCAGTCAAGAGTAAGCTGTGGATTAATATCATTAATTCCACTTGAACTGAAGCGGCCTCTAGCTAGGCATTCAGCTCACTTGATCTCACTGAATTATTAACTTGTTAATTAATACTGAACCGCATTTATTAGACTTAACATAGAATGCATACTTGGACCAAGGGCATTATTTCCTTCAGTCTCCCACTTGTCCTTAGGGACAAGTGTGCATTTCCTAATTCCTTTGTCGCTCGATGCTTGCTCTTGAACATAAGGTAAGAGTTGTCATCCTTATTATGTCCAGAGGTGTTCCTCGGTTTCAGAGTTCAACTGATCAAATAAACAGATAATCATAGCCTATGATTCATCCGAGCACGGCCATGCATTTCACAGTTTCTAGCTCTCCGAGTGGCCTTGTACAACTTTTAAGCATCTCATCCCGATTTATGGGAGGACAATCCCAATCTTGCGATCTTGAGATTAGACTTCGTTTGATAGGTGATTACCTGAGCGTTGCCTTTATAGCCTCCTTTTACGGTGCGACGGTTGGTCAACGTCAAAGCAACCAGTTCTCAAACAAGTAATCTCAAATCACTCAGGTATTGAGGATTTAGTGTCTAATAATTTAATGAAATTTACTTATGACAGACTTTCATCTCTTATAGTAAAGTTTCATAGGTCTCGTCCGATACTAGTCTTCCCAAAGTAAGTATCTATGCAAATGATTATGACATTGCCATGTCCACATAGTTCAAGAAACAGAACTACTAGTAATCTTGCATTCTAATCGTCTAACGTTTTCTATGCGTCCAATTTTATAGAAAACTCCGATTAGGGACCATTTTCAACCTTTGACATTCAAGTTCACTTGATAGACATTTCTTAGTCACAGGACTGGTCCTGACAGTCTATCTTGAATATATCGTCAAATTGAAGGGACACATCATTTAATAAACCACAAATTAAATGGAAAAATGAATTCTTTTCATTTATTGTGAATGATTAACCAATAATGTTTTACAAAGATTTAAACTCTAAAACTTTAAAACATTAAACAGAGACATCAAAGCCATTCTCCAATATGCTTGATTCCCATAGCTGCAGTGTGCGAGTTGTGCTTCGCCTGCGGCAGAGGTTTAGTTAATGGATCTGATATGTTGTCATCAGTTCCAATTTTGCTTATCTCGACTTCTTTTCTTTCAACGAACTCTCGTAGAAGGTGAAATCTACGAAGTACATGCTTGACTTTCTGGTGGTGTCTAGGCTCTTTTGCCTGTGCAATAGCTCCGTTATTATCACAATACAGGGCTATTGGTCCTTTAATGGAGGGGACTACACCAAGTTCTCCTATGAACTTCCTTAGCCATATAGCTTCCTTTGCTGCTTCATGTGCAGCAATGTACTCCGCTTCAGTTGTAGAATCCGCAATGGTGCTTTGCTTAGCACTTTTCCAGCTTACTGCTCCTCCGTTGAGGCAGAAGACAAACCCAGACTGTGATCTGAAATCATCTTTGTCGGTTTGGAAACTTGCGTCCGTATAGCTTTTAACAATTAATTCATCATCTCCACCATAGACCAGGAAGTCATCTTTGTGCCTTTTCAGGTACTTCAGAATGTTCTTGGCAGCAGTCCAATGCGCCTCTCCTGGGTCTGACTGGTATCTGCTCGTAGCACTGAGTGCGTACGCAACATCCGGGCGTGTACATATCATAGCATACATTATTGAACCAATCAATGATGCATATGGAATCCCATTCATTCGTCTACGCTCATCAAGTGTTTTTGGGCACTGAGTCTTGCTTAGAGTCATTCCATGAGACATAGGTAGGTAGCCTCGCTTGGAGTCCGCCATCTTGAACCTATCAAGCACCTTATTGATATAAGTGCTTTGACTAAGTCCAATCATCTTTTTAGATCTATCTCTGTAAATCTTGATGCCCAATATGTACTGTGCTTCTCCTAGATCCTTCATCGAAAAACATTTCCCAAGCCAAATCTTGACAGAGTTCAACATAGGAATGTCATTTCCGATAAGCAATATGTCGTCGACATATAATACTAGGAAAGCAATTTTGCTCCCACTGACCTTCTTGTATACACAAGATTCGTCCGCGTTCTTGATGAAACCAAAGTCACTGACTGCTTCATCAAAACGTATATTCCAGCTCCTGGATGCCTGCTTCAATCCGTAGATTGACTTCTTTAGCTTGCATACCTTTTTAGCATTCTTTGGATCCTCAAAACCTTCAGGCTGTGTCATAAACACAGTTTCTGTTAAAACGCCGTTTAAGAAAGCAGTTTTGACATCCATCTGCCATATTTCGTAATCGTAATATGCAGCGATTGCTAACATTATTCGAATAGACTTTAGCATTGCAACTGGTGAAAAGGTTTCATCGTAATCCACACCGTGGACTTGCCTGTAACCTTTTGCAACCAATCTAGCTTTGAAAACTTCAAGTTTCCCATCCTTGTCCTTTTTCAGTTTGAAAACCCATTTGCTTCCAATGGCTTGGTAGCCATCTGGCAAATCGACCAAATCCCATACTTGGTTTTCAGACATGGAGTCTAATTCAGATTGCATGGCTTCTTGCCATTGCTTGGAGCTAGGGCTCGTCATAGCTTGCTTGTAAGTCGCAGGTTCATCACTTTCAAGTAATAGAACGTCATAGCTCTCGTTCGTCAAAATACCTAAGTACCTTTCCGGTTGAGATCTATATCTTTGCGATCTACGCGGGGTAACATTTCTAGATTGACCATGATTCTCACCAGATTCTTCTAAAGATCTCTGAGTTTCATCCTGAATGTCATCTTGAGCATTCTCTAGAGTTTGTTGTTCGACTCGAATTTCTTCGAGGTCTACTTTTCTCCCACTTGTCATTTTGGAAATATGATCCTTCTCCAAAAAGACACCATCTCGAGCAACAAACACTTTGTTCTCAGATGTATTGTAGAAGTAATACCCCTTTGTTTCCTTTGGATAGCCCACAAAGATACATTTGTCAGATTTTGGATGAAGTTTGTCTGAAATTAATCGACAGCTTTGGACGGAGCTCTATTTATAGTGAGTGCAGCTGTATTTAGTGCATGTCCCCAAAATTCTAATGGAAGTTCGGCCTGACCCATCATTGACCTGACCATGTCTAGCAAGGTTCTGTTCCTCCGTTCTGACACACCGTTCCATTGTGGTGTTCCAGGAGGAGTCAATTCTGATAGAATTCCACATTCTTTCAGATGGTCATCAAATTCATAGCTCAGATATTCACCGCCTCTATCAGACCGCAGTGCCTTAATCTTCTTGCCTAATTGATTCTCTACTTCACTCTGAAATTCCTTGAATTTGTCAAAGGATTCAGACTTATGCTTCATTAGGTAGACATAACCATACCTACTGAAGTCATCAGTGAAAGTGATAAAGTAGCTGAAACCACCTCTAGCATTTGTACTCATTGGTCCACATACATCTGTATGGATTAAACCCAATAGTTCATTTGCTCTTTCTCCAACTTTAGAGAAAGGTTGCTTCGTCATTTTGCCAAGTAAACATGATTCGCATTTACCATAATCCTCTAAGTCAAATGGTTCTAGAATTCCTTCCCTTTGAAGTCTTTCTAAGCGTTTCAAGTTTATATGGCCTAATCGACAATGCCACAGATAGGTGAGATCTGAATCATCCTTTTTGGCCTTTTTGGTATTTATGTTATATACTTGTTTGTCGTGATCTAATAAATAAAGTCCATTGACTAATCTAGCAGATCCATAAAACATCTCTTTAAAATAAAACGAACAACTATTGTCTTTTATTATAAAGGAAAATCCCTTAGCATCTAAGCAAGAAACTGAAATGATGTTTTTAGTAAGACTTGGAACATGGAAACATTCTTCCAGTTCCAAAACTAGCCCGGAGGGCAACGACAAATAGTAAGTTCCTACAGCTAATGCAGCAATCCGTGCTCCATTTCCCACTCGTAGGTCGACTTCACCCTTGCTTAACTTTCTACTTCTTCTTAGTCCCTGTGGATTGGAACATAAGTGTGAGCCACAACCTGTATCTAATACCCAAGAAGTTGAATTAGCAAGTATACAGTCTATAACGAAAATACCTAAAGATGGAACGACTGTTCCGTTCTTCTGATCTTCCTTTAGCTTCAAGCAATCTCTCTTCCAATGCCCCTTCTTCTTGCAGTAGAAGCATTCGGATTCAGAAGTGGGTTGACTGACCTTTCTCTTTGCAGATTTGGCGCCAGTTTGCTTAGTTGGGCTGGCTTTGTTGCCACCTTTCTTAGCATTCCTCTTCTTTCCAGATTTCTTGAACTTGCCCCCACGCACCATAAGCACATCCTGCTTATCACTTTTGAGCGTCTTTTCAGCGGTCTTCAGCATACCGTGAAGCTCAGTGAGCGTTTTGTCCAGACTATTCATACTGTAGTTCAGTTTGAACTGATCATACCCGCTATGAAGAGAATGGAGGATGGTGTCTATAGCCATTTCCTGAGAAAATTGCTGATCCAGCCGACTCATATTCTCAATGAGTCCAATCATTTTGAGAACATGTGGACTTACGGGCTCGCCTTTCTTAAGCTTGGTCTCAAGAATTTGCCTATGAGTCTCGAATCTTTCGACTCGAGCCAGATCTTGGAACATGTTCTTCAACTCACTGATGATTGTGAAAGCATCTGAGTTGATGAACGTTTTCTGCAGATCCGCACTCATGGTGGCGAGCATTAGACATTTCACATCCTTGTTGGCATCAATCCAACGATTGAGGGCTGCCTGAGTGACCCCGTCGCCTGCAGCTTCGGGCATCGCCTCATCTAGGACATACTCCTTTTCTTCCTGCATAAGAACTATTTGCAAGTTCCTTTGCCAGTCAAGGAAGTTTTTCCCGTTCAACTTCTCCTTTTCGAGAATTGATCGAATGTTGAATGAATTGTTGTTTGCCATATTAAAAACTACAATTGAAAAGAATAAACAAATAAATAACCATTCACAGTTTCTCTTAATAAACTTAAATTCTAGCATACATGCATAATTCAATGTTTATTAAGCATTTTATTCAAATTATGTGTTCCGGCAGGTGTGAATAAAATGATTCCAAGATCCTAAAATCATTGAAGAACTAAGCACAGTTTGTCGACTTAATCCTAGAACATCTTAGGTAAGCAAAAGCCTTTTGCTAATAGTCTAGAAACTATTCTTGGTTGATAGGTACGTCTAAGAACTTATTAGGTAAACCTATCGAATTTGCCACGACATAAAAGGACTCCTTACTTATATCGTTGAGTTTCACCAAAACTAACATGTACTCACAATTATTTGTGTACCTTGCCCCTTTAGGACCAATAAGTAACACCTCGCTGAGCGAAAACTATTACTAGATTGATGTAAAGGATATCCAAGCAAGTGTATATTTTGGCATGGCACCTTTTAACTCAATTTTTAAGTTTGGAACTTAAGGCTCTTACTATGTTGGTTAGATTTTAAGTGAACTAAAATCCTTAATCATGCAACATAATCAAGCTTTTGATCTCATGCATTTTAAGACATATTTAAAGCAATAAATAACTTAAAACATGCATAAGATATTTGTGATCTAGTATGGCCCGACTTCATCTTGAAGCTTTGACTTCAAAGTCCGTCTTGAAAATCTCCGTGGGAGGCACCATTTTCTTCAAATAGGATAAGCTATAACTAATTACAACTATTTGATGGTTCGCAGACCATATTTGAATTGAAAAATAACTTTGGTACTTTAGACCAATTACATTCAAATTAATGGTACGCAGACCATATTTTCTATCCTATTTGGGCCATACTAGTCACTTCATAACCTGCAAAACAGTACATATACAATATATACCATTCACCCATTCATTATCATGAATGGCCCACATAGCTGGTTAGTAAAACACATTATGCATCACGTAAACATTTGCAGCAATTAATCAAGGGCACCAATAATCTACCAATTATTCAGTCCTTATTAATTCTAATCAAGTTGTTTTAACCTTAAGGATTTGTAGACCTAATCAAGAGTTTATGACTAAAAAGCGCTCCCACTTAAACCAATAAATTCATATGCTTTACCAATTTTAAACATAAAAATGTATTTCTAGTCTAACCGGAAACATACAAATTTATAATTGAATCCAAAAAGTTTAATTTAATTTCAGTCGCATTTAAATTAATTCATGATTTTAATTTTAGTAAAATAATTAGAATAAATAACATTTATTATAATTATAATATTCAAAATTAAAATCCAAGAAAATAATTTAAATTATTAATTTTAAAATTAATTAAAATTACGTGAACTGAAATTTTCAAATTAAACATTCAAAACGATCTAATCGTAACGCAAACACCCTACGCGTTGCACGCCCATGGGCCGCACGCACACAGCCATTGCTGGCCATGTGCGCGCAGCCCATGCGCTCGTCGCATAGCTGCTGCATCCCTATCGCAAGCCTCCGCACGCATTGGTGCTCGCTGCGCGCGCCAGCGCTCATCGCACGCGGGCTATCGCTCGCTGTGCGCGCGCGACATCGCTCGCTGGGCGCGCGACATCGCTCGCTGGGCGCGCGACATCGCTCGCTGGGCGGGCGACATCGCTCGCTGTGCGCGCGAGCAATGCTAGGCGCAGCGCTCGTGGCACGCGAGCTTGCGCTCGCTGCGCGCGAGGCTGCGCGCTCTTGTGCGAGGCAGCGCGCGTTGTGGCGCAGCTCGCTTGCTGCCCACACGCGACTGCCTTGGCTCGCCCTACGCCCACGCCCATTCGTCCATTGGTCGTGGCACACGACACAAGGCAGGGCTGCTGCCTTGTGCTCGTGCACTACGCCCTTGCTCATTGCATTCGTGCCGCATGGGCGACGAGCTCCCTTGCTCGTCGTCGCATGCCCGCATTATACAACACCCCTTAAGGGTAACACGAAGCGTCCATTGCTTCGTGCGTGCAAGTTATATGAACGAATCGCATAAAAATTTAAAATTTATATTTAAAATTAATGACAAATTAATAAATAATATTAATTTCATAATTTTAGGGCGAAAAAATCGAAAATTTATTATCCAATTGATTTCCGATTGTTATGGATTCAAGTCTAGGTCATAAAAATTTAAAATTTATCGTAAATTTACAATTTTTATGGTGGTTTTTAATCATAGGTTTCTAATTAAATTACAATTAATTATGAAAATCAAATTAATTCTAAATTATTCTAATTTTCAACAAATTAATCATAATTACAAATTAGATTGCATAATTAACAAGACTAGGCATTCAAACTTGTTAAACATATGCAGTAGGTCAATCAAAAATTCAAGATTTATCAACAAGAATCGCAAATATTTAATTTAACATCTTAAATTTACGAAATTTTGCATTCGAAAAACTAAAACCTTCGAAAAGTCATAGTTAGGCTTCGAATTTGAGAATTCTGGGTTCGGCAGAAAAATACTCTTTTTGTCAAAATTTTAGAATGCCTTTTACATGCGGAATTGACACAAAAATCACTCAATTCGGATGAGTAACGAAGAAACTGCCGAAAAACTGCGTACGTATAATTAAATAAACGCAATTTGCAATTAATTAACAATTACGAAAATTAATCACCCCTTTTAATTCTTGCAAATTTGTAATATTTAACCATGTTCATGCAATTTAGATTATGAAAATAATAAGGGGCTCGTGATACCACTGTTAGGTTATGATACATATGGCAATTCATAAATCATGCGGAAAAACCATAAACCCAGGAAAACATATTATTTACACATAATCATTTAGCATAGATTAGATGCATACTCTTTGTTGCGTGCCTTCCCTAGCTGCGCCCGAACCGAACAAGAACAAGTCTTTAGGACTCCAAGTGTCGTCCCTCCGTAGATAGTCCACAGCACGTCCGGATCCGCCTTAAGATTGACCAACTAGAATCGCCCTTAAGGTACTATTATTTTCGGCACTTTATAGGCAAATGTGTGACTGAATTTTTCTCTCAAAAACTCACTTTGAATACTTTGAAACTTGTGTTATAAATTGTGAGCCCTAGCCTCATATTTATAGCGGTATGGAAAGGGAATCGAAATCCTATTCAGATACAAATTAATTAAACCTAGAATCCTACAAGAACTCTAATTTAATTAATTTATCAAATAGAATTAGGAATTTAATCATTAACCGAACTCTGCATGTTTTAGGAAACGTGCACGAACACAAACACTTGCACACACACGCACGGCAGCCACGATGGGCCTCATGCGTGCGCGCGAGCAGCAGCCCACTCAGCGCCCGCGCGCGCTGCGCGCTGCGCGTGCTGTGCGCGCTGTGCGCAGCCTGCTGGGCCTGGCCTTGCGCTGGGCCTGGCGTGGCTGTTTGTGCGGCGCGCTTGGCTTGCTGGGCGATGGCCTGGCTTCGTGCTGGGCCTCGTCCGGCAGGCCTCGTCCGATGCTTATTCGTACGATGCGCTTCCGATTAAATTTTCCGATTCCGGAATTCATTTCCGATACGAACAATATTTAATATTTCCGATTCCGGAATTAATTTCCGTTTCGAACAAATATTTAATATTTCCGTTTCCGGAATTATTTTCTGATTCCGGTAATATTTCCGATTCTGACAATATTTCCGTTTCCGGCAATATTTCCGATTCTGGCAATATTTCCATTTCCGATAATATTTTCCGACACGTACCATGTTTCCGTTTCCGGCAACATCTACGACTTGGATAATATTTATATTTCCGATACGATCCATATTTCCGTTTCCGGCAATATCATCGTTTCCGGAGTATTCATTCCTTGCCTGTGACGATCTTAGCTCCCACTGAAACCAAGATCCGTCGGTTCCGAATATTCATAGATGGAGTATTTAATGCTATTAAATACTTGATCCGTTTACGTACTATTTGTGTGACCCTACGGGTTCAGTCAAGAGTAAGCTGTGGATTAATATCATTAATTCCACTTGAACTGAAGCGGCCTCTAGCTAGGCATTCAGCTCACTTGATCTCACTGAATTATTAACTTGTTAATTAATACTGAACCGCATTTATTAGACTTAACATAGAATGCATACTTGGACCAAGGGCATTATTTCCTTCAGATACTTCTAAAGATCTATGAGTTTCAACCTGAATGTCATCTTGAGAATTCTCTAGAGTTTGTTGTTCGACTCGAATTTCTTCGAGGTCTACTTTTCTCCCACTTGTCATTTTGGAAATGTGATATCTTTCCAAAAATATACCATCTCGAGCAACAAACACCTTGTTCTCAGATGTATTGTAGAAGTAATACCCCTTTGTTTCCTTTGGGTAGCCCACAAGGATACATTTGTCAGATTTGGTTGAAGCTTGTCTGAAATTAATCGTTTGACGTATACTTCACAACCCCAAATCTTAAGGAAAGACACATTTAGAGGCTTTTCAAACCATAACTCATATGGAGTCTTTTCGACAGCTTTAGACGGGTTTAGTATGAGTGCGGCTGTGTTTAGTGCATGTCTCCAAAGTTCTATTGGAAGTTCGGCCTGACCCATCATTGATCGTACCATGTCTAGCAAGGTCCTGTTCCTCCGTTCTGACACACCGTTCGATTGAGGTGTTCCGGGAGGAGTCAATTCTGACAAGATTGTGTAGGGGAATACAGTTAAATACATATAACATGTGCGGAACAATCCCCAAATCCAGGAAACATGTATAAAGCACAGATTAAGCAAACTTACAGTCGAAGCGTGTTTTCCCGAGTTTATGATTCACGAACACGAATAAAGAACTCCAATCATCGTTCCTCTATTTGGTTCACCGACACGTTCTGATCCGTCTTGAGATTCGTAGCTTAGACAATGCTCAAGCGTGTTTGTTTTTAGAAAGAACAATTTTGTTTAGAGAGCAAAACTGAAGTACGTAATATTTAGAATTAGGTTTTCAGATTTGAAAAACAAGTTAGGAGTGTGGAATATAACCCTAAGGTTATATTGTGTAACCGGCCAAGGCACAAGGCCCTAACCGGCCACACAAGGCCACACTCACCGAAGCCCACACACACGGCAGCCAAGCATCGCTGCAGTGGGCCGCGGACCTTGTTGCTTTGCTTGCTGCGCTGCTGCCCATTGTGCGCGCACACGGTGTGCCGCGGGCTGGCTGCTTGCTGCACGCAAGTTTGCTGGCTCGTTGGGCCTTGCCCGCATGCGCGCTTGGGTCGACAGGCCGGCAGCTCCGTTGCGGCTCGTATTCGCGACGTACGCCTTACGGCTATTATTTATCGTATCGTACACGACGAATCATTGTCGTACGATACGATTATTCGTTTCGCCCAGCTTATGAATATTCGCGATACGATATACGATTCTGATCCAACGTCATATCATATATTATGTTTTTCGAACTAATTCCTGAAAAGCTAATAAATGAATTTCCGATTCATTTAATCCGGTAATCTGTTACATGCCATTAGTGTGACCTTATAGGTTCAGTCAAGAGTAAGCTGTGAGCCTAATATAGATTAGAACTCACTGACCGGAAGCATTGCTCCAGCTAGCTGTTCCGATCACTTGATCTCACTGAATTAATTTTTCGTAATTAATATGAACCTTGGTATTAGACTTAATGCACGTTGGGTGAAGGACACATTTCCTTCAGTCTCCCACTTGTCATTCAGACAAGTGTGCATTTACATTCCTTTGTCGCTTAGTGTTACTTGCTGAACATAAGGTAAGATCCAAGCCATCCTTATTAGGTCCTGAAGTGTTTCTCGGATTACTGAGATCTATTGTTAAACTTTTACAGACGGTTAAGCCTTAACCATTCACAGCCATGCATTTTCACAGTATCTAACTCTCCGAGAGGCCTTGTTACACAACAACACCATATCCTATCAAAGATAGGAGGACAATACATTCTTGCGATCTATGAACACTCACTTTGATTCATAGTACGCCCAATAACTGCTTTTATAACCTCCTTTTACGGTGCGACGTTTTGCTAGCATTAGAGCGAACTAATTCTCAAACGAGCAATCATAATTACTCATGTTCCGAGGAATGTTTCTAAACACCATTAATGAGAATTGCTTATGACATGACTTTAATCTCTTGAAGTGTTCTCATGGACAATCCGATACAAGATCCAATAAGCTTCTATGCAAAAGATTCTGACATCTAGTTAATCTATTTCAAGAAACCAAACTACAAATCTACTTGCAATCTAATCTTCATTATTCATTGGTCGTCCACCTTTCAATGATCTGGATTAGGGATCCTTTGTGACTTCAATATTGAAGTTCACTTATGGGTGTTTCTTTGTCGAAGTATCCATCTTGACATCCCATTTGAATGTTTTGAATCACATGGACTTTTCATTTAATACTAAACCAAATTAAAAGAATATGAAATAAGAAATTTCATAAATATGAAATGGTTAAACCGATTGTTTTAAACACAGATCTAACATATGTTCTAAAACAAAACTTAGAAAATCAAAGCCATTCTCCAATATGCTTGATTCCCATGGTTGCTACATGTGCGTTGTGCTTCACTTGTGGTAACGATTTACTCAATAGATCAGCGAAGTTGTCGTCAGTTCTAACCTTGGAAATCTCGATTTCTTTCCTTTCAACGATGTGAAATCGCCGCAGTACGTGTTTGGACTTCTGGTGGCTCATAGGCTCCTTTGCTTGGACAATGGCTCTGATCTTGTCGCAATACAAAGCCACTGGTCCTTTAATGGAGGGGACAACCCCAAGTTCTTCGATGAACTTCCAAATCCAAACAGCTTCCTTTGCTGCTTCTAAGGCAGCAATGTACTAGGCTTCAGTTGTAGAATCGGCAATAGTGCTTTGCTTAGCCCTTTTCCAGCTTACTGCTCTGCCATTAAGGCATAACACAAAACCAGACTGTGATCTGAAATCATCTCTGTCGGTTTGAAAGCTTGCGTCCGTATAGCCTTTAACAATTATTAGGTTATGATACATATAAAGCATATATATTTCATGAGGAAAAACCATAAAGCCAGGAATCCAAATTAATTGCCACATAACAATTAACATAATTTAGGATACATACTTATGTAGCGTGCCCTCCCTAGCTTCTCCCGAACCGAACAAGAACAAGTTTAGGACTCCAACTGTAGTCCCTCCGTAGATAGTCCACAGCACGTTCGGATCCGCCTTAGATTTAATTAACTAGAATTCAACCTAAGGTTTTAAGTTATTCGAATATAATTTGTGGCAAATTATTAACTTTAGTTTTAACCTTAAAACTATATGAATACTTGAATTGGGGTTCTTATAAATTGTGAATGCCATCACCTATTTATAGGGTTGGATTATTGGAACTAGAAGCCTACCAGGCTTCTATTAATCTAATCCTATTAGTATTAGACATTAATTAAAACTATTAAGTTAATGTTTAATTTAACAACTAACTCTAGTAGCTTTAGGAAATTAATCCTTAATCTAATCCTAATTGCTTAAGGATTCGACGTATGCACGAACTCAACACACAAACGCATGCACAGCCCACGAGGGGCGATGGGCGCACGCGCGCGGGGAGAAGCCTCGGCCCAGCAGCGCTGCAGCCCATTGCTTGGGCGCGCCAGCCTTGCCTTGCTCGTTGGGCCTGGCCTTGCGTGCTGCTTGGCTGGGCCTGCGTGCCTTGGCGGGCTGTTGTGCTGCCTTGCGCGCATGGGCTTGCTAGGCGCAGGCCTGGCTTCGTGCTAGGCCTTGCGTCTAGCAAGCTCGTCCGATGTTTATTTCGTACGACGCGTTTCCGATTTATTTTCCGATTCCAGAATACATTTCTGATTCGAACAATATTTAATATTTCGGATACCGGAATTAATTTCGGTATCGAACAAATATTTAATATTTCCGTTTCCGGAAATATTTTCCGATTCCAATAATATTTCCGATTCCGACAATATTTCCGTTTCCAGCAATATTTCCGATTCCGGCAATATTTCCATTTCCGATAAATATTTTCCGATACGTACCATGTTTCCGTTTCCGGCAACATCTACGACTTGGATAATATTTATATTTCCGATACGATCCATATTTCCGTGTCCGGCAATATCATCGTTTCCGGAGTATTCATTATTTGCCTTTGACGATTTCAGCTCCCACTGGAATCGAGATCCGTCGATTCCGAATATCGATAAATGGAGTATTTAATTCACTTAAATACTTGATCCGTTCACGTACTATTTGTGTTACCCTACGGGTTCAGTCAAGAGTAAGCTGTGGATTAATATTATTAATTCCACTTGAACTAAAGCGGCCTCTAGCAAGGCATACAGTTCACTTGATCTCACTGAATTATTAACTTGTATAATTAAATAATACTGAACCGCATTTATTAGACTTAGCATTGAATGCATACTTGGACCAAGGGCATTATTTCCTTCAGTCTCCCACTTGTCCTTAGGGACAAGTGTGCATTGCCTAATTCCTTTGTCGCTTGATGCTTGCTCATGAACATAAGGTAAGAGTTGTCATCCTTATTATGTCCAGAGGTATTTCTCGGTTTCAGAGTTCAACTAATCAAATAAACAGATAATCATAGCCTATGATTCATCTGAGCACGACCATGCATTTTACAGTTTCTAGCTCTCCAAGTGGCCTTGTACAACTTTCAGCACCTCATACCGATTTATGGTAGGACAATCCCAATCTTGCGATCTTGAAATTAGACTTCGTTTGATAGGTGATTACCCAAGCGTTGCCGTTATAGCCTCCTTTAATTTTACGGTGCGACGGTTGACAACGTCAAAGTAACCAGGTCTCAAACAAGAAATCTCAAATCACTCAAGTAGTGAGGATTAGTGTCTAATAATTCTAATGAAATTTACTTATGACGGATTTTCATCTCTTACAATAATGTTTCATAGGTCTGCCCGATACTAGTCTTCCCAAAGTAAGTATCTATGCAAATGATTGCGACATTGCCATGTCCACATAGTTCAAGAAACAAAACTACTAGTGATCTTGCATTCTCATCGTCTATTGTTTTCTATGCGTCCACCTTTATAGAAAACTCCTACCAGGGACCATTTTTAACTTTTGACATTCAAGTTCACTTGATAGACATTTCTTAGTCAAAGGACTGGTCCTGACATTCTATCTTGAATATATCGTCAAATTTGAAGGGACTAATCATTTAATACTAAACCAAGATTAAATGGAATATGAAAATACATTTCATATATGATAAATGTTCAACCCTAATGTTTTACAACCATGGGCCTCAAACCCATCTTTAAAACAGTTCATGGAATTCAAAGCTATGCTTAATTCCTAGTGCTACAATGTGAGTGTTGCTTCTCACTTGTTGCATAGGTTTAGTTATCATGCTTTGCCAATCTTAATATCCTTTTCATTGAATGTTCTTCGAGATAGATGATAAGATCTTTTGAGTATGTTTATTTGGTGATATGGTATTTCTTTCTACAATAGTGGTTGTACGCATTTTGCAATGAAGAACCATTAAGCCAACAGACATGTGATCCACCCAAGTTCAGAGAAGAACACTTTAACGTAAACAACCCTGTTTTATAGGCAATAAGTATTTTTACTTCAACTGTATAGGTTGCTATTGATGCTTTGTTTGGATTTACTTATCCAAGCAGTTCATAGATACATGGATGACTTTCCATCTGTATCTTAGAACATAGAAATTAAAATTTTAATTTCCCAGGCAACAACTCATGGTTTTTAATCCATGTTGCCATTTTAAAACACGATGCTCTGTAGCTCGTCCTTGCCAATGGTTAACCCCAAAGGGATCTTGCTTGATCCTTTGCCAGTGTTTATGCGTGTAGCATCAATTATTTAGCATATCTTTATTTCCTTGAATAAAGAACTAATCTTATGTACATTTTCACGTACCATAAGTTTTTCTTGATCTCAATCTAGTTGATCTTCACTTAGATCAATAGAGATTGGTATATGTTCGTCATGCCTAAAGCCATACGATACATTTTTGACGATCCTCATATTATATCATACATGATAAATTCTTTTGCAGAATAATTCTCAATTGAATTCTACTCATGTAACTTTAGCTCATCTAGTTTCAGTAGATACCAAATCCAGCTAAATTCTTTGACATATAATATAGGTTAAGAATCTCATTTAGACTCTTTGATATTTAACTTAGTAAATACTTATACACAGTTCAAACATCTATTACTTAGATTTATTCATATGGGTCGAATTTCTCCAATGGAGTCTTTCGTGTTTGATTTAGTAAATGCCATTACTTAATCTAAAACAATATTATAAGATCTTTGTAAATAGATCTTAATACCCAGTATGTACTAAGTTTCGCCCGGGTCCATCATTGAATGATTTCAAATATAAGTCATTAGCATTTAATGTTATTTCACAACAGAGAGATATGTGTATGATACACATAGTACCAATTAAGATTTATGTACTCCCACTAAACTTCTTACATATCTATAAGAATCATGTACATTTTATGAAACTAAAATACTTATTAGCTTCACTAAAATATTGTTCCAATTCCCAGTTGCTTGCTTAAATCCATACTTAGATTTCATAAGCTAGAATTCATTTCAAGTATTATTTGGATCCACAAATCCTATGACATGCCATGTACATAGTTTCTTCCATCATTTGATTGAGGAATTTTTTTTGTCATCCAATTGCCATATGTACCAATATGCAATCATTGCTTGATTTACAGACTTGAGCATTACGATTTTGCATGAGGCTTCAACAGAATCCATGCCGTGAATTTGCTTGTAACCTTTAGCAACTAATCTAGCTTTGTGTGTGAACACAATTCCATGTTTAATGGTTTTTATCCTTAAAACCAATTTGCAACCAATAGGTGTAAACCATTTTTGCAAATCAACGAAATTTCAATTTTGTTATCAAAACACGGGTGATGTTTTATGGCCTTTAACCATCTAAAAAATTTGAGTCTATATATGGCCTCTAACCATTTTAGGGCATCTAGGTTTCGTCATAGCTTTCTTACAAGTCACAAACTCATTAATCTTCATAATAGTTTGACTGCAAGTTGTAGGTTTTGTACTGTCTGATAGAAGAATCTCATAGTTTCATTGACCTGAACTATATGTTTCTTCACTATCTAATAGAAGAATCTCATAGTTTCAGTTACTTGAACTCTATGCCTACTTGGGTACAGAACATCAAACAATAGAATATCAACAGCCACTTAAAAGTCCTTTAAATATTATGTTCTCCTTGAAGCACTTGTAAAGTCTTCTAAGAGATGTCTATTCTTTAAAGCCACTTCTAAAGTCCTTAAAGAATAAGTGTTCGGATTTTCTGAAGAACTTCTAAAAGCCCTCCGGAACGTCCGTTTATGTTTGTTGTTCGCCTCGAAGACTTTCGAGGTCTATTTTTTCCCACTTGTCATTTTGGAAATTAATCTCCAAAAGGACATTATTTCGAGCAAACAAACATTATGTTCTCAAAAATTCGTGGTAGAAACAATACCCTTGTGTCTCATTTGAATAAATCACAATGAAACATATATCTAACTTGGGCCTTAGTTTGTTGAATAACAAACACTAAGTTTTGCAACTCTTTTCAATAAGATATATATATATATATATATATATATATATATATGTATATATATGTATATATATATATGTATGTATATATATATATATATATATATGTATATATATATATATATATGTATATATTGTTGAAAAGATATTCTGAAATTACTTTTCAAATAGCTTTGACGAATTTGGTTTAGTTTGGTGGTAGTTGAGCATTTTGTTTAGAAATTATCAGAAAATCTTTATTATTCATCATTGATCAAATCAAGTACTAATTGACTTCAATCATTCCAACGTAGATATGTCATATCTTCTGGAGCTAGATCGTGAAATTACAACACACAATCATTGATGATCATTTTTGGTCTTAAGGTAATCATCGTCATGATCTAACCTAGATCTTTATGATTTCTTGCCAAGTGGTGATTTTATACTTTTTTTATAAATCTTTGAACTAGCCAAACAGATTCAAATTTATATCACATTGAGTAAATAAACCAATATTCACTCAAACCTAGGTGAAATAATAAAATCATAAAATTCTTTCTTTAGCTTTGAACTCTATTATCTAGGCGTTCTAACAATAGTTCATATCTTTTGTTACTTTCAACAAGTAAGACTAGCTTGTCTTGAATTGATCTAGAAATCAAGCAACTTTTAAAAGTCCATCAAAATAGAGCTTTTGAATGTTAACTTTGTTGATATAGTCTAAGTAACAATGCCAAAGATTAGTGGAACTCAAGTCAAGGGGTTGATTTAAACCTAGTAAAGTTATTATTGTCAAAGAGTTGTTTGTTTTAATCAAGCATATTGACTCAACCCGTAAATGACCATTTCATTCAAATAACAAACAAACATTGTTTTTGTCTTTCTTGAATGTGAGTCTCTCTGTGTTTGAAAACAGAAATTTAGGTATGTTGATTATGGAACGAAATAGCCATTAAGTTCCAGCCTTTGAAAGGACTAAAAATAAACTAGATGACCCTACAACTAATGTAGCATTGCCATGCTTCATTTCCCACTTGTAGGCCATTTGTGTAGCCTAGCTTCCATTGTTTGAGTTATTACCGAAGTACGAACCTCAAGCGGTATATGATACCAAGGAAGTTTGATTGCTAGGCCACTTCTCTTTAAAGATAAACTTTTAGGTAGAAACAGAATCGTAAATTCCTTTCATTTGTTCCTTTTTTTCCTATTTCTTGTACCCTTTCTTATAGTCTTACGAATTGACTTCTCTAGTGTTGACTTTTATACTTTGTTAGACATGTCCTATGTCACTCCAACAAAATTCTTACCATTTTATTTATGTTGAATATCCTTTTTCAACTAGATGATCTTACCAGAAGCTTCTAAAGTTCTCTAAGCATCGATCTATTCGAATGTCTAGGGACTAGACTCATTCGAGAATTAAATGGACAAAGATATTAGGTTGTTAACCATTGGTAAAGCTGAGCGTTTAAACTCAATGCTTTATGATTTCAAAACTACATTGTATTTTGAATTCACAAGCACCAATCGGTTTGCCATTCGACTTTGATTCTCGAAAACAACCATAAAAGTTGATATAAGAAACGTACATTTAAATTGCTCATTTTCTCTCATTTCCGTGAATCGTTCTTGGATTCATTACCAATCGAGGAAATTTATTGTTACCCTTCTAAAATGATTTATTGCAGTAAAAGATATTTAATTATAAAAAATAATTAAAACATACATTGAAGCATGCAAAGTCTAAACATTTATCATGAGTATTAACTTGGAAATTAAAGCAATCATGCAATTTAAACAAGTCATTAGCATTTTATTCGAATTTATTGTTTCGGCAGGTGTGAATAAATTGATTCTAAGATCCTAAAATCATCGAGAATTAAGCACATTATGTATTTAGACTCAATTCTAAAATATTTTAGGTAACCAAAGCCTTTTCTAATAGTCTAGAAACTACTCTTGGCTGATAGGTACGTCTAAGAACTTATTAGGTAAACCTATCTCATTTGCCACGACATAAAAGGACTCCTTACTTATATCGTTGAGTTTCACCAAAACTAACATGTACTCACAATTATTTGTGTACCTTACCCCTTTAGGATCAATAAGTAACACCTCGCTATGGCGGAAAACTATAACTAAGATTGATGTAAAGGTTATCCAAGTAAGTGTTATTTTGGCATGACACCTTTTAACTCAATTTTTAAAAGTTTGGAACTTAAGGCTCTTACTATGTTGGTTAGATTTTAAGTGAACTAAAATCCTTAATCATGCAACATAATCAAGCTAGAATCTCATGCATAATTAAGACATATTTAAAGAAATAAATAACTTAAAGCATGCATAAGATATAAATGTGATCTAGTATGGCCCGACTTCATCTTGAAGCTTCAACTTCAAACTCCGTCTTGAAAATGGCTTGGAAACTCCGTCTTGAATTTCGCCAAATAGGATAAGCTATAATTTAAACTAATTACAACTATTTGATGGTACGCAGACCATATTTAAAGCAATAAATTTTGGTACTTTAGACCAATATTACATTCAAATTAATGGTACGCAGACCATATTTTCTATCCTATTTGGGCCATACTAGTCACTTTCCATAACCTGCAAAAATATACCATTCACTCATTCATTTATCAATGAATGACCCACATAGCTGGTTAGTAGAACATATTATGCATCACATAAATATTTGCATCAATTAATCAAGGGTTCCAATAATCTACCAATTATTCAATCCTTATTAATTCTAATCAAGTTGTTTTAACCTTAACGGAATATAGACCTAATCAAGAGTTTATGACTAAAACGCTCCCACTTAAACCAAGAAATTTACATGCTTTACTAATTTTAAACACAAAATTGTATTTCCTAGTTTAACCGGAAACATACAAATTTAATTAAAATTTAAAGCTCATATAAATTATTATTTGAATCCTTTGATTTAGTTTCAGTTTTTTTTTAAAAAATTAATTTATATTTAATCAAGGTTTTAATTTTAGTAAAATAATTAGTATAAATAAAATTTCTAATAATTAAATTATTCTAAATTAAATTCCAAGAAAATTTTAAATTACGAATTTTAAATTTAATTAAAATCGTTTTCCAATTGAAAATCAAAATTAAATTAAAACGAATCAATCGGGTCAAGACGAGGCCATGGGCTTGCGCCCATGCCCCGTCGAGTCCACGAGGCTGCATCGCCCCACTCGAGTGATAGCACAGCAAGGCACAAGCAGCCACGCGCAAACGCAGCAAGCCAAGCAAGCCACGCTTGCGCGCAGCATCTTGCTCGTTGTGTCTTAGCGTTGCTAGCTGGGCGAGGCTGCGCTCGCTGGGGCGGGGTAGCGCTCGCTGGTCGAGCCAGCTCTTGCTCCCTGCGCGCGCGCGCCTCATCTCGCATGGTGCATTGCCTCTCGCCCCTTCCGCCCATGCATCGTCGCAGCACTCGACGCAAGGCAGGGCTACTGCCTTGTGCTCGCGTGCCACATGCTTGCTTGCTGCATATGTACCGCATGGGCGACGTGCTCCCTTGCTCGTCGTCGCATGCCCGCACTATACAACACCCCTTAAGGGTAACACTTAGCGTCCATTGCTTTGTGCGTGCAAGATTCATGAGCGGATTTTATAAAATCAAAACTTTATAATTTAAATTTATAGCTAGACGAATTAATAAATCATATTAATTTCATAAATTTAGGGCGAAAAATCGAAAATTTATTATTCAAATTAATTTCCGATCAAGTTTTTTTTCATGGATTCAAATCTAGGTCATAAAATTTTAAAATTTTCCAAATTTAACAAATTTTATGGTGGTTTTTAATCATGGATTCCTAATTTAATTGTCAATTAATTATGAAAATCAAATCAAATTCTAAATTATTCGAATTTCAACAAATTAATTACAATTACAAATTAGGTTGTATAATTAACAATCTTAGGCATTAAAATTGTTAAACATATACAGTAGGTCAATCACAGATTCAAGATTTACAAACAAGAATCGCAAATATTTAATTTAACATCTTAAAAATTACAAATTTTGCCTTCGAAAAACTAAAACCTCCGAAAAGTCATAGTCAGGCTTCGAATTTTGGAATTCTGGGTTCGGCATCAAATATTTGATTTTAGTCAAAATTTTAAAACGCCGTATACATGCGAAATTCACTATAAAATTATACGATTCCGACCATTATTGACTAAACTGCCGAAAATTCTGCGAACATATAATAAAATAATCGCACGAATTTGCAATTAATTACAAAAATCGAAATTAATCACCCCTTTATTCATTTTAAATTTATAAAATTTAACCATGTTAACTATAATTGATTATGGAATTAATTAGAGGCTCTGATACCACTGCTAGGTTATGATACATATAAAGCATATATATTTCATACTGAAAAACTATAAAGCCAGGAATCCAAATTAATTGCCACATAACAATTAGCATAATTTAGGATACATACTTATGTAGCGTGCCCTCCCTAGCTGCTCCCAAACCGAACAAGAACAAGTTTAGAACTCCAAGTGTAGTCCCTCCTTAGATAGTCCACAACACGTTCGGATCCGCCTTAGATTTAATTAACTAGAATTCAACCTAAGGTTTTAAGTTATTCGAATATAATTTGTGGCAAATTATTAACTTTAGTTTTAACCTTAAAACTATATGAATACTTGAATTTGGGTTCTTATAAATTGTGAATGCCATCACCTATTTATAGGGTTGGATTATTGGAACTAGAAGCCTACTAGGTTTCAATTAATCTAATCGTATTAGAATTACACATTAATTAAAACTATTAAGTTAATGTTTAATTTAACAACTAACTCTAGTAGCTTTAGGAAATTAATCTTTAATCTAATCCTAATTGCTTAAGGATTCGACGTATGCACGAACTCAACGCACACACGCACGCACAGCCCACGAGGGGCGATGGGAGCGCGTGCGCGCGCGGATAGGGGTGTAAATGAGCCGAGCCGAGCCGAGCTTTACCCTGTTCATGTTCATGTTCATTTAACTTATACGAGCTCGAGCCCGAGCCCGAGCTTTTAACCGAGCTCAAAAATTTGTTCAAGCTCGGTTCGTTTAAAATATTTTGTGTTTGCTAACTGTTCGTGAACGGCTCATTTATTAATCGAGCCGAGTTTATAAACGAGCTTTCTTAAACGAGCTTTAGAGTATAACCACTTGAAAATCTAACAAATTATAATTATATCTAATACTCCCTCCGTCCCGGAATACTTGAGCTGTTTTCCTTATCAGGTCGTCCCTTAATACTTGACCTGTTTCTAAAAATGGAAATATTCTAACAATATTATATTATTTCTCACTCCACCCCTATTAACCCACCTACCCCCTACTCCATACAAAAAATAATTAAAAATTCAACCCCTACTCTCCCCAACCCCACCTCTTAACCCACCTCCCACTAACTACATTAAAATAATACCCCACTATCAATTACTACCTATTAAATTAAATAAGTCAATTCAAGTCCCTTAAACTCTGTGCCGGTCAAACCGGGTCGAGTATTCCGGGACGGAGGGAGTAATAAAGATTAAAGTATACATTACTTTATTTGATAAACAAACTAATAATTTAGAAAGAGTCAAAGAGCAATAATTTAGCAATTAAAATTTTATTTCAAAATATTTTTATTCTACTATAGATTCCAAAAGTCAAAAACATGATTTTTATTTATATTTGAAAAATATATATATGGTAAAATATGATACATAACATAACTAGACGAACTTGTTCACGAACATAAATGAACGAGTTGTTCATGAACATAAATGAACAAGTTGTTCATGAACTTAAATGAACGAGCATACATATGTTCATGTTCAAGCTCGTTTATTAAGCGAGCTTCAAAAGTTGTTCAAGCTCGGCTCGTTTAGTAAATGAACGAACATGAACGAGTTTTAAACGAGCCCGATCCCGAGTAGTTTATTGACCGGCTCGGCTCATTTACACCCCTACGCGCGGAGAAGCCTCGGCCCAGCAGCGCTGCATCCCATTGCTTGGGCGCGCCAGCCTTGCCTTGCTCGCTGGGCCTGGCCTTGCGTGCTGCTTGGCTGGGCCTGCGTGCCTTGGCGGGCTGTTGTGCTGCCTTACGCGCATGGGCTTGCTATTCGCAGGCCTGGCTTCGTGTTGGGCTTTGCGTCTAGCAAGCTCGTCCGATGTTTGTTTCGTACGACGCGCTTCCGATTAATTTTCCGATTCCGGAATTCATTTCCGATTCGAACAATAATATTTCTGATTCCGGATTTAATTTCCGTTTCGAACAAATATTTAATATTTCCGTTTCCGGAAATATTTTCCGATTCCAATAATATTTCCGATTCCGACAATATTTCCGTTTCCGGCAATATTTCCTATTCCGGCAATATTTCCATTTTCGATAATATTTTCCGATACGTACCATTTTTCCGTTTCCGGAAACATCTACGACTTGGATAATATTTATATTTCTGATACGATCCATATTTCCATTTCCGGCAATATCATCGTTTCCGGAGTATTCATAATTTGCCTTTGACGATTTCAGCTCCCACTGGAACCGAGATCCGTCGATTCCGAATATCCATAAATGGAGTATTTAATTCACTTAAATACTTGATCCGTTCACGTACTATTTGTGTGACCCTACAGGTTCAGTCAAGAGTAAGCTGTGGATTAATATTATTAATTCCACTTGAACTGAAGCGGCCACTAGCTAGGTATACAGTTCACTTGATCTCACTGAATTATTAACTTGTATAATTAATTAATACTGAACCGCATTTATTAAACTTAGCATTGAATGCATACTTGGACCAATGGCATTATTTCCTTCAACAATCAACTCATCTGTACCACCATAGACCAGAAACTGGTCCTTAGTTCTTTTTCAGGTACTTTAGGATATTCTTGGCAGCAGTCCAATGCGCCTCACCTGGTTCTGACTGGTACCTGCTCGTTGCACCGAGTGCAAACGAAACATCTGGGCTTGTGCAAATCATAGCATACATGATGGATCCAATAGCCGAAGCATATGGAATTCCACTCATCTTTCTATGCTCATTAGATGTCTTGGGACACTGAGTCTTGCTTAGATATGTGCCATGTGTCATGGGTAGATGGCCTCTCTTGGCTTCCATCATATTGAACCTAGCTAGCACTTTGTCAATGTAAGTGCTCTAGCTTAGTCCAATCATCCTTTTAGATCTATCCCTATAGATCTTGATGCCCAATATGTACTGTGCCTCTCCTAAGTCCTTCATTGAGAAACACTTTCCAAGCCAAGTCATTACAGACTCCAGCATGGGAATGTCGTTTCCAATAAGTAGTATGTCATCTACATACAAGACTAAGAATGCAATTTTACTCTCAGTAACCTTCTTGTACACACAAGATTCGTCCTGATTCTTGATGAAGCCAAACTTATTGACTGCTTCATCAAATTGTTTATTCCAGCTCCTTGATGCCTGCTTTAATCCATAAATGGAATTCTTAAGCTTGCATACCTTTCCTTGATTCCTTTGATCAAACGAAACCCTCCGCCTGTGTTATAAACACTGTCTCTTCAAGAACACCGTTCAAGAAGGTAGTTTTGACATCCATTTGCCATATTTCATAGTCATGAAACGCGACAATTGTAAGGATTATCCGAATAGACTTAAGCATAGCAACTGGAGAAAAGTAGTCAACGCCGTGAACTTGCCTGTAACCTTTTGCTAACAATCTAGCCTTGTATATGCATACAATTCCATCTTTCTCTTTCTTCAATTTGAAGACCCATTTGCATCCGATAGGTGTAAACCCATCCGCCAAATCTACCAAATCCCATACTTGATTTTCAGACATGGAGTCTATCTCGGATTTCATGGCCTCTAACCATTTAGTGGAGCTTGGGCTCGTCATAGCTTGCTTGTAATTCATAAGTTCATCGTTATCTAATATGAGAACATCTAAGTTTTCAGTCAAGAGGACGCCTGTCCATCTGTCCGGCTGAACCTTAGTTCTATGTGACCTACGAGGGGGAACAACGTCTTGAGGAACTACTCCCACCGGTTCTTCTAAAGGCCTTGGAGGTTCTTCACCTTGAACTGCTTCTAAAAAGTTCTTGGTTCGTTGTTTGTCTCGAATCTCTTCGAGGTCTATTATTCTCCCACTTGTCAATTTGGAAATATGATTTCTTTCCAAAAAGACACCGTCACGAGCAACGAATACTTTGTTCTCTGACTTGTTGTAGAAGTAATACCCCTTTGTTTCTTTTGGATACCCAACGAAGAAACATTTGTCAGATTTTGGTTCGAGCTTGTCCGAAATTAATCGCTTGACATATGTTTCGCAACCCCAGATCTTTAGAAAAGACAACTTTGTAAGTTTCCCAGTCCATAATTCGTATGGAGTCTTTTAAACAGCTTTCGACGGAGCATGATTCAGTGTGAGTGCTACTGTTTGCAACGCATGTCCCCAAAATTATAAAGGAAGTTCGGCTTGACCCATCATTGACCTGACCATATCGAGTAAGGTCCTGTTTCTCCGTTCCGACACTCCATTCCATTGAGGTGTCCCAGGAGCAGTCAATTCAGAAAGAATACAACATTCTTTTAGATGGTCATCAAACTCGTGGCTAAGATATTCACCTCCTCGATCTGATCTTAGAGCTTTGATTTTCTTGCCAGGTTGATTCTGTACTTCATTTTGAAATTCTCGGAATTTCTCAAACGATTCAGACTTGTGTTTCATTTAGTAAATATAGCCATATCTACTGAAATCGTCCGTAAACGTTATGAAATAGCTCAAATCACCTCTAGCTTTCGTACTCATAGGCCCACATATGTCTGTATGTATTATCCTTAGTAGTTCGCTTGCTCTTTCTCCCACCTTTGAGAAAGGTCGCTTTGTCATTTTTCCAAGTAAACAAGATTCGCATTGACCAATCTTCTCTAAGTGGAATGATTCTAGAATGCCCTTCCTTTGAAGTCTTTCCATGCGTTTTGTGTTTATATGGCCTAATGGACAATGCCACAGATATGTGAGATCGGAATCACCAGTTTATCCTTTTTGTTATTTATGTTATAAATGTGTTTGCTCGTATCTAGCACGTATAGAACATTTTCTTGTTGTGCTGAACCATAAAACATTCCATTCAAAGAAAAAGAACAACTAATGTCTTTAAATTGAAAACTAAAACCTTTAGAATCCAAACTTGAAACAGAAATGATGTGTATGGTGATACTAGGAACATAGTAACAGTTTTCTAGTTCCAAAACAAAACCACTAGGCAAAGAAATAAAATAAGATCCTACGGCTAATGCAGCAATCCGTGCTCCATTTTCCACGCGTAGATCCATCTCGCCTTTATCAAGCTTTCTACGTCTCCTTAGTCCCTACGAATTGGAACATAAGTGTGAGCCACAATCAGTATCTAATACCCAAGAAGTAGAATTTGCAATATTACAATGTATAACATACATACCTGAAGGAGAAGCGACGTTTCCGTCCTTCTTTTCTTCCTTTAGTTTAGGGCAATCTCTTTTGTAATAACCAATTTCATTACAATTGAAGCAATGTGATGTAGATGGAGAATAATTCTTCTTCATTTTCCTCTTAGAGGGTGCCACTTGCCCTCCTGGAGTAGATGGAGATGCACCCTTGCTTTGGATCTTCCCCGGAAACTTTTTCTTGATTTTCTTACTCTTTACTTTTAGTGACGCTTGCTTATCACTTACAAAGTCCAATTCATATTGATTAAGGAAATAGATTATCTCACTAACGATGTTCTCCCTTTTCTTGGAGAAAAAGTGTAGCTTGAATTTCTTATAACCAGGGTGAAGAGAATTCATAAGTATTCCCGCAGCTGTAGAATCTCGAAATGGCTCACCAAGTAGCTCAAGGAGGTTGAGAAGCCCAACCATTTTCTTTGTATGAGCCTTAATTGGTGTTCCATCTGTCATTTTAAGATCAATGACCCTTTCCCTTGCCTTTTGTCTTTCGACGTCAAAGCAACAACCCAGTGGAGAATTAAGCTTTAGATCTCCAAATGAATGTACCAATTCAAAGACATTTTGGTCGACATGTTGACCACCATGTTGTAATCTACCACGACATATAACCCTAAGATGCCTTAGGAGTTCCCATGGCTCATATGCAATGAACCTTGCACTCCAATCCTTGGGGATTGAGCCAATTAAGAATAAGATCCATCACTAGCGACATGTGGTTCGCCCACGCACTGTGCTTTTCTGGAGTCATATACTTTGAGTAATAGCTGGGGATGGGATTGTCAACAACATATTCAATGTTGTTCCACCTAAGGACTTGCCGAAGCTTCCTCTCCCAATCAAGAAAGTTTGATAGGTTCAATTTTACATCCAGAATTTCGGTTACTTTGAGTGTTGGTTTGATTGCGGCCATTTGATTACTACATTTGAAAAGAATTTGCAATAAATAACCATTCATAACTTAATAACTTTGAAATAAGTGCGAACATGCAATCATTAAAGCTATTAAAAATTCATTCATGCAAAAGCAAAACATGGTCCAAAAATGAATGAAACGATTCCAAGACCCTAAAAGTACTAAATCTTTAAGCAGTTTTGGCTTGTCTTAAGTCTTTTAATATTCTAGGTAAGCAAAATCTATTGCTAGTAATCTCCAAATTACTCTAGGTCAATAAATTAATACCAAAATTTACCCCATTTCCACAACATATGCCATTGTTGTTTGAGTTATAATCACAATCAACGTGTTCCTTTGGGATACCTTACCATCTAAGTCAACTAAAATAGCACCTCGCTTTGGCGGAAACCTACTACGTTAGATCCTTAGATTTTTGTAAGTGCTTGATTTGGAAGGCAATTTTTGAACTCAATATTACTTTGGACCTAGTTGTTTCGGTTTGATTATTTAGCGAACTAAATCTAATCGAGCATACAAACAACATTCATGCATAATATATTCATTAAATCACAATACATAGTGCATAAATAAAATTGGTGAACTAGTATGGCCCAAAACTCTTGTCTCGAAGAATCCAATCTTCTTCACCATCTTATTAGCTTGGCATCGTCTTGAACTTCATTCAATGTTAACTTAAAGTTCTAAACTAGAAATACTTGAAATAATAAAAATTACATCAAAATTTCAATGGTACGCAGACCATATTTAAAACTTTACATTCAAAGATAAAATGATTCGCAGACCGTATTTAAGTATCCTAGATTGGCCATACTAGTCACTTTGAGTACCTGCATTACATGAAATATATATTCTATGAATTCATCCATTTGTATCCTAAAACGAATGGCCCAATTAAATATGCAAGTATTTACGTGATTTATTTATAGATCACGTTCACATAAACGCGTCCTAAAAGATTAATCAATTCCGAATTATTAATCCTTAGAATTTATGCCAAACAAAATTTAATTTAATTAATAAAGCGCCCTACGAAAATAATTAAAATAATTATTTCATTTTAATTTCATTAAGCGGCTCCCACTCAAACCAATATTTTATTTAGGATAATTAATATTAAATATTTAATTAAACTCACGGCCCAACCCAAGTTAAATAAAATAAATAATTAATTATCCCCGTTAGCCATTTTTATGCAAATATTAAATTTTAAAGCCCAACGAACAAAATTACCCAAATATTGTGCAATGCGGGCTAGGCTTGCGCCCAGCCCAGCACTGCCATGTGCGATGTGGCCTTACGAAGCCACGAGGCCCATCGCCCCTGCCTCGCAAGCCCCATGGCACACCCTTGCAGCCATCGCTGCTCCTGGCCTTGCTGTACTCGTGTTGTGCTGCGCGCAAGGCAAGGCAGCAGCGTTGCTGCTTGCTTGCTGCTCGCAAGCCAAGGCCTGCCTTGCTTGCTCCTTCGGCCAGCGCGCGCAGCACGCCCGCTTGCTTGCTGGCTGCCCACGTTGCTGCGCCTGTGTTGTAGGGAGGCAGCGCGCATGGGCTACACTGAGCCACACGCACCGCACACCCCTTGTCTCGTGCCTTTGGTTCGTGCCGTACGAACCAACTAATTAAAAAAAATACAATTTCACGAAATCATATTTGCATTAGTTATTTTTCACAAAATTAACAAATTAATAATTTTTATTTTCGAAAAATAACAAGTTTACGATTTATTTATTTTTACAACAATCCAATTTTGCAAAATTTATTAAATCTAGGCTAACAATATTCAAATTTAACGAACGAACAATGTCAACAAAAATTTGAACATTTTGATAATCGAATCTAAAATTTTAAATCGTTCTAAACATTCAAAATTCAGATTTTTACCAATTTGGTTTAAGTGTTGATTAAAATTAACGAATCTAATAAAAATTTTAATCCAATAATTTTTAAAGACAGCCACTTTATATGAAATTATATTCCCTTTCCCAATTAACCAAATTTCCAGATCTGAAGTATTTAAAAAATCAATTTGCGATCTAAAAATTTCAAATTTGGGGAAAGTGAAATTAGGGTTTATACTTAACATTTGTGGCCGAAAAGTTTATCATAATTTTAAAATATACCTAAGAACATTAGGGAAAAATTTCATTCAATTTCGAGTAGTTTAGGTCGGCCAATTAATACTTTCTGAAATTGTTAATTTTAATTCGTTAATTAACAAAAACGCCCAAAAACTCATACTTCGAGGCTTGTTTTTGCAATTCTGTTAAAATGAGTTGATCTTAGGAAATCGTATTCAATCAGATTAGGGTCAGAAAAATCAAAATTTCGAAACTTTTTGAATTCAGAGCGGAACAATCCCCAAAGCCAGAAAATATGTATAAAGCACATATTAAACAAACTTACATTCAAAGCGTGTTTTCCCAAGTTTATGATTCAAGAAAACGAACAAAGAACTCCATTCGTCGTTCCTCTATTTGGTTCACCGACGCGCTCAAATCTGTCTTGAGATTTGTAGCTTAGACAACGCTCAAGAGTGTTTGCTTTTGGGAAGAACAATTTTGTGTAGAGAGCAAAACTGAACTTACCTAATATTTAGAATTAGGTTTCCGGATTGGAAAAACAAGTTAGGAGTGTGGAATATAACCCTAGGGTTATATTGTGTAACCGGCCAAGGCACAAGGCCCTAACCGGCCACACAAGGCCACACTCACCGAAGCCCATACACACGGCAGCCAAGCATCGCAGCAGTGGACCGCGGGCCTTGCTGCTTTGCTTGCTGCGCTGCTGCCCATTGTGCGCGCACAAGCTGTGCAGCGGGCTGGGTGCTTGCTGTACGCAAGCTTGCTGGCTCCTTGGGCCTTGCGCGATTGCGCGCTTGGCTCGACGGGCCGGCAGCTCCGTTGCGGCATGTATTCGCGACGAACCCCTTACGACTATTAAAAATTATCGTATCGTACACGACGAATCACAGTCGTACGTTACGATTATTCGTTTTGCCCAGCTTACGAACATTTGCGATACGATATACGATTCCTATCCAACGTCATATCGTATATCATGTTTTTCTGAACTAATTTTCGAAAAGCTATTAAATGAATTTCCGATTCATTTAATCCGATGATCTGTTACATGCCATTGGTGTGACCTTCTAGGTTCAATCAAGAGTAAGCTGTGAGCCTAATATAGATTAGAACTCACTGACCGGAAGCATTGCTCTAGCTAGCTGTTCTGATCACTTGATCTCACCGAATTAATTGTTCGTAATTAATCTGAACCTTGGTATTAGACTTAATGCACCTTGGGTGAAGGACACATTTCCTTCAGTTTCTACATTCTTTCAGATGGTCATCAAATTTATAGCTCAGATATTCACCGCCTCTATCAGACCGTCGTGCTTTAATCTTTTTGCCTAATTGATTCTCTTCTTCACTCTGAAATTCCTTTAATTTGTCAAAGATTCAGACTTATGCTTTATTAGATAGACATAACCATATCTACTGAAGTCATCAGTGAAAGTGATAAAGTAGCTGAAACAACCTCTAGCATTTGAACTCATTGGTCCACATACATCTATATGGATTAAACCCAATAGACCAGTTGCTCTTTCTCCAACTTTAGAGAAAGGTTGCTTTGTCATTTTGACAAGTAAGCATGATTCGCATTTACCATAATCCTCTAAGTCAAATGGTTCTAGAATTCCTTCCTTTTGAAGTCTTTCTACGCGCTTCATGTTAATATGGCCTAATCGACAATGCCAAAAATAGGTGAGATCTAAATCATTCTTTTTGGCCTTTTTGGTATTTATGTTATAAACTTGTTTGTCGTGATCTAGCACATAAAGTCCATTGACTAATTTAACAGATCCATAAAACATCTCTTTAAAATAAAACGAGCAACTATTGTCTTTTATTAAAAGGCTAAATCCCTTAGCATCTAAACAAGAAACAGAAATGATGTTTTTAGTAAGACTTGGAACATGGAAACACTCTTCCAGGTCCAAAACTAGCCCAGAGGACAACGACAAATAATAAGTTCCTATAGCTAATGCATCAATCCTTGCTCTATTTCCCACTCGTAGGTAAACTTCACCCTTGCTTAACCTTCTACTTCTTCTTAGTCCCTGTGAATTAGAACATAAGTGTGAGCCAAAACCTATATCTAATACCCAAGAAGTTGAATTTTCAAGTATACAGTCTATAACGGAAATACCTAAAGATGGAACGACGGTTCCATTCTTCTAATCTTACTTATATTTGGGACATTCTCTCTTGTAATGGCCAATTCCATCACAATAAAGACAGCTTGATGTGGACTTGTCCTACTTTGTCTTCTTTCTGGGAACTGACTCAGCATTGCCCTTGGACTTTCCACCTTTCTTGAAGGGTCTCCCTTTAGCCTTCAGTAAATCTTTGTCTTAAGAGTCAAGTACTATTTCATCTTTTTTGACTAGCCGAATAAACTCACGAATTGTCTCTTCTCTTGGTTCACTCATGTAGTATTGCCTGAAGCGTCTAAATCCTTCATGAAGTGAATTAAGTAAGATGGAGATAGCCATCCTTTCGCTTATTGGTGAACCTAGCAGACTCAAGTGATCAAACCATGATAACAAGTAGTGGCAGGCTAAATCGCACTCCTATCAAAGATAAACCTAAAGTTCACCAAATAAAAATATAGCAAGGGAAGTAGGGATCGTATCCACAGGGAAACAATGTTCTTTCTACTATTAATCAACAAGTCTAGACTATTGGTAATAAGGGATTAGGTTTGGTTTTCAAATTAAAACTAAGGCAATAATTAAATCGAAAAATATCAATATTAAGGGAATTTAGGGCAACGGTTCACCACAAATGCAGACCGGGATTATACAATGGACAACAACAATCAATCAACAAACATAACTAGGAAAACATGCATCTCTCGAATCTGATGAATTCCTTAGGAAAATATAACTAGCAGGCTCTCGCTATGTACTAGAAACAAATCCTATCTAATAGCCACAGATCAAAAACATCAGATTTATACCTCTCGGCGCATAATCTAAGGTAAATCAAACTCAAATAAAATAGTCCAGCTGAATAGAATTGACGAACAATTATAATAGGCTATTGAAATAAAAATAAGTTAATCAATAATCATGTCCGCATTCAATCCTAATCATGCATTCATGGATCCCCTAAACCCTAGAAATTAAACTACTCACTCATATTAACAATAAACAAAGCAACTACTATTATTGAAGGCATGATTGAAACAAAACAATAAAGCAAAATAAGAATCAATACCTAAATGAAGAACGGAAGAATGAATGAAAAATCGAAACTTTGATTAAAAATAAAACTAGGTGTTTAACAATTTGAGAGCCTAAAACTAAGCTAAGGATAAAACTAAGTGCTGATAATTAGATCTACTAAATATATAAGGCTTAGTATTTATAGTTTGCCCAAAATAAAAGCGAAAACCGGAAATAAAACTTGCGAAAAAACGCTGGAGGTTGGCCTCGCCCGATCGGTCAGATGGCCGCCCGCTCGGGCATTCTACTCAACAAACAGGTCGATCGGGCAGAAATCCGCCCGATCGGGCGCCCATCCGCCATGTCTCCTTATTTATTCGTCGGAATTAGGCGAGTGACCACTCGTTGGAAAGTTCTTGAAGTCTAGAATCCAACCCAATTACATTCATTTCATTTGGAGTTGTAAAACTTGAGTTATGATCAAAAGAGTAGACGAGTGTCGATTTTCTACTTCTTTCACTATTCGCTTTGCTTGAATACTCTTCCAACTCAATGTCTGTGCTCTCGAAAGTACATAATCTCTTGTATTGATTCAAATGAGTAGGAAATGCACAAAAAATATGCTAATTACTACAATGATGAACCTGAAACTACAAACACACTACAAGGAGCACATTAGTACTAAAAAATCGTTCCGAAGAGCTCATTTGAGATAAAAACGTACTAAGGGACGGGGGTAAAAACTCTATATAAAATGCATATATCAAACTCCCCCAAGCTAGATCCTTGCTTGTCCCTAAGCAAGGAAATAATCGATGAATACGTAAATCAACTTCACCCGCAACACATCTCAAAACAATGGATACGATTCAAGGTAAAATCCAACAAGCATGCATCAATCTCAACCAATCAAATTCATTCGACCACAAATCCTCCCTAACAATCGTCACGCAAAGAGAACTACAAGTGTACATGGAATTCAAGACTAGCGCTTACACATCTTCACTCATTTATGTGGCCGGTATAAAAATGTACCTGTTCGCTCTCCTCCCAACAATGTATGTGAACAATTCCCTCCCAAACTCACAACACTAGTGTGTTTAAAAGGACATGCACTCAACGCAACAGTCGACTCGGAATATGTCATGTCAAAACTTGCATTAATAAACAACTACTTTCACATTAATATGACTCTATGCACAAAAGTCGGAAGGTCTTCAAAGCTTGTAATGTAAGGCTTAGGTAAGGGTATGGTAAATTTGGGTAAAATGTGAGCGCAAATCTTTAGCTTTGGGGAGCCAAAATCCTTGTATAACCAATGATCGTAAATGAATAATGAATACAACTCTCCCACTCAACACTTGAAAATGCATCAAACAAACCACACAATACTTTTTTCACCTTTTTCATCCATACAACCGATCACCCATAAGAATATAAAATTGCAACACTTGAGTGAAACTATGCTTTGAATTTTTCGAAAGCAATGAATATTTTTTCCTTTTTTCTCAATTTCTTTATTTTTTTTCTTTTAGGAACCTTCACTTGGAAACAACCGAACATTTTCAATTCTTCTCATCTTTTTTTTTTGCTCATTTTTTTTCATCTCACCATATAAGAACAAGAAGAACTCCCTTATCGTTTTCTCCACCCAAATTGTGCTCAAATGAAGCACACTACAAGTACCTCACCTCACCCACTAATAGCTCCCCCAATCCAAGCTTAGGACTAGTAACCAATGGGGCTTAAATGGGCTTGTAATGTGGTTTTTACCCGAATAGAAGGGGACATTCAACAATATGGGTAGCAAGAAGGGAACAAATGTATCTACAATCTTCTGAAGGCCACCTAAATAGAAAAAATGCATTCGTCCTCCTCAATGTGCATGCATGTGACCCATAAATCATTACTAACAGTTGCAAATCAATACTCAAAATCAATGACATACCAGGAAGCTAACACACATTCCTAACCGAATCAACTAGCCAAGCACCAAGTCCACAAATAGTTGGTCAAAGTTGACTCATGCAAAGGCATAAAAATAGTCGAATATTAAATCATGGCCAACATATCGACAATGCTCGTCATCAAAAACAAAGAATCAAAACAATTTTCAATCAAGGGGCACAAGGAAGCATGATTTTGTATTCATTGGAACGTTATTTTGTTTTTTCAAAAGCGATAAACTACTCTAGAAAGCAATAACACATACCTCCCTCAAGCCAAACTCAGCGATATCCTCAGTGCTTGAAGGAGTGGAGATCGAGGGTCTCAATTTTTATTGAACCCCTTCGGCTACAACTCTTATGTGCCTCCCGCAAAGTGATTGGTTAGTAAATAACCAACCAACGAGCGCAGAAGCTTGTCATGCGCACTCGCACATCTTTCGTGCAACAAGACATGCACGATAATCAACAACAACATTTGCATAAAGTCCGAACGAACTCTATGCCAGTAAGGAGTAGGATGCCTAAAGGAAGAAGAACAAAAAGAAAGAACAATAATAAAACAAGAATAGGAAAAAGAAGGAAAAGAGAAAGTAGGCATATTCTCCTTATGGAAGTTGTTTTTGCTGACTATTGATTCTTCAACCTCAATGATCAATGAAATAGCTCTCTCTTTGTTTTGGAATTCATGGTGGAAAGGCTCTTCACCATATACAACTCTCTGCAAAGCATCCACCCCTTCCTTGTAAGTAATGCAAGTACCTGCAAAAGATTCACAAAGAGGAACATACTCTATTGGGTCATTGGGCTTTTGATTTTCGGGGGGAGGAGGAAGATCCTCAAGCAAAGGTTTTATAGGAAAAGAGAAGGGCAGTGAGATGGTGTAAACGGGGCTAAGAATAACCCTTCTTGGACTTGGAATATGAGGGGTAGGGGTTGACACAACAACAAGGGTTTTATCAACTTCAACTTCCTCATGGACTTTCTCTATAACATATGGCTTTTCAGCTTCAACAAATCTTCATTCATTGATCTAACAGTCACGTCATCATCCTCCAACTCATCCTCAACCTCCGTTATGAGTTCCTCACACTCTTGGTTACCTATGGGTTCACCTAGTTTACCCTCATCCCCAACACAACTCGAATCATTATTTTCAATAATTTCTTGAATTTTTCTAAATCTCTCAAGGGTAGCCTTACTAGATTTAATAATCTCATTAGTAGCCTGTTGAGATCTAGTACACTGAATCTCAATCTCAGAGTTTAATCTTCTTAATTCTTCTGAGAAGTTATCTCTGCTTTCTGATTAGGGTTGAACAGGATTAAGCAAGGGTTCACAATAATACACGGGAGAAGCAATAGTGGAATCATGAGGAAAAATATTGATATCCATGCAAGGTTTAGATACGTCATTAGAATAGGCATGATTATCATAAACATTAGAATGCACCTCATTATAATAAGCATTCAAGGGAGAGGGGGTAGAAACATGTAGATTATGCTCATAATTTGGATTAGCACATGGAACATGAATGGCCATTTCACGCTCATACGAATCTCTTGCAAACCACATATAGTAATCCCACATATCATCCAAAGACAAGGCTCGAAAATCACCTTTAAATCTACTTTCTACACATTCCTTGTATACTCAATTAAACCACCATAAGCAAAACCACAAGAATCCCAAAGATTAAGATTGTGGTAACCAATAAAATAATTTAGTCTATCGAAATACACCCAAAAAGGCTCATTTACAAATTGAGTGAAAGAATAATAATCCATATTTTTAAAGAAAAACTAAAGAAAAGAAAATATATACATGGTGTCAAAGAACTGGAAGTTCTCCGAGACTCAAGAAAATAATATAGACCTCAAAATTAATAGCAGAAAATTAAACCGTTTCCCGGCAACGGCGCCAAAATTTGAAAGGCTAAATCGCACTCCTATCAAAGATAAACCTAAAGTCCACCAACTAAAAATATAGCAAGGGAAGTAGGGATCGTATCCACAGGGAAACAAGGTTCTTTCTACTATTAATCAACAAGTCTAGACTATTGGTAACAAGGGAATAAGTTTGGTTTGTAAATTAAAACTAAGGCAATAGTCAAATCAGAAAATATTGATATTAAGGGAATCTAGGGCAACGGTTCACCACAAATGCAGACCGGGATTGGACAACGGACAACAACAACCAATCAACAAATATTACTAGGAAAACATGCATCTCTCAAATCTTATGAATTCCTTAGGAGAATATAACTAGCAGGCTCTCGCTATGTACTAGAAAAAAATCCTATCTAATAGCCACAGATCAAAAACATCAGATTTATACCTCTAGGCGTATAATCTAAGGTTAATCAAACTCAATCAAAATAGTCCGGCCGAACAGAATTGACGAACAATTAAAATAGCCTATAGAAATCACAATCAGTTAATGAATAATCAAGTCCGCATTCAATCCCAATCATGCATTCATGGATCCCCTAACCCTAGAAATTAAACTACTCACTCATATTAACAATAAAAAAAGCAATTAATATTATTGAATGCATGATTGGAACAAAACAATAAAGCAAAATAAGAATCAATACCTAAATGAAGAACGGAAGAATGAATGAAAAATCTAAACTTTGATTAAAAATAAAACTAAGTGTTTAACAATCTGAGAGCATAAAACTAAGCTAAGGATAAAACTAAGTGTTGAATATTAGTTCTACTAAAAATATAAGGCTTATTATTTATAGTTTGCCAAAAATACAAGCAAAAACCGGAAATAAAACTCGCGAAAAAACGCTGGAGGTTGGCATCGCTCGATCGGGAAGATGGCCGCCCGATCGGGCATACTACTCGATAAACAGGTCGATAGGGCAGAAATCCGCCCGATCGGGCGCCCATCCGCCATATCTCCTTCTTTATTCGCCCGAATTCACCGCCTCTATCAGACCGTCGTGCTTTAATCTTTTTGCTTAATTGATTCTCTACTTCACTCTGAAATTCCTTGAATTTGTCAAAGGATTCAGACTTATGCTTCATTGGATAGAAATAACAATATCTACTGAAGTCATCATTGAAAGTGATAAAGTAGCTCAAACCACCTCTAGCATTTGAACTCATTGGTCCACACACATTTGTATGGATTAAACCCAATAGATCAGTTGCTCTTTCTCCAACTTTAGAGAAAGGTTGCTTTCTCATTTCGCCAAGTAAGCATGATTCGCATTTACCATAATCCTCTAAGTCAAATGGTTCCAGAATTCCTTCCTTTTGAAGTCTTTCTATGCGCTTCATGTTAATATGGCCTAATCGACAATGCCATAAGTAGGTGAGATTTGAATCATTCTTTTTGGCCTTTTTGGTATTTATGTTATAAACTTGTTTGTCCTAATCTAGAACATAAAGTCCATTGACTAATTTAGCAGATCCAAAAAGCATCTCTTTAAAATAAAACGAGCAACTATTGTCTTTTATTAAAAGGCTAAATCCCGTAACATCTAAACAAGAAACAGAAATGATGTTTTTAGTAAGACTTGGAACATGGAAACACTCTTCCAGTTCCAAAACTAGCCCAGAGGGCAACGACAAATAATAAGTTCCTACAGCTAATGCAGCAATCCTTGCTCTATTTCCCACTCGTAGGTCAACTTCACCCTTGCTTAACCTTCTACTTCTTCTTAGTCCGTGTGAATTAGAACATAAGTGTGAGCCACAACCTATATCTAATACCCAAGAAGTTGAATTTCCAAGTATACAGTCTATAACGAAAATACTTGAAGATAGAACGACAGTTCCATTCTTCAATTCTTCCTTATATTTGGAACATTCTCTCTTGTAATGGCCAATTCCATCACAATAAAGACCGCTTGATGTAGACTTGTCCTGCTTTGTCTTCTTTCTGGGAACTGACTCAGCATTGCCCTTGGACTTTCCACCTTTCTTGAAGGGTCTCCCCTTAGCCTTGAGTAAATCTTTGGCTTCAGATTCGAGTACTATTTCAGCATTTTTGACTATCCGAATAAACTCACGGATTGTGTCTTCTCTTTGTTCACTCATGTAGTATTTCCTGAAGAGTCTAAATCCTTCATGAAGTGAATTGAGTAAGAATGAGATAGCCATCCTTTCGCTTATTAGTGAACCTAGAAGACTCAAGTGATCAAACCATGATAACAAGCAGTGATAGGCTAAATCGCACTCCTATCAAAGATAAACCTAAAGTTAACCAACTAAAAATATAACAAGGGAAGTAGGGATCGTATCCACAGGGAAACAATGTTCTTTCTACTATTAATCAACAAGTCTAGACTATTGGTAACAAGGGATTAGGTTTGGTGTTTGTAAATTAAAACTAAGGCAATAATTAAATCAGAAAATATCAATATTAAGGGAATTTAGGGCATCGGTTCACCACAAATGGAGACCGGGATTGGACAACGGACAACAACAATCGATCAACAAACATAACTATGAAAACATGCATCTCTCGAATATTATGAATTCCTTAGGAAAATATAACTAGTTGGCTCTCGCTATGTACTAGTAACAAATCCAATCTAATAGCAAAGATCAAAAACTTCAGATTTATACCTCTCGTCCCATAATCTAAGGTTAATCAAACTCAATAAAAATAGTCCGGCCGAAAAGAATTGACGAACAACTAAAATAGGCTATAGAAATCACAATCAATTCATCAATAATCAAGTCCGCATTCAATCCCAATCATGCATTCATGGATCCCCTAAACCCTAGAAATTAAACTACTCACTCATATTAACAATAAAACAAATAAATTAATATTATTAAAGATATGATTGAAACAAAACAATAAAGAAAAATAAGAATCAATACCTAAATGAAGAACGAAAGAATGAATGAAAAATCGAAACTTTGTGTAGACACCTAAATCGTGTCTCCCCTCTGGGATGATGACGATACCATTATCCTTACTAGGAGGTTGGAGCAACTCCGTGCGGAAATCCAAATTGCTAAAAACATCTCCAAAATACAAGATCCAAAATCCAATACCCGAGGCCAGTCCCCTTCCGGAACTCGGTACAAAATACAATTTTCAAAAACCAATTTCAAAATCCAAGTACAATCTCATATAGTAGACCATTCCATTGGTTTTACTAAGCCTTTTCCAATCAAAATCATAAAAGGCAAGTTAAATTCGGGCGCCGACCCACAAAACCGAGCAAGCCGGGCCTCGTCCCGTAAAACCGAAATTCCAAACCCAAAACGGCTTGTTTTTAGACGCAAAATCAAGTCTTAACCCCCAAGCAAACACTACGTGCCAAGCATCGTACTATTTGTACGAAGGTACATCAATACAAGACAAATCAAGGACGGAGCCTGAGTCCTTGTTTTGGCAGCACTCATGCCACGTCACCAGAGCTGGGCGCTGCTTTGGCGTGCTGCGCTGGCAATGGCTGGCGTTTTGCAGCCATTTTTCCTATAAAAACCCCCTAATTTTCAGCATTTAGGGAGGCAGATTCAATATACACCGTCGTAATACAAAAATTACGCCTCAAATTCAAATAAAAAAATCCTTCAAAAACACATACAAACTTCAAGTTCTAAGCAATTGGGAGCTCTAAAAGGAATTCTTGCCTAAACCTAAATAGGTAATTCCGAATCCCACCATATTCAATAATGTTTCTTTGATTTTCCTATTTCAAAAATGATTAGCAAGTTGGCATTTTTACTACTAAAAATGTCACTTGCAATAATCATACATCTTTTCAAAATCCAAACTTTTCAAAATACAAAAATGCAAACTTTCAAGATTCAAGGATGTTCAAAGTTGTTTGCAATCACTTCTTTGAACTAGAATCACTTTCAAGTATGGAGTAATCAAAGATGACACCTTTTTAACTATTAAAGGTTGAGTATTTTGAGATTCAAGACTCCATTTTTCAAAATACAAGTTCAAGTTTTCAAATTTCAAGATCCCACAATGTTTAGGGTTGCTCATGACTACTTCCCTAAACTAGGATCCTTTCAAAGTAAGAGCACATCAAAGATCTAACCTTTTCAACATTAAAAGGCCCGATCTTTGAGGTTCAAGTCTCTTAAGCTTCAATATTTCAAGTACAAGTTCAATATTTCAAGTTCAAGTTCAAGTATTTTAAGTTCAATATTTCAAGATTCAAACTTTCAAGTTCAAGTTCTATATGCAAAATCTAGGACATTTTGAGATGAGCAACTTCTCCCAACTTGATATTTTTGGCTTTGAATTCGTGTCGGGCGCACTTATTTTTAAGGAGCCGCTTGGCGTTCGAATCTCATGTGCCCAAGTACAAATTTCAATATCGCAATTTCAATTATGCACCTTTCAATATTGCAATTTCAATTACGCACCTTTCAATTCCGCAATTTCAATATCGCACTTTCAATTCCGCAATTTCAATATCGCACTTTCAATTCCGCATCTTTACTTGCCTAGTCCTTCTAGGCAATGTGGACCTACTCACTAGTCCATCTCTAGGGGGTCTTGTATTTACTGATTCCGCGCTTATTTACTATTGTGATGTTGCTTTATTTTCTTTATTGCTTTCATCACCATACATTCTAAATACAACAAAATGCAAGGTTACATCACGCTTAACAAAGATAATTTCTTGGACAAACCGATCTTAGGTTCCCTTAAATTAACTTTAAAGCAAAGTGACCACCATACAAAGTAGATATTCTATTTTCTCTAAATTCAAACCCACATAGTCTAAACTAGGGTATTTCCGAAAATGTTATGTCACGTACTCGAATAATTTCTAAAGCTCGCGGAATAAGCATCTCTTTCCAGTGCCCTAATCTCACCCATCCGTTTCGAAGATTAAAGTCTTATCCTAATAGAGTCATTTGCGGTCTTCCCAAACAAGACCCTAAACAATGTTTGGTGGCGACTCCTTCGAGGTACAAAAATACGATGGTTTCTAAAAACCGCCCCCTTTGTAGGGAATTGCATATACGCAAAAAAATACCCCATACAATTCTGGCGACTTCGCTGGGGATTCTTTCTAATTTCAATTTCGAAAATGCGAGCAGATTTTGAGCAGCAAGCCACTGATCTTCTTAAGTACTGGATGCCCGCACTGGCGCCAGGCGCAGCCACCTGCGCCTAACGCCACTGCCTGCATCCAGGACAGTGGCTCATAGTGGCTTGTCGCCCACTTTTGCTCAACTTTTCGCGTCGGGAGTTAGTCTATTTTTGAATCTGGAAGGACGCTCCCAAACCTCGAGAATGAATGTTGAAAAACGAGCTTTACAAATACAAATTCGAGTACGATTTCAAATTTCAATTTCTAGGCATTTCATGCATTTTTCGAAAACCATATTTGTGCAAAATGAATTTCTACCTTGCCCAAACGGATGTGTTCTACATTCGGTCTACCCCTGGGGGCAACGTAATGGTGACTCTCCATACGGTTCCCGACCAAAGTGTGTGACCATTTCCGCGCCAACCGAAACTTGGCATTTGCTTGACATTCCCGATGTCAAGTATGGAGGCCGTCTGCTGACACACACGTCCCTTAGGCGGATGTGCAAGTTGTCGCCGGATCCGTCTCTTAGTCAAGTACCTTTTAACACCCAAAGTCGACCACTTGCATCATACAAAACTTAGACCGACCTTAGGTTGAGAACTTTGCATGTCGCATTCATATTCATGATTAGTGTGACAACGTGCTACTTGTGCATTGTGTGGGCGTCTTTGCACGCGTGAAAGGCTAACCTCGAGTTCTAGCTTGCCAAAACCAATTAGCCTCCAACTAGGAAACCAAACCCCTAGGAGCATCATTCAACCACATGCATCTAAATCGCCGATTTAAGGTCTTTTAGGAGTGCCACTCCATTTGATTCAAAACCCTCAAACACGCCTCACGCACAAATGCCAAATTCAAAATTCAATCCAACGGCGTCATAATGCCGAATTTTCGTGACCAAATTCCAAGTTCCAAATTCAAAATACAATCCAACGGCGTTATAATGCCGGATTTTCCACTCCAAATTTCAAACTTCAAGTACAAAATGCAATCCAACGGCGTCATAATGCCTGATTTTCCATCTCAACCCTCAAGTTTCAAATTCAAGCTCAAATCCAATGACGTCATAATGCCGGATTTTCCATTTCAAACCTCAAGTTTCAAATTCAAGCTCAAATCCAACGGCGTCGTAATGCCGGATTTTCTAGTCCAAATTTCGAGTTTCAAGTCCAAACCTCAATTTTCAAGTCCAAATCCAACGGCGTCGTAATGCCGGATTTTCTAATTCAAATTTCGAGTTTCGAGTTTCAAGTCAAGATTCAATCCAACGGCGCCATAATGCCGGATTTGCTAGTCAAAACTCCTATTTTCAAGTTCAAAACTCAAATCCAACGGTGTAATAATGCCGGATTTTCTAGTCAAAATTTCAAATTCCAAGTTCAAAACTCAAATCCAACAGCGTCATGCCAGATTTTCTATTTCAAATATTCAAGCCTTTAAACCTCAAACTCAAGTTGCCAATCTCAAAACCTCAAGTTCAAATGTCCAATCTCATGACCGGCGTAATGCCAACCTTTTCAACTCCAATTTTCAAACCTCAAATCCTATGTCGATCTTTCGAGTTTCAAGTCCTATGCTCAAAGTTTCAAGCTCCAAATTCATACCGTCGTAATGCCGACTTTTCCATTCCCTATTCAAACCTCAAGTTCGAAGTTCAAAAATTCCAAACCTTCAAATCTCAAGTCCTATATTCGAAGCTTCCAATTCCAAATCCATGATCGAATAATCTCCCTCATTCAATCTCATTTTCAAACACTTCAAAATTCCAAGTCCACGGCGGCATAATGTCGGACTTTCAAATTCCCAAATCCAATGTCTCAAATCCATGGCGGCATAATGCCGGATTTTCCATATTCAAAGTTTCACATTCTATATACAAAAGTGCGTCTTTTCCATTCCAAGGTTCAAACTTTGAATCAAATTCAAACTTCAAACTCATTGTCGAGCTACAAATCCTTGCTTTCCATTGCTCTCAAATTCAAAGTTCCAAACATTTCCAATGGGTTGAAAATCCCTTGAAATAATACAAGTCCAATTGTCAAATGGGTTGAAAATCCCTTGAAATTATACAAATTCAAAACCCTCTTTTTTCCAATGGGTTGAAAATCCCCTGAAATAATACAAGTTCCAATTCTCCAACGGGTTGAGAATCCCCTGAAATAATACAAACCCCATTTCCAAATACTTCAAATAGGTTGAAAATCCCCTGAAATAATACAAGTCCAACTTTCCAATGGGTTGAAAATCCCCAGAAATAGTACAAGTTCAAATTTCGCTTCCTATTCTTGGGTTGAAACTCCCCTAAAATATTCAAGTCCTATCAATGGGTTGAAATTCCCCTAAAATATTGACGGGTTGAAATTCCCTTGAAATAATAAAAAATCAATTCCTTTTCAATCGGGTTGAAATTTCCTACAAATACTCCAAGTCCGACGGGTTGAAATTCCCATTTGACGGGTTGAAATTCCCTTGAAATAATACAAAATTCAATCTCCTAGTTGAAGTCCAATTTCGAAATTCTCAATGGGTTGAAATTCCCCTAAAATAGTCCAAGGTCCAATAGGTCGAAATATTCTTTCGATATTCCGAGTTATAGTTCAAAGAATCAACTTCCACAAAAGAATGAAGGCTCCTCTCAAACACTTCCAACGGGTTGCAAATCCCGAATACAAGTACAAAATTCTAAAATCCCGAATCTTCGGAGTGGCACTTAGAGTCAAGTCTAGGTCTCATTCATTGCATGCATATCATATCATGTGTCGGGAAGTTCAAGTTCAAAGGTTCAAAATCATATGCTAAATAGGTACTCGGACTCCTCTTCTAAAAATCCTATTCAAGATTACTTCACTAGCAGCAGCTATAGCAGAGCTCTACGAACGTATTGAGGAAGCTGAGGCTCGCATAAGGGCTCTCGAAGAAAATCAAGAAACTCTTTTCCATGCTGTGGGCCCTTTCGAGGTAGAGGAAATCTTTCATAACCAGAAGTCTGTGCTCCACCTTGCGCAGCCAAGTGAAAACGCGGAGCCTGGATTACCCCAAGAAGACATTTGTGGGATATGGGCCAGCGATGACGAAGACACATATCAGGACCCTCCTATTGAAAACATCTCCGAAGATGAATGCCGGGAAATTGTGAGCGCCGACTGGTACTTGGACCCTAAGGCAGAAAACAGTGTTCAAGTCATGACTAGGTCCGGTCGAATTCAAGAGCAAGTCAATAGAACGACACCGGCAGCTAATATTCCTCTACCCACCGAGGAAAACCCTTTGATCAAACAATTGAAGCGCACTAAGGCAGAGGTTAACATTTGGCAACTCATGGCTTCCTCTGTGGAGCACCGCACTGCTCTTATCAATGCTCTTGTCAAGTTGAATGTCACTCCAGATGAGTTGATCGGGTTACTTACAAATCTGGAAGAAGGAATCACCTTTACAAATGAAGACCTCCCACCTGAGGGGGCAGGCCATCACAAAGCTCTCTATCTGACTGTTGAATACAAAGACAAAATCATTCCCATGACTCTGGTGGACAATGGGTCAGCCATCAACGTGTGTCCTCTTCGCATTGCTGAAAATTTGGGTTTCACCCCTAGTGACTTTTCTAGTTCCTCCCAAGGTGTTCGTGCCTATGACAACACTCGCCGGGAAGCAATGGGAACTCTCACTCTACTACTCCGCACAGGACCGATCGAGCGCAAAGTAAGCTTTCAAGTGCTCAACATCAAAGCAAGTTTCAATCTCCTTTTGGGGAGACCTTGGATCCATGACCTCAAAGTAGTGCCATCCTCACTCCATCAGAAAGTCTGAATGGAGGTCCAAGGAAATGTCATTACCCTGCATGCGTCCCATCCGAGGACCAAGATAGCCGACAAAGCTCTGATATTAATCGAACATGATGACAATGACGAAGACCTTTGGGGATTCAGTGCAGAAGTTGGAGCCATCGAATCCAAAATGAATCCCATGGCAAAGCGCATGATGATCAAGCGTGGGCGCTTCTTGGGCACTACTCTGCCACCGCCTACCAATGTAAGTTTATTGACAGATTATTGTGGAAAACACGTTTCGAATGTAAGTTTGCTTAATCTGTGCTTTATACATGTTTCCTGGCTTTGGGGATTGTTCCGCACATGTTATTATGTTTAACTGTATTCCCCTACACACCCTACTCACCAAAGCTCAGGGGAATAGCCTAACCCTCTGCTCTGCGGACACACCCACACCACGGATAGCATCCAAAATCACCGTCAGGGAAGCGTGGGTATCGTCCTCTGACAAGTCAACAACAGGGCCGAGCAAGTCCCTGCCACGTCAGCTCCGAATCAAAGGTCACATTCCTCTCAAAAAAAGGAAGACCCGTAATCATGGCAAACTCAAAAGGGGTAATGGTGATCTCCCCCCATGCCATATGAAAAGTGTTGGTGGTATCCCACCACCGCTCTAGCAAAGCCCATAGGCGGGGTTTGATCCCCGTTCTCCTCGAAGTACCTCCCATAGCACGCCAGAAGTCAACCAGGCCCGTCTGCAACCAGATTTTCAAAGCCTCCTCGTCAGCACGGACGGCTGTAAAAGCCTTCTAAAGCTCCACCAAGGACTAGAAGGTGCGAAACGGCTCTCCGTCAGGCTACAGATGAACGAATCAGCGGAAAACCTATACACGTACAAAATACAAATTCAAAGCACAGTACAAGACTCACCAAGCCAGCACGAGGCCGCTGAGACAAGTGAAACTCTGGTCGAAACACCAGATCGGAAGGACTCCAGCCAGTACCAACAAAAGTGGGTGCTCTCCGGGGAACCATACCCCCATCCGGTGCATTTATCGTAGTCGCTTCATCGTCCGAACCATCCTCCTCAGCAGCTCGAACCACCGAAGATTCGGCGAGCTTCCTCTGAGTATGACGAGGCATACTAAATCAAGCAGAGTACAAAGCGTCAAAATTCTAAACTGGGGGCTATCCTATATTAACCCGTGCAAAAATCAAAATTCAGAGGCTATCCTATACTAGCCTGTACAAAGTCAAAACATCAAAAATCCCCAGCGGCAGTACTAATTCAGCCAGGGACCTCTAGTTCAAAATTCAATTTCTACACCAACGCCTAGGCTATCCACGCCGAAGCAGGTATACAATTTCTACACCAACGCCTAGGCTATCCACGCAAAGCAGGTATGCAAGTTCAACACCAACGCCTAAGCTACCCATGCCAAAGCCAGCATTCCAAAACTCTACAAACAACATCTAGGCATCCTAGCCTATTCTCTCCTGACACCCCACAAGGTCACCAGTGAGACTACTATCTACAAATACCAGGTACAAGATTCAAGAAAATTTTCAAAAATTTAAATCTACAAGTTCCAACAGTTCCAGTTCAAGTGGCTATCAAACAATTCTCAACAAAATTCAAGAAGCTTAAGCATACAAACATCATTCCAAAGTACGAGAAAATTTAAATCTACAAGCAATCCTAGAGATTATTTCATAAGCAAAAACATGAAATACTTACATGGACAAGGCAAGAACAAGATCAAGGGGAGAGGCTAATCGACCTTTGAGAGAGAAAAGCAAAGAATTCAAGAGAGTGTGCCTCAAAATGGCACGGCAAGGGGAGCTTTTATAGCTCAACCCCGCGCCTTACGCTGAGGCCCGCGATCGGCGCTGCCTGCTGCATGCGCAGAATCTGCCGCGCGCGGTCCCGTGTTGATTGCACGTCCTTTACTGCTACGGTCTTCCGCACCAAGCATCAAATGTCGCATCAGGCCGTCTTTCGAAAATGCGGGTATACACCCGTATCTCCAAGTACAAACAGATGAATATTTCAAGAATACAAAGTCCAAAAAATACAACGACTCAGGCGTTCGACTCCCAACGGACCCAAGCTCCAAGAAAGTCTTAAGGGCCGGTAAAAAGCTCTTATCCCCAGCACGGATCAACTCCGGGTATTCAAAATCCAAAGAATTGAAGATTAAAAAATTCGAAAATTCAAGATTCAAAATTTTCGATGCCAAGCTCCGTCCCAATTCAAAGACGGAAATGGGTACAAATACGGACCAGAGTCGTCACAGCCGAACGGAGGTAGACTCTATCCTTTTTTTTTTCTAACGCCTGTTTTGTGCAAGTACCGGCGTACAAAGAGTGGTCTTGATTACAGAACATCTTGATCATTCTCCGTCCCTTTTGAAATACTTTGACTTGCGCTTTCCTAACCGAACGCTCAGTAAAAGTGGGGGCTTCTGTAGGCACCTAAATCGTGTCTCCCCTCTAGGATGATGACGATACCATTATCCTTACTAGGCGGTTGGAGCAACTCTGTGCGGAAATCCCAATTGCTAAGAACATCTCCAAAATACAAGATCCAACACTACTAGAAAATTTACATATAGAGGCAACACCTTGAGGCAATCAACTTTTTTTTGCCTCTAATTGTGCTTTTTAGCATTACGTAATTATGGTTGCATCTAAAAGTTATTTTTAGCATCGATGAAAATTAGGTTGCCCCTAAATCTAACTTTTAGCATTAATGAAATATTGGTTGCCTCTAAAACTTTTTTTTAGCATCAGTGAAATATAAGTTGCCCCTAAAAAATACCTTTTAGCATTAATACAATAATGGTTGCCTCTAAAACTTACTTTTAGAAATAGTGAAATTTAAGTTTCCTCTAAAATGTATTGTTTAGTATCAATACATTAATGGTTGCCCCTAAAACCTTTTTTTAGCATTATTGAAATTGAGTTGCCCCTAAAGGTTCATTGTTAGCATTAGTGATGTATTGGTTGCCTCTAAAAGTTTGTTTTAGGATTAATGGAATTTAGATTTCCCGTAAATGTTCTTCTTTGCATTTGTAAAGTTTAGGTAGCATTTAAAAGCCTTTCTAAGCATTAGTTAATTTTAGATTGCCACGAAAAGCTTTTTTTGGCACTAGTAAATATATACGAAGCATTACAATTCTAACTTTTAAGAGTGATATCATACTATTATTTTGTAGAAAATAGACACCACAAATAGTGCACCTTTCAACATATAAAATACACTTGTTAGAAATATATAATTGGTAGAAAATAATTGTCCTTTGAATAATTAATGTGTTTTTAAAATAATCGATCAATGATTTTTCCATTCATATAATTTTATTTTGTCATTAAAGTAGATTGTTTTTATAATGCCAAAACTCTTAGACATATTTGACTTATTTCCTTGATGTTTTTCTACTATTTTTTATTAATTCTCTTCGAAATTGTTTAAGAAAAGCATTTAAGGTTATAAAATATATACCACTACTAGAAAAAAGATATTTAATGACGAAACATTTCGTCGTTAAAACTTTTAACGACGATAACATTCGTCTTTGTGTTCGTTGTAACAGGTTCTGTCGTTATTGGATTTTAATTTTAATTATCGGTTTGTCGTCAACAATTAACTATGACTTTTATGTTCGTTATTAAAAATTAATGAAGGATTCATTGTTAATAATTAACGACAAACTAAGGAATCTTCGTTAATAGATACACATTAACAATAAATTATTAAGCAATAACTACCAAATAGTCAATCACAAAATATCATTGCAAATTCAACTTTTTGATAATAATATCCAATTATTTTATCTTTAATATTAAATTCATATAATAAGTACCCTTATTATCTGTCGTTTTTTGAAGAAACCCTATTTTATCCATTGTCAAAAAATTATAAACCAATAAAAATAATATGTGATTTTCATTACTCAAGAATTTTAATATCATCTAAAATTCCAGGTTAGGTGAAACCAACAATCACATGTCCATCATCTCGTTTTTAAGTTCTAAGCCTAAAAGATAATCAATTTTCGTTCGATCTAAACAACAAAAAATAAAATAAAATAAAATAAGATAATCATGTCTTCTTGCAAGTAATTGAGGTGGCATATAGTTCCTTTTAGATCTCAGCAACGAAGGTTGGAAGATCCATTTTCTCATTGGAAAGAACCACTTTTGCATTTGGAGGAACCATTTTCCCTGCAATAAGTGAATAAAATTTACCGTTCAATAAGAAGCTCAAAAAGACAAATAAATATCAGAAGAATATTAAGTAAATCAGTTTTAACATATGGGGTGCGGCTAACATGATCTACTGACTTGTTTCCCAAACAAACAAAAGACAAAGTGGTCATTTGTTGCTTATACAGTTACATTAGGCTACATATTTACCTGATTGATTAAGTTTGCACTTCACACAGTAAAATTCTGCATTCTCTTACCTTAATGATACCATATTTAGAGCTCTAAGTGATGCAGTCTTACACCCAAGATAAATGACAAATACTAATTAGCAGGTACTCCATAATATTTATTTTATTGAAGTGAATGCAAGACGAAAGCATACACAAACTGGAGAAAAGCACACTTCTTTAATCTACACAATGCTGATAAGGGTGAATCTCAGTGTACTAAGCCTACTTGCAGATACAATTAGGCGGGAAAAATAAGAACCAGTAGGGGAAGAAATAGAACAGAGAAAAGAGAGAATGAAACGAAGTATATCAATTTATTTCTCTGAACTAAGTGTATCAATTTTACCAAAGAAGCTTTCAGTCTGCATATCAATAACACTAACAGTATGCACAGTCTTCACGAATTGCAACCTGAATGTGAATTTATGAACAAGCTGAAACTAAAATAGGCACAAAAAAACAACCTAAAGAGCTCATTAGTAGCAGACTAGTTGCCACTATACCAAAAACGCCAGCAAAAGGTTTAAAAAAGTATAGTAGAAACTTGAGATGCAAAGAAAAGATAACAGACTATAAAACATGACTTGTTCCTGATAATATGACTGGACCAAAATCCATCAACCAGGATCTGGGATGACATAAATCATGTCAGCATGAATATAAAAAATTAGCTCAGAGAATTCTTTGGTAGGGTAGGAAGGATGCAGCAATGAGTTTCACTACCAGGTCAATTGCAGCTTATTCTGTGTAATCATCGTTAGTTGCTCCATGCTTCAGCTTTGATGTTACCTTGAGGAAGGATTCCACATTACCTGATACAACCTAATGATGAAGCTTTACTAGAAAAATCAATAGTTTTGTCTGTAGGCTCATCAAGAAATTTTAGTTTAACATCTAACAGGCTTCAGTATTCTGCAAACCAATTAAAAGGGAAAGTTATTGGAAGGAATATCATGTTCAAATAAGAGTGTGATTAGCTATAATAATGACAAATTCGAAACGGAAAACAAAGGCTGGCACAACAGTAGTTCAATCTGCAATACAAGATCGCATCGCAGGACTTGCAGCAGGAAATACGCCTAGTGTAGGGCCCTGGATAAGCAACCAGCCAAGTGAGCCAGCCGTACTTTAACTTAGAAACAAGAAACATTTTTCGGAGAGCATGATTTCATGCAAACCCACCTTAAAAATTCACTCAGGTAGATCACCAGTTAACAGATTCTGCCTAAAATCTATGTCTTGAAGGCTTAAACAACCAGCCATAGATACTGGTAAAGCTACCACTCAAAGAATTCATTGACATAATTAACACTTTCAAAGACCTAAGTTTTCCCACAGAGTTGGCAAAATGCCAATAAAGTTATTATCCGAGAGATCCAAATTCTAAAGCCCTTTCATCCCTACAATCCATTCAGGAACAGGACCCACAAAGGAATTCTCCTCCGTATTAAGATACCTTATAAAACTCAATTTCAGCAATGAAACTAGCAGATTCCAAGAAAACAAATTCCCACTAAAATCCATCATTCAACAGATTATAAGACAGATCAAGTGACCCTAACCCTTGGAAACCCCAAACGATAATATTTTGAAACCTTGATAACCGTTCATGTACATTCAACCCAGAGAAAAAAGATCCATCACAGACAAACAACATTTTACCAGACATGGGTTTTGTTCAAAATAACAAGGATCAACACTAAACTAAAACCAGAAACTGAACTCCACAAATAACCAACAATAATGAGAAAGCTAAACAGGAAGCATGCACAACAGACTACCAAACCAACACAAAGACAACAACTATCAGACCCAAAACCAGAAACCAAGTTGTCAAGCCCCTAACCTTCTACATATAAGTTTTTAAAGCTACCAGCTTCAAGCATTCAAACACAAATCATAATGCTACAAATAAAGCTATCAGCATCAAGCATTCAAACACATTCAGAATGTTAAGAATAAAGCTATCAACTTCGAATGAAATCACAAATAATAGATCATCTAGTTTAATCATCAAATATGCAATTGTTGTGGCATCAAGATGGCCAGTGGGCAGAGAGTTTTGGATTTCGTTTCAGTTGAAGGTAACATTTTGTGCAAACTCGGAACTTACTTCAGGCATTCCTACAATAGTCTTCACTGTCAAATACAGGCTCCTTGTCTTCCTGTTTAGCTGACATTTCATAAACATCAGGTCAAACTACCTGCTTGGCACCAAATTGCTGGAAGTCTCATCTGTGACGCTTGCTTCTCCAAACATATTTCCTGTACGGTCTTCTTCAGAATGATAGACTACTTCAATCCCAATGGAAAACCTTTCCTGCTTCATAAAACAAACAAACGTTAGAACTTACAAGTCACTTTAGAGTTCAGACCATGTAGAAAGATAAATTCAAAAACATTTTTCAAGGTAATTTACATCCAAGCATGTGGTTGACTAATAGTAGAAGAAACAACTTAATTATTTCTTGAAATAAGGAATTATGAACTGACTCTAGATCAACATCCGAGGAAGTAATTTAATTACTTCTTTATACCCAACCATTTCAGAATATGTTATGTACGCTTCTCTGGATACAAAAACCCACCCAACAGGTGTTTATGAGTTTCATAATGAAGAACACAAATCATAGAGTTGATTGTCAGCAACTTCTGTGCAATGAACTAAAAGATTGATTAAGTGAGAATTAAATATCATAAATAAAAGTTCATCTTTGTACTATCAGCTGCAACTTCAATGCAATAAATTAAAAGAATTATTAAGTGAGAAAGAAAAAGAAGCACAAGACAACTAAAGTCTAACTTTTCTGATTTCTCCTTATCATACTTTTTACCCAACTTTGTTCATATATGTCCTGCACAGACCATGAAACCATGATCAGAATTTGGATGAAACATTCTTCAATCTTGAAATTAATTTGGAATAAAAAACAGAGAAAAAGCGCAACCAAGAGTAGCACTTATTGCATAAAACATATTAGATAAAACTGACATAAATCACATGAATAATTAAAAATAACAAATTTGAGACATAATGCATAAGAACTCTCTAAAACGAAGGTAAATTGCGAAATTGACTCGGGATGTCCGTTGAAGCCGAGTTTCTAAAGTTCATAGTGACTCCAATAAACCATTGCTTTTAAACATAAATTTTTTCTTTGCTAATATTAAACTCTTTACTAAGATATCCACAAAACAAACAACTTTTTCACAATGACACTTATCCATGAAACGCCTTAGGCGCTTAAACTACAATTTTCGTTTATGTAGTTCTATCATATTTAGCAAAAGTAACAACTCAAACCCTAACTTTGCTTCCTAATTCAATTGATATCAGACCATTTTAACAAACATAGAAACCAATCGAATTGAGAAAAACATAAATGGAAACCAAAATCAAAATCAAACGCGTAGAAAAGAGCACGACAGAAGATCAAAATGGGTTACTTCAAGTTCAATTCATCACCGGGTAATTCAGGTCAATGCAAATATCAATTATTAAATTTCAGATTTGAACATGACCTCAATTCAATTTAACCAAAAGCAAACCCCCAACAAAAAAAAATTAGAGACCCCAATTTCTCAACCCATAAGAACAAAAATCCAAAAAATTAAGACGATAAGAAAGTGAGACTGACATCGCTGCAGACGCTTGAGAGGGGGTGGAGTCATCAGCTTCAAGTCCGCCGGAGTGCCTACGAAGGATCGAAGAATAATTGCATGTTCGTCGTCTTGAGGGAACAAACTAGGAACTTTATATTTTCACCAGATGTGAGGCGCGATTATCAAAATTCTCCCGCTTTGTGTTATCAAAAAAAAAAAATACTCCCGCTTTGGGAAAAAAATATTTACTTTCTTTGTTGGCACATCATTAAAATTAATATCTTTTTGGAGGGAAAATAATTAATTAGTTTAATTAATTAATTTTACTTTATTTTTTTAAAAAAGCACTCAATAGTATCATTGTTAAACAATAAAAATTAAGGGTGATAATAAAGGTCGCAAGTTGCGACAACATTTAGTTGTCGCAATCTTACGTGTCGGAGTTTAATTGGTACATATAGGCGCCACATAGGATATTAGTCATCATAATATTTTTACTATCAATGCAAAAATTTTACTATAAAAATATGTAAATAAGGTAATCGATATAAAGAAAGAAACAAATTAGAATATTAAGATTTTTCCATCTTTATTTTAAACATGTATAATAGGATATATAAGTTAAATATTTTAGATTCCAATTTATATCATGACACATAAGAATGATATGTCATCATTGTGACACGGCTTAAAGGTCGCATGTTGCGACCTTTATCATTTTCGAAAAATTAATATCAATAGTTATTTTGGATAATATTGTATTTTTTTTTTAAGGTATTGGATAATATAGAGATTTTTTGAGCTTTTCATCTTATATTCAATAGGTCGTACCTCTGTATCCTAGATCTCAGAAAAAAGATAAACATTTTAACTAAAAAGATGAAACGTATTAACATGAAATATGGTACTAATATTAAATCAATGAATAAATAAAAAAAAGACGAAAAATTTACCTATTTTTAACGGTCTAACAAGAGGTTGGATATCAATTGCACTCAATATATTATTTAAGTATGTTCTCCACACGTTCCGTTCATATTGGACATGATCTTGCATATCGATTATGATCTAAACGCGCTCTAGACAGTTTAGTTTTAATCTTTAAACGTGATATGGACAATTCTGTTATGATTAGGACGTGATCTTGATATATGAGTCATAATATGGACATAATTAATCTGGACAAATTGGTTTAACTTGGACATATTGTTCTAATTTGAATATTCTAATCTGGACATATCCGGATAGGTCAGTCCTGGTCTGGAACTATTGGTTTTCATATGGATATGATATCACTAGCTAGATCGATTTTGATCTGGACATGATGTCGCCAGATCTAAACAGGTTGGTTCAGGACTAGACAAGATCCGAATATATCGATTATGATTTGGCCACGACCCCACTATATCGGTTTTGAATCTGGACATGATTTGAGAAGACCAGTTCTGATCTGAACATGATATGGGAAGGCCAGACATATCTCGATTATGATATGGGAAGGCCAGACATATCTCGATCATGAAGCAGGTTCATTTCAAGACTCACAATGATCTGTGAACCAGTATTTCGAAAGCTCCTAAAAAGCGAGCCTAAGGTGTGGGATGACGACTGTCAGCATGCATTTGACACCCTAAACCCTAAACAATCAAGAGCTACCTTTCCAACCCACCAGTACTAAAGCCAGCCATACCAGGGATTCCCCTCAGGCTCTACCTCACAACAACCGATTCAGCAGTGGGGGCTATGCTTGCCCAGGAAATTGAAGGCAAGGAGAACTCCGTATACTACATAAGCAAAAAGCTGATCGAGTACGAGACCAAATACACTCAGCTCGAGAAACTCAGCATCGCCTTGGTTTGGGCCACAAAGAAACTACGGCACTACATGCTCTTCCATACAATACACGTGATCAGCAAAGCTGATCCTCTCAAGTATCTATTCGAAAAACCAGCACTCAACGGGCGGTTGTCCAGATGGTTGGTCATGCTAGCAGAATTCGACCTCAAATACATTCCACAGAAGTCTATCAAGGGTTCAGCATTCTCAGATTTCCTAGCCGACTGTCCTGTCGAGGCAGAAGAGGAAGATTACGACTTACCTGACGAGCAAATCTTAATGACCAGTGACGACAGTTGGTCAATGCATTTTGACGGTGCTTCCAACCAGAACGGATGTGGTGTTGGAGTAATCCTAGTAGCTCCAGACGGCACACACATTCCGATGTCAGCAAAACTACAATTCAACGTCAAAAACAATGCGGCAGAATATGAAGCATGCATCATGGGCCAGAAACTTCGATTGTACGGGGATTCCTCCCTAATCATCAACCAAATTTCCGGCAAATGGAAAGTAAGAAGCGAGAGTTTAACTCCATACCAGTCCTATCTCGAACAGCTGTCTGAACAAATAGAAGAGCTTCGCTATACATACCTCCCGAGAGAGGAGAATCAATTCGTCGATGCACTGGAAAAACTGGCTTCAATGATCAACATTCCAAGCAGCATGGCTGAAATGCCACTTACAATTGAAACCCGTCAAGAAGCAGCATATGTCCATGCTATTGACGACGTCGAGCAAGACGAAGATGAGCCTTGGTTTACAGACATTCAAAGGTATTTACAAAATTCAGAGTATCCGCCGCACTTTTCAAGCAAAAATCGAAGGGCTCTACGATTACAATCAGCCAATTTCGTCATAGAAGGCGACGTTCTATACAAAAGGTCCCTTGGCGGTCCTAACCTCCGATGTGTTGACAAGCACGAAGCTGAAAGAGTCATGGACAACATACATGCTGGAGTCTGTGGCACCCACATGAATGGGAAAATGCTAGCCCTCAAGATCATCAGGGCACGATACTATTGGACTACCCTCGAACGGGATTGCTACTTCTTTGTCAAGAAATGTCCTACATGTCAGAAGTGTGCGAATCTGAAGCACATTCCTCCATCAGTACTATACTCTCAATCATCATTGTGGCCGTTCTCAGCCTGGGGTATCGACGTCATCGGCAAAGTCACTCCAACAGGCACCGGGAGTCATGAGTTCATACTGGTCGCCATCGACTATTTCACCAAATGGGTCGAGGCGAGATCATTCAAAGTATTGGGTTCCAAGCAAGTGGCCCAGTTCATACAAGAAAACATCATATGCAGATACGGCGTTCCTCACGAGTTCATCAGTGACTAGGGAACCCATTTTCAAGGAGAGTGTGAAGATCTATTCACCGAGTACAAGATTCAACATCATCGCTCTTCACCTTATCGCCCACAAACTAATGGGGCAGTCGAAGCAGCCAATAAGAATGTCAAGACCATCATCATGAAAATGACTACCAATTACAAGTACCGGCCCCATAAGCTGCATTTCGCATTGTGGGGATATCGAACTTCAATTCGCTCTTCAACTGGTGCAACTCCGTTCTCATTGGTCTATCGAATGGAAGGAGTACAACCTATCGAGCTAGAGATACCTTCTCTAAGGATAGTCCTCGAAAGAAAAATCCCAGAAGCTGCATGGGTACAAGCCAGATATGACAAACTAGTCATGCTCGATGAGCGACGGCTTCAAGCCGCTCACCATGTACAAGTGTATCAGCACCGAGTGGCCAGACATTTCAACAAAAGGGTCAGAACCCGAAACATCAAGGAAGGCGAGCTTGTCCTGAAAGCCCTTCGCAAAAGCACCATGAACCCAAGGGGAAAATTCAAACCCAACTGGGCAGGCCCATACATTGTCAAGAAAATCCTCTCAGGGGGAGCAGTCGAACTAACAGAGATCGACGGAACAGAATTCAGATCTCTGACCAACCTCGATCAACTCAAGAAGTTCTATGTCTAAGTTCCATGTTCAAATTCAAGAATCCAAATTCAGGTCCTGTAAGGTAGTCAGAACTACGTCCGGCCTGATTCCCTAACGGGACACGTAGGCAACCTCATTTCGAGGCCCGACCACTTTAATACAAAAAAAATCAAAATTTCCTCAATTAAGGGCATCCTAAAAATCAAATCAAATCAAAATTCAAAATTCAAATTGTTGTTGTTTTTATTCCAAATGTGCCAATTCAAAGCAAAGCATGTTCAAGCGGAATTTAACACAATAACTCTTTATTTGGCCCTAAGGCCTTCAAAGCTAATTCAAATACAAAGTCAGGATCAAGTGAAGAAAAGTTCAAAAGCCTTTTCACTTCCTAAACACATCTCCTAAACACATGTTCTAAACACATCTTCCAAACACATTCCAAACACAATTCCTTCCAATACAATTTCAAACACATTTAGCCTACAAAGATCTAGGGTCAGGCGACTATGCTCTCGAGTCTTGGCACCTTGAGTACTATCCCTTGACTCCTTCCGCAATCAATCATCAATCTTCCCCTTGCCCAAGCGGCGGGTGAAGGAACTTGCAAGCCTTCTAAGACGGGAGGACGACGAACCTCCTTTGGATTCCGAACGGTTAAGCACCGGATGGGCCACACTCCCGTCACCTTCCTCGTAGTCAGTTGATGTAGGACGTCTAGCTCTAGAACCTCGGACTCTAGCTGGTCCAGAGAAATAAATGTCCCTCTGGCTTAGGCCTCTCATCCATACAATATACCCCGTAGACAGAGTAACTGACTCAGGTGGGAACTGGATACTCAAGAATGGTTTGGCAACCCAATACCGCCTCCAAACTTCAAGCCGATTCGCATTCAGCACAACAGGTTTCGGGTTCTCTTCGGCACAGTCCGAGATCTCCTGTTTCAAGCCATATTGTCTCATCACTCGAGCAGGCGAGTAGAAGACCAGCATTGTGAGGCTTGACACCCTCAAAGGAGTAGAACCAGGGGCATGTCTAATAGCAGCAATTCCCCACCAAGGAACTGCCCACCTTATACAAGATGCAATCCCAGAGAGTGCACACCGCCACTCATCCAATGAAAGCCGGCCATACAACGTGGGTCGCACAGTGAAACCCTTTCTATTATAGCTCGCCATGTTCTCCGGTGGTGCCACCAACATGAGCCTCTCCATAAACCAAACCTTGGGGAGTATACAAGAAGCGCACTTCAAAATTCAAATACAAGTACAAAATTCAACATACAAGAAAGCTCCAGATCCTTACTTGGAGTAACACCGGACTTCCCGATGGCAAAGAAAAGGGGTCCGACTTCCGCATATCAAGGCCCATCAATGTTTCGCCAATCACAAGCGGCATTGGGTCCCGACCATTAGCAAACTGCTCTACAATTTCTATCAGGGAAGCATCACCATTGCCAAACCCCCTTTTCGAAAAGAGAAAGCGAGCGAATATACAAAAACTCAAGGCTCTCAGGCGGAATACTTTGGGAACATCAAGCCCAGCAAAGTAGGTGACAAAGAGGGACAAATCCACCCCTCTGCCATATACAACAGCACTCAAAAGTGGGGGCTTCAAGCCCAAATACCTTTCAAAACTCAAGAAAAAGTGTTCTTCAACACTAAGCATGCATGGCTCCAGCATGATGGGCCACCCCAATATAGCACTAAATTCCTCAAGGAGGGGACATACCTCATTATTTCAAAAACGGAAGACATGATGATTCGGATCCCAAGCCTCCATAGCAGCAAGAATGAAGTGCAAATCCAATTTTACAAACCGGAAAGAGACGAGCACCCCAAGATGCATGCCATCAAGCTCCCTTTTCTCCAATTTGCCTAGCAAACCAAGCCACGAGTTCAAGGCACTCTCAAAGGACACAACCATATTTTCTTTTCTTTTCGAGAGGAAGCAGTCTGCAATGATAGCAGGGAAGGATTGATGCAAGAAATGATCCAACAAGCTCCCTATTTATACAAGAGTCGACTTGCACGAAAGCCCACGAGCGCCAGGCGCCAAGCCTGCGCCAGACGCAGGGGCCTGCATCTAAGGACGAGGCCACCGTCCTCTCTTATGACTCCGAGTACACACTCTTTAGTGTTTCGGACAGCAGGGTACAACCTCCATTATTCAAGATTCCAAAGCCGCAAACCACGCAACTTCAACCAGTCCGGATCAACGCTTCGGGCAGATTTCGGGTCGTTTCAAAATTCAAGCATTCTAGTCCTAGATCGGCGTCCTAAGTCGAGTCTGCATATGCATAGTAAAAGTTGAATATACTTTGACTTGCGCTTTTCCTAACCAAAAATCCTCAGTCAAAGTGGGGGCTTATAGTGGGTATATACACCCGAAAAAATGGGGCAAATTTTTTTCAAAATTTTTTGGCAAATTTTTTCATGCATGCATGTAGCTACAAATTTCAAGGCACACATAACGCATACAATTCCAAACATTCAACCATAAAAAAAACCAATCTTCAAATTCTACAAACCAATTCAAAGTTCAAAGCCATACAAACCATACAAAAATTCAAGTTTCAATCCATAAAAATACAATACAATTCAGCCCATACAAAATCAACCCAGGCAAGCTGGAACTCGCTACCATGCAGGGTCAGTCTGAGTCATCGTCAGCGGTGACGTCAACCACAGGCGCCTTGTCCCTGTTTCGCCTCCTAAGGCGCTCTAACTCCTGATCCAGCTCCGTCCCAGGGGTACTAGGATCCTGCTCCGAGATACGAAGCGTACCAGTGGTAGGATGAACTCCCTGCTTAGGAGAGGAATACTGATACGGCGGCGGCATCAGCATATACTGATACGACCCAAACATCTGAGCCTAGCGCATCCTCTCCATCTCTACATAGTAAGCCCAGGAATCTGCACCTCAGGGCTGAGGACCACTTCCTCCGAAATAGTAACCAGGGGAAGAAACAAAGGGCCGTGAACCGCCTGCACCTCCAAACGAATGCCTGGTGGGATCAACATTTACAAAAGGGGAAGCTCCCCGCTCAGCATCAGAATGCCTCTGATGAGCACCAGCACCGGACCCCTGTCCCAGATCCAAGCTCGGCCCCTCCTGCCTCAAGGACGTCTCCGCCTGGGGTTCTCTGTCAACGGATCCTCTATGGTCTCGACGGCGCTCCTATACAAAATACAATTTCAAGAATCAACATCCAATTTCAAATTTCCAGAGTACAAATTTCAAGATCAAGAAAGGCACCTCTCTGTCCCGGCCAGAAAGCTTCCGGGTCAGCTTAGCACACTGCCTCTTCCAGGAATCAATCAAGAGCATCCAGCGACGCACTCTCACCCGAGGCGCCTGCATACGAAATCCAAGATCAATTCCCCAGTACAAGATTACAAACAGTTTCAAAAAAATGCAACAGTACTTACAGCGGCATAATGCTCAGGTACCGCATCATATGATTTCCAGTGCAGAGGAGAAGCAAAAGGGATGGTCTCCACCACCTCTTCCCCGTCCGAGTTCTCATAGCGGAGGATCCTATCAGCATGGGGAATGTCCTCAGGATCAACCTCCTCCTGCTATATACAATCATCCAATCAATACAAGAATACAAGAATACAAGGTTCAAAGCTCACCGGCAGTACGAAGCGTACTGGTGGAGCCAGCCTCCTCAGGAAGTCGTCATAGCTCCCCTTCCTGTGTACAAAATCCCTCAAAGAGCGGCAAACAGCATCGCCCCTAGCCTCCGCATAGAGCCGGGCCAACTCTTCATCCAACGCCAGCATGGACCCTAGTGGATACTTGGGGATAAGTCTCTCCCCCGAATGGTGCTGAGGGGACACTCTCTCTCCTAGGTACCACATATGGCGGTACACACTTGGAAACAAAACCCGCCGCCTAGACAGGAAATGTACGATCAGCCGAGGCAGGTATGAGCGCGTTGGCAAAAGGACGTCATACCACCTACAAAACAGATAACTCAGGCAACAAAACAAATAGAAATACAAAGAGGGCACAACAGTACAAGAATATTACCTCGTCAGCAGGTAGGACTCCCCAAGCTTTGCGAGAGGCCGCCAGAGGCACACTGCTGCGCACCGCTCCTATCCAAGAGGCAGCATACATGTAAGCCGCATCCCTAGTACGATCCGGCGCCAAAGTCGGAAAGTGCTCATATATCCAAATCTTTCAAGAAGCAAGCAAAACATCAGTCAAATTCAAATACAAGCATACAAGTACAAAGTACAAGGCACAAGGAGTCTTAAATACCTCCAGCACACTCCACAGAGCAGCCATGCTCGGGTCACTCCCCACCGCAGTCCGGGAAGCGCGCTTCATCTCATACAAAACGTGGCTATATGCAAGGCCACCCCAGTTATAGCTCGAAACAGCTCTCAAGTTCCTCAGAACGGACAGGAACCGGATGTGCACCCGACTGTTCCTACTCGGGACCATTACTCTGCTCACCAAGGCTAGGAGAAAGAGCCTAACCCTCTGCTCCGCGGATACACCCACACCGCAGATAGCCTCCACGATCACCGTCACAGAAGCATGGGCATCGTCATCAGACAAGTCAACAACAGGGCCAAGCAAGTCCCTGGCAGCGGTAGAGCGCCAAGTCAGCTCCGGATCAAAGGTCACGTTCCTCTCAGAAAAAGGAAGACCCGTGATCATAGCAAACTCAAATAGGGTAATGGTGATCTCCCCCCATGTCATGTGGAAAGTGTTGGTGGTATCCCACCACCGCTCCAACAAAGCCCACAGTCGGGGCTTGATCCACGTTCTCCTCGAAGAGCCTCCCATGGCACGCCAGAAGTCGGCCAGGCCCGTCTGCGACCAAATTTTCATGGCCTCCTCATCAGTACGAATAGCTTTAAAAGCCCTCTAAACATCCACCAAGGACCAGAAAGTACGAAACGACTTTCCATCGGCCTACAGGTGAACGCGTTAACTCCAAACCTATACAAGTACAAGATACAAATGCAAAGCACAATACAAGACTCACCATGCTAGCGCGAGGCCGCTGAGACAAGTGTCATTCCGGTCGAAACACCAGGTCGGAAGGACTCCAACCAGTACCACTAAAAGTAGGCGCATCCCGGGGAACCATACCCCCGTTGGGCACATTTATTGCAGCCGCTTCATCATCCGAAGCGTCCTCCTCAACAGCTCGAACTACAGACGATTCGGCGAGCTTCCTCCGAGTGTGACGAGGCATACTAAACTAAGTCGAGTACAAGGTGTCAAAATTCTAAACTGGGGGCTATCCTATACATCCTAAACAAAGTCAAGACGAATCCCCAGTGGACCTCTAGTTCAAGGTACAAGTTCAACACCAGCGCCTAGGCTACCCATGCCAAGGCAGGTATACAAGTTCAACACCAACGCCTAGGCTACCCACGCCAAAGCAGGCATACAATTTTAACACCAACGCCTAGGCTATCCATGCCAAAGCAGATATACAAATTCCATAACAACGCCTAGGCTATCCATGCCGAAGCCGATACAAAAAATAGACATTCAAGAAAACTTTCCATAATTCAAAACTACAAGTTCCAACTGTTCAAGTTCAAGTGGCTATCAAACAGTCTTCTACAAGATTCAAAAAGCTTAAGCATACAAGCATCATTTCAAAGTACGAGAAAATCAAAACTACATGCAATCCTAGAGTTATTTCATAAGCAAAAACATGAAATACTTACATGGATAAGGCAAGAACAAGACCAAGGGAAGAGCTTAATCGACCTTTGAGAGAAAAGAGCAAAGAATTCAAGAGAGTGTGCCTCAAAATGGCACGGCAAGGGGAGCTTTTATAGCTCAACCCCGCGCCACACGCAGCACCAGCGCCCAGCGCTGCCCCCCTTGCATGCGCGAATCTTCAGCGCGCGGTCTCCCGTGCTGATTGCACGTCCTTTGCTGCTACGGTCTTTCGCACCAAGCATCAAACAGCGCATCAAGCCATCCATCGAAAATACGGGTATACACTTGTATCTCCAAATACAAACAGATGCATATTTCAAGAATACAAAGTCCAAAAAATACAACGACTCAGGCGTTCAACTCCCAACGGACCCAAGCTCCGGGAAAGTGAGTCGAAATTCCAAATTCTAAGGGCCAGTAAAAAGCTCTTATCCCCAGCAAAGCACATCACCAACGGATTAACTCCGGGTATTCAAAAATTCAAGATTCAAAAAGTTCATGATTCGAAATTTTCGATGCCAAGCTCCGTCCTGAACTGAAGGCGGAAAAATACAAGTACAAACCGGAGTGATCACCAACCGCACCGAGGTAGACTCTATCCTTTTTTCTAACGCCTGTTATATGCAGGTACCGGCGTTCAAAGAGTGGTCTCGATTGCAGAACATCTTGATCATTCTCCGTCCCTTTCGAAATACTTTAACTTGCGCTTTTCTAACCGAACGCTCAGTCAAAGTGGGGGCTTCTGTAGACACCTAATTTGTGTCTCCCCTTTGGGATGATGACGATACCATTATCCTTGTTAGGTGATTGGAATAACTCCAGGCGGAAATCCCAATTGCTAAGAATGCCTCCGAAATTCCAGATCCAAAATCCAACCCCCGAGACCGTTCCCCTTTCGGTTCTCGGTACAAAATACAACTTTCCAAATCCAATTTCAAAATCCAAGTACAAACTCATTTAGTAGACAATCCCATTGGTTTTACTAGGCCTTTTCCACTCAAAATCAATTAAGGCAAGTCAAATTCGGGCGCCGACCCACAAAACGGAGCATGCCGGGCCCCGTCTCGTAAAACCGGAATTTAAAACCCGAGAAAGGCTTGTTTTTAGACGCTAAATGATGCCTTAACCTCCAAGAAAATACAAAACACCAAACCCTATAAATACCCCTCATTTTCAGCATAATGAGGAGGAGAACAACAATACAATGTCGTAATTTCGACATTACGCCTCAAAACACAACTCAAAAACTCCTCGAAAACACATACAAAATTCCTAAACTCAAAAAAAATTGGGAGCTCTTGCCTAAAACTAACTAGCTAAATCCGAATACCATTCTAATCAACTATGTTGCTTTGATTTCTAAATGATTAGCAAGTTGGTTTTTTTAATCATTCAAAAACACCACTTGCAACAATCACACATGTTTTCCAAAAATACAAACTTTTTCAAAATACAAAATACAATTTTCAAAGATTCAAGGATGTCCAAGTTGTTTACAATCATCTGATGGACTAGAATCACCATCAAACATGGGGTAATCAAAGATAACACCTTTTAAACATTTAAAGGTTTAGTCTTTTGAGATTCAAAACTCCATTTTCAATATACAAGTTCAAGTTTTCAATTTTCAAGGTCTTGCCATGTTTAGGGTTATTCATAGTTATTTCCGTAAACTAGGATCATTTCGAGTTCAAATTTCAATTATTTCAAGTTCAAAACTTCAATATTAAAGCTTTGAAGTTCAAGTTTAACATGCAAAATCTAGGATATTTGGGTTGAGCAACCTCTCCCAAGTTGAGATTTTTGGCTTTGAATTCGTGTCGGGCGCACTTATTTTTAAGGAGCCGCTTGGCGTTCGAATCTAATGTGCCCAAGTACAACTTTCAATTACGCACCTTTCAATATTGCAATTTCAATATCGCACCTTTCAATACCGCAATTTCAATATCGCACTTTCAATACCGCAATTTCAATATCGCACTTTCCATACCGCAATTTCAATATCGTAATTTCAATACCGCGATTTCAATACCGCAATTTCAATACCGCACTTTCAATTCCGCATCTTTACTTGCCTAGTCCATTTCTAGGAAATGTGGACCTACTCCCTAGTCCTTTTCTAGGGGGTCTTGTATTTACTAATTCCGCACTTTATTTAGTATTGTGATGTTGCTTTATTTGATTTATTGCTTTCATCACCAACATGCTTAATACAACAAAATACAAAGGTTACATCACGCTTAACAAAGATATTTTTGGACAAACCGGCCTTAGGTTCCTTAAATCAATCTTTAAAGCAAAGTGACCACCATACAATTAGAGATTCAATTTGCTCTTAATTCAAACCCACATAGTCTAATCTAGGGTTTATTTTCGAAAAAATGTTGTGCCAACGTACTTGAATATTTCTAAAGCTCGCCGAATAAGCATTTTGTTCCCGTGCCCGGATCTCACCCATCTGTTTCAAGGATTCAAGGCCTTATCCAAAATAGAGTCACTTGCGGTCTTTCCAAACGAGACTTTAAACAATGTTTGGTGGCGACTCCTTCGAGGTACAAAAATTCTACGGTTTTCTAAAGAACCGCCCCTCTTGTAGAACGGGAATCAAGTTTTGACACACAAAAAAACCCCCTACACCTGCCACTGTGATGGTCGTAGTACAAGTGTCGAGCAAGCCACGCATAGCACACAGCAAGCCACGCACTACGCGCAGCAAGCATCGCTCCCTGGGACGAGCCAGCGCACACTGGGTGAACCAGTGCTTGCTGGAGCGTACCAGCGCTCGTCGCTTGCGCGCGCAGCCTGTGTGCTCATTGCCTTCGTCTCGCCTCTCACTCACGTGCACACAGCACACACCGCATAGGAGTGTAGCCCCCGCCCGCGTGCACCGTGCCTTGCTAGCTGCCTAGTACCGCATGGGCGACGAGCTCCCTTGCTCGTCGTCGCATGCCCGCACTATGCAACACCCCTTAAGGGTAACACTTAGCTTCCATTGCTTCGTGTATGCAAGATTTGTGAACGATTTCCATAAAAGTTAAAACTTTTATAATTTAAATTTATTGACAAATTAATAGCTCATTTTAATTTCATAAATTTAGGCGAAAAATCGAAAATTTATTATTCAAATTAATTTCCGATTATATTTATTTCATGGATTCAAATCTGGGTCATAAAATTTTAAAACTTTTTCAATTTTAACAAATTTTATGGTGGTTTTTAATCATAGGATTCTAATTAAATTGCTAATTAATTATGAAAATCAAAACAAATTCTAAATTATTCGAATTTCAACAAATTAATTACAATTACAAATTAGGTTGTATAATTAACAAGATTATGCTTTAAAATTGTTAAACATATACAATAGGTCAATCATAGATTCAAGATTTACAAACAAGATTCGCATATATTTAAGGATTTTTTGCCAAAAAGGACCTTTTATAAGCATTTTTTTGCGAGAAAGGACCTTTTATGTCAAAATTGGTGAAATGGGACCTAAAATACAATATTTTTTGTTAAGTGGGACCTTTGCCCGGATTCTTGGAGTCAACCCAAGTTTCTGGCGTTGACTTCGACACGTGGCAGCCGGAAACTGCCACGTGTCAATATCCTTATTTTAAAAAAAAAAAATTATTTTTTTTCCCAAAAATCATCGTTTTACTGAAACAGTTTTACCCAAAAAAAAAATCGATTCTCGATTCTCTTCTCTCTCCTCTGCTCCTTCAACTCGACGCCATTGTTGAAGATTCAAGGTTGAAGGAAAGTGCTTCTTCACTCAAATTGCTTGCCACGAATTGTTACTCAGGCCTCCACGAATCAGGTATGCTATTTCCCCCCCTCAAAATCCTCTTCAATTGTTGTAATTTTGGGTCGAAAAAATTAGGGTTCTTCCCAAATTTGGGGATTTTGTAATTCGTTGTGTATTTGTGTTTTAGATTGACAATGTCCCATCAAAAAGCGAAAATTTGGGGACTAATTCAGTTTTACTTAGTGGTTGGTGTAGAATGAAGAATCTAATGGAAGCTGGTGAAATCTGGAACGAGATGATTGATCAAGGTTTGAACCCAGATGTTGTTACTCATAACATAATGTTAGATGGGTTGTTGAAGGTTAATAAGAAATCTGATGCAATCAAGCTTTTCGAGGTGATGAAAGTTAAGGGTCCACCCCCAAATGTTCGGACCTATACTATATTGATTAGGGATTTGTGCAAGCATTCAAAGTTGAATGAAGCTGTTGCTTACTTTGATGGGATGACTTCTTCAGGTTGTAACCCAGATGCTGCTGTATATACTTGTTTGATTACTAGATTTGGGAACCTTAAAAAGATGGATATGGTGTTTGGTTTGTTAAAAGAGCTGAAGGAAAAGGGTTACCCACCTGATGGGCAACTGTATAATGCTTTGATTAAGTTGATGACGAATAGAAGAATGCCGGATGATGCAGTTCGTGTTTATATACAAGAAGATGATTCAGAGTGGAATTGAGCCAACAATTCATACATATATTATGATGATGATGAAATCTTACTTTGATTTTTTTTTTTTGTGGGTAAAAATGTTTCAGTAAATGATGTTGGTTTTGGAGGGAATTTTTGGGAATTTTTTTTTTTTTTTTTAAATAAGGATATTGACACGTGGCAGTTTCCGGCTGCCACGTGTCGAAGTCAACGCCAGAAACTTGGGTTGACTCCAAGAATCCGGGCAAAGGTCCCACTTAACAAAAAATATTGTATTTTAGGTCCCATTTCACCAATTTTGACATAAAAGGTCCTTTCTCGCAAAAAAATGCTTATAAAAGGTCCTTTTTGGCAAAAAATCCTATATTTAATTTAACATCATAAAAATTACAAATTTTGCATTAGAAAAACTAAAACCTCCGAAAAGTCATAGTTAGGCTTCGAATATGGGAATTCTGGGTTTGGCGACAAATCTTTGATTTTTGTCAAAATTTTAAAACGTGGTTTACATGCGAAATTCACTATAAAATTATACTATTCCGACCATTATTGACAAAACTGTCGAAACATCCTGCGAACATATAATCAAATAATCGCACGAATTTGCAATTAATTAGATACAACGAAATTAATTACCTCTTTAATTCATTGTATGTTTATAAAATTTAACCATGTTAACTATAACTGATTATGGAATTAATTAGAGGCTCGTGATACCATTGTTAGGTTATGACAAATATAAAACATATATTTCATGCGGAAAAACTATAAAGCTAGGAATCCAAATTAATTGCCACATAGTCAATTAGCATAATTTAGGATACATACATGTGATGCGTGCCTTCCCTAGCTGCTCCCGAACCGAACAAGAACAAGTTTAGGACTCCAAATATAGCCCCTCCATATATAGTCCACAACACTTTCTGATCCGCCTTAGATTCAACCAACTAGGATTTTTCTAAGGTATTATGTTTTATTCGAAAGCTTAATTATATATTTTAGGCGATTTATTAAATTCGTACTTGAACTTAAACTATATGAATACTTATTGAATTATTGTATATAAATTGTGATTATGAACCACGTATTTATAGGGTGGAAATAACGGACTTATATTTCTACTAGGATTCAAATAAATAAATCTTTTAGAATTCTAGTTAAATTAATCCTTTAGAATTTAATGTTTTAATTAAACACAAAAACATTTAATCCGTGAAGAATTAGGAAAACTATTTAACCAAGCAATCCTAAACGACCAAGGAATTGGTTGTACGTAGCATTGCACACACACACGCAGCCCACATGAGCGCTGGTGCGTGGCTCGGCCCAAGGCAGGCGCTGGCAGCACGCGGCCCATCGTGGGCGCTGCTGGGCCTTACCTTGCTCGCTTGCTGCGGGCTTGGCTTTGCCTTGCTCGCTGCTCGCGGGCTTCACTGGCCTTGCTGCACGATGCGTGCGGGCTTCGCTAGGCGCGGGCCTGGCTTCGTGCTAGAATTTGCGTCTAGCAAGCTCGTTCGTCGATCGTTTCGTACGTTGCGCTTCCGATTCGTTTCCCGATTCCGGAATTCATTTTCGATTCGAACAATATTTAATATTTCCGATTCCGGAATTTATTTCCGTTTCGAACAAATATTTAACATTTTTGATTCCGACAATATTTCCGATTCCGACAATATTTCCGATTCTGGCAATATTTCCGTTCCGGTAATATTTCCGATTCCGACAATATTGCTATTTAAGATAATATTTTCCGATACGTACCATCTTTCCGTTTCCGGCGACACCTACGACTTGGATAATATTTATATTTCCGTTATGATCCATATTTCCGTTTCCGGCAATATCATCATTTCCGGAGTATTCATTTTTTTCCTTTTGACGATTTCAGCTCCCATTGGAACCGAGATCCGTCGATTCCGAATATTCATAATTAGAATATTTAATTCACTTAAATACTTGATCCGTCCACGTACTATTTGTGTGACCCTACGGGTTCAGTCAAGAGTAAGTTCTGGATTAATATTATTAATTCTACTCGAACTGAAGCGACCTTTAGCTAGGCATTCAGCTCACTTGATCTCACTGAATTATTAACTTGTTTAATTAATTAATACTGAACCGCATTTATTAGACTTAGCATTAAATGCATATTTGGACCAAGGGCATTATTTCCTTCATTCGTTCCCTTGCTCATTGTCCGGTTGGTATGCTTTCCTTATTCCTAATCTATTCTATTTAATTTATGTTTTAAATTATATACTTTTATTTTATTATTATTGGATTATGATTTTAAATTGTATTTGGGATTGATTATGAACACCAAAGTTGAGGATTTTGATGATTACATTGTTAAGGATGATTTTATTTGAGGTAGTAGAAATTTTCAGATTTGATTTATTAAATAAAGCTCCAATATTTATGCATTAATGAATTTTAAATCTTGATTTCGGTTAGGGTTTTGATTAAACCCATATGGCTAATTTATTAACATAATTAAATGTCAATTTTAATTATGCTGACCAATATTAATTTTCAGATTCATTTAGAGGCTTAAAGTGTTGATTTTTAATGGCTTTAAGCATGACATTAATTCAATTTAATACTAGGGTTTTAAACGATTAATTGAAATTATTATTTTACTGATTAACGATTAATTTCTAATTAATTCAAGTGGTTTAAAACTAAATAACGTTGCTGCAAATTTAATGAACATTGATAATAATTAAGTTTCATTATTTTAATGATTGGTGGAGATTTCTAAATTAGTGAATTGAATCATGGCCCCCGTACTTAGGTATTCGAGGTACATACAAGTCTAGGGTGAACAACTTAAATTCATGTGAATATGTCATGATTATATGTTTTAATTCATGTTCACGTGGATTATTTGATTCATGTTTGAGTATGTGAGCAAGCATGTTATGATTGTTAAGTTTGTTGAACTTAAATAACAAGCATGATGTCCAAATATATTTTATGCATGTATGGTTTATTCCCATGCAATGAATGATTTATGCTATTATACGTAATGTCTAGCATTTTATGAGCCAAGTGTATTTCGTGCCATGGTTCACTATATAGTAACCGCACATGCCTCAGTCATGAACAATATAATTCATGTGGAAAAACCATAAAGCCAGGAATCCAAATTAATTGTCATATAATCATCTAGCATAACTTAGTATACATACTATGTGATGTGTGCCTTCCCTATCTTCTCCCGGGCTGAACAAGAACAAGTATAGAGCTCCAAATGTCGTCGCTCTGTAGAAGGTACACAACACGTGTGGATCCGCCTTAGGTTCAACCAACTAGGATATAACCTAAGGTTTTATGTGCACTCGCGAACTCACATTAAGTGATAGGCAAATCATTAAATTTAGTTGAACTCAATGTGTTATGTATGTTATATATTTTTGATCATGGATCATATATATATGGGGGAGGAAATTAGAGTAGTCATATCCTACTAAGATTGGATTGACCAAATCCATTAGAATTAGGATTCTATTTAATAAACTCTTAGTATTTTAGAAATAATCAAACACTATTAGTGTGAAATTTATCCTAAAATTCTAGTTTACGTAGGATTAGGAAAACGGTTAGCTTGAGGCCTATGCTAATTGTCGCGCAAGTAGACTTGGCGCCAAGCCAACAAGTGCACCAGGCTGGGCCACGCGTGCCACCAAGACCATGTTGGTGCTGCTTGTCGCCCACATAACCCTCGCAGCCCACGCTAGGCGTTGTGGCCCATCGTTGTTGCTTGTGCGTGCAAGCTTGTTGGGCAATGGGCCTTGCGCCATGCGGGATTGCTCGTCGAGCAATCGCTCCTCGTGCTTTCGATTCGTTTTCCGATTCCATTATTTATTTCCGATTTGAACAATATTCTACTTTCCGATAATATTTCCGATTCCGACAATAATTTTTGATTACGAAAATAGTTCCGATTCCGATAATATTTCCGTTTCCAGCAATATATACGAATCCAGCAATATTTCTATTTCCGTTAATATTTTCCGAAATGAACAATATTTCTGTTTCCGGCAATATCTTCGACTTCGATAATATTTATATTTTCGTCATGAACCATATTTCCATTTCCGGCAATATCTTCATTTCCGGTAAATATTCTTTCTTTGCTTTTTGATGATTTAAGCTCTCACTAGAACCAAGATCCACCATTCTTCGAATGTCCATAAATATAGTATATACTGAATATTATATTCACCTAAATACTTGATCCTTTCACGCACTATTCATGTGACCCTATGGGTTCAGTGAAGAGTACGTCGTGGATTAATATTATTTATTCCCCTTGAACTGAAACCACATGTAGCTAGGCATCCAGATCACTTGATCTCACTGAATTAAAACTTGTTAATTAATACTGAACCGCATTTATTCGACATAACATTAAATTCATTAAATGAAATTTTGGACCAAGGGAATTATTTCCTTCGCTTTGTCTCTTAGTGTTACTTACTAAACATAAGGTAAGATCCAAGCCATCCTTATTAGGTCCAAAAGTGTTTCTCTAATTACTGAGTTCAACTGTTAACTTTTACAGATGGTTAAGCCTTAACCAAACTGAGCATGGCCATGCATTTTCACAGTATCTAACTCTTCGAGATGCCTTGTACAACAACAACACCATATCCTATCAAAGATAGGAGGACAATCCCTTCTTGTAACTTATGAACTACTTTGATTCATTGCTAGCCTGAATACTACTTTTATAGTCTCCTTTTACGGTGTGACGTGTGACGTTTAGTGATCATCAAAGAAAACTAATTCTCAAACAAGAAGCCATTACTACTAAGGTTTTAAGGAATAGGTTCCAATCACCATTAATGAGAACGACTTATGACATGACTTTAATTTCTTAAAGTGTTCTCATCCGATACGAAATCCAAGAAGTATCTATGAAAATAATTTCTGACATCCATGTCCCATCTAGTTCAAGAAACTGAACTATAAATCAACTTGCAATCTAATCTTCACTAGTCATTGTTCGTCCAACCAATCAATGACCTGGATTAGGGATCCTTTTGTGATTCAATATTCAAGTTAACTTATGAGAGTTTCTTTATCTAGGAACCCATCCTTGATATACCATTTGAATCACTTGGACTTTATCATTTAAATACTAAAAAAAGATTTAATTAAATATGAAATATAATTTCATAAATGATAAATGTTTAAACCAAATGCTTTCACATTTACGGGCCTGTTACCCAAAATTAAAACATTTAATGTTTTATAGATGTGAGTCTTTCACCCAATATTTAAAACATTCATGGAACTCAAAATTGATTCCATTTCTGCATATGAGTGTTGTATCTCATTAGTTGTAGAGGTTTATTCTATCATATTTTTCTATTCTTAGCATCTTTTCTATCGTAAGTCTTTCGATGTAAGATGAATAGGTCTCTGAATATGTTTTTTGAATGATCTAGTACGTCTTCCATATCTTTTAGAATGATTCTTATATTTAAAATAGAAAATCATCCAGATAGCAGACTTGTGATCAATCTGAGTTCATTTGAAGAACACTCAATATAAACAATTCTCTTTTATTTCTTCTTAGGCAATAATGAATTCATTTCAATAATGTAGAATTGCAAATGATGCTTCCCTTTTGGAATACTCTAAGCAATTCACAGAGATGTGGGAGATTCATCTTTTAACTGAGAACTTGGAAAATAGTCATTGATTTAGTTTCCCATGCATCACATATTGTTTTGAACATATACCACCTTTTAATCACGACGCTTAATTGCCCGTTTATGTATGTGGTTTGCCTAACAACCAAATCTAACTTTTTCTTAGGCAAATGCATGTAGCATCAAAACTTTAGTTCATCTTCACTTCCTCTTATCAAGGGTTCATCCTATATGTCCAAATGTATAGGATGTTCTTGATATTATTCTAATGATCTTTGATTTTAGATCAAGAGAGATTGATATAAACTCGTAATGATCCAACACTCGCAAGTTATCTTGGTGATCTATGTATCACACCATACATGATTGATTGTAATGCAAAAACCATTAGCAATTTAAAATCTATCCATGTAACTTTTAGCTCATTCTGTTTCACGAGATACTGAATCTTGTTAAATCTTGGCATTGCCATGTGATATAAGGTGAAGGTTCCGCTACAAGGTCCTTCGTGTTTAATTTTAGTAATAACAACCTAGCTTTACACTTAGTTAAAACATTCATTACTTAGACTTACTCATATGGGTTGAGAGCTCTTTTTAGTCTCTCATTTGTGTTTGATTTAGTAATTACTTTATAGAATCCAAACAACGGTTTAGATCCTATCCAATAGATCTTTGACCCAATATAATCTAAGTTCCGCCATGGTTATAATATTGACAAATACTTTCAAGTCCATACATTTTGAATTTGAATGTCATCAATAGAGAGATATGTATCTCATATATAGAACCATTAATGTTGACTTACCTCCTACTAAACACCTCATCAATAAGATGATTCATATTTGCACAAAGTTATGATTGCTCAATAGCCTTTGTTGAAAAGTATGTTCCAATTCCCACTTGCATCCATTAATCTACGAATAGATTTCTTAAGCTTGCCTCTTTATCTAACACCCAAAAATTTTACATTGTGTAATGTACACAACTCCTTCGAACAAGTCCAATTGAGGAGGATGTTTCATTTTTCAATTGCCATATTGTCATATGCAATGATTTCTAGATTTATCCAAAATAGTTCAAGCATTTCGACTTGGTGAAAAAGATTTCAACATTATCAACGCCATGAAGTTGTTTGTAATATTTAATCACCAATATAGGATCTTCTTTTGTATGTACAATATCATCTTTTTATGTTCTTGAAAACATGTTTGAAACCAATGGGTGTGAACCCTTTATGCAAAACCAACCAAATCATAGACTTGATTCTTAAGATGAATATATTTCGGATTCAATGGCCTCAAACCATTTTTAGGATTTAATGGCCTTAAATAATTTAAGGATAAAATGGCCTCAACACTACAACAAAAACATTAATTAACCGCGCCTAATTAATAGCGCTTATCAAAAAGCGCTATTATTTATATAAAATAACAGCACTTTATTTTATAGTGCTATCAAAAGAAGCAAATTTAATTTCCAACTTAATATAATACAACATTTTTCTTTAAACGTTGTGATTATTGATTAATAGCTATAATAATTTATAAAAACAAAAACAAAAAGCCAAAACAAAATTAAATAACTCAAACCCTCATTCAGCACCGCCTACATTTATTTCCCACGTTCTCCAGCTTCCTTTTTTCTCCCACCACGACTTCCACAATTAACGAAACCCTGCTGCGTGTGGTTGAATTACCAATCCAAGTCAAGCCTTTGAATAAATCTTAATCGTCTTGAATTCTTCCAAAGAGATTTGCTCAAATGGGTTCAAGATTCCAGTAAAATTTATCAGGTATCTCCCGCCTTTCTTGTGTGATTTTGTTGGGTTTATTTTTTATTTTTTTTGTAATTTTCTATTAAGGGGTTGAATTGGATTTGGGTTTTATCAATTGAAAGAGCAAATATTGATGTTGCCATGTTGGTATTATGTCTTTAGATACTCCATTAAGTCTATCCTGTTAGTAGAACCACCTAGGTTTAGATGGGAAGCGGGGCAACATCGAAGGAGGGGACTGGGCAAGGGAAGTTGATTGTGCAACTTTTTTAGGGGCATAAGTTATTTCGAGATTTTATATCGTTGATTTGAAACCGGATCATGCTAGGGAGGAACAAACTACTACAGTTGTGCAATTTTTGCTACGAAGTTGCAGTTGAAAGGAATTGGTTGAACACGATGGGTTATGCTAGATGGAGTTTCCTCTCATAAGGAGGATATAAGGGATAGAATTTTCGATTTTGTGCTTTAAATTGTCGAAATTTTGCTCTAAGTGGTTGAATTTGTGCCATAAAGTGTAGAATTTGTGCTTTTAATTTTTGAATTTTGCTCTCTAATTTTCTCATGTAACGTGTTCGATGAAATGCTCACAAGGGTTTTGAATAAAAACTGTAGATGATTTTATGCTTGTATAAAATCAGATTATAATTAGTTGATACTTTGATGGTCTTTATTAGTATGGTTGTTAATGGTAAAATCATGATGTGATTATGTATTCCTTACACTTATCTCATTGTTGGATAGATATAAGAAATAATTTTGAACCTAATCTTACTGCGTTATACAGATTAGATGGCAACCATTACCACAAACTTTATTTCAGTCTCTTCCTCGTCCTAATCACTGCAGTCGAGTCTCGCTTTGGTTAAGTCCCAACATTGTTCTTTCTTAAGGAAGAATCTGACTTTGAACATATCTTGTTAAGGACGTCCTGGTTTCCGAGTTGTGGCTGTTTCAATGGCCCCTCAGACTCAGGAGATAACTTCTTTCCTGCTCCAGAAGGAGAGTGGATTTCTTCATTTTGTCAAGTGTCATGGACTCGGCAACGACTTTCTTTTGGTAGGAAATGCCTCCTTTTTTATTGGTTACTGAGATATTGAGTGAAATGAATTACTCCCCTTATGATTTTTCCTGTTGTTGAGTTTCCTTGTTCAACTTTTTGGGATCTAACTTACATAGGTTGTGCTGAGTAGGTTGATAATAGAGACTCAATGGAGCCTAAGGTAACCCCTGAGCACAAGTAGTGAAGTTGTGTGACCGGAATTTTGGAGTGGGTGCTCATGGGCTGATTTTTACAACGCCCGAAACTAATGGCACTGATTATACTATGAGGATTTTTAATTGTGATGGAAGTGAGCCAAAGGTGTGTACTATCTAAGAAAATTATACTTCTTATACCAGATTATGAGAATGAAATGTGAGTTTTCTTGTTGAACTTTAGTACTTTTATTTGATTGAGTTCTAGACTTCTAGTGCTGTCTTATAATTATCTCTTTTGTATCTCATGTCTATATACTTTTTTTTCTGGTGAACTATTGGTTCATTGACAATGTATTGATGTTTCAAGTTCGAACTTGTGGATAGATACATGATAGAAACCCAGAGGATACTTGTGTTGATCTGATTCCCTAACTTTAGTGCTTCAATTAACTCAGTTTCTTTGAAATTAAATGCCTTAAGGAGCTGGTCTTTATTTTATTGTATTTACCTCAATTCCTTTCCCCCGTTTTATAGATGTGTGGCAATGGAGTGAGATGCTTTTCACATACATTGCCGAGATTGAGAACTTACATAGGAAACACAGGTACATTGTTTCATGACACAATCATTATCTTTATTCTCCAATTAAGTAATCATTGGCTTATTTTCTTGTTTTATGAGACTATCTAGCCTTAAAGTCCAGTTATTTTTTATATAAAAATATCTCTCAGAGTAAGTGCTAGAAAGTGCGTGACCTTACATACCATTAGTAGAGAAATATACGTAGATATCTATATTCCCACCTGACTGGATATTTGAAACTGCTATGACATTTAACTGACGAATGCAAACTGTTTTGTTGAGTTTATTTCATTGAGATTAATGAACAACATATGCAGTACACTTTTAGTTACACCATCAAGTTACTTTCTTGTGTGTGCGTCTGTATGTGAACTATTTCGTGTACATAACCTTTCAACAGCCCGAGCCATGTAAGTCTACTACCATAACCTTTGCTTAATATCTTGATGTATGAGTTTGCACTGAGAAACACATAGGTAAAGTTGTGAGTCAACATCTAAGCTTGGTGGTGGAATTTTGTTTTTATTTTCTTATGTAGTGGTAGGGTAAGCCTAGTTTAAGATAGGAATTATGGATTGTATCTCCTTAAAGACATCAAATATTTCTTTTTCACGTAAATGGGACTTTGTTATGTATTCCATATGTGTTAGTAGTATTTTTGCCTCACTGGAAGGTCCTTCGTTATAGTTTAATCATGGAGTTACATTTTCATTTGTTCTTACTGCCTTTATTCACTTTTGTTTAGTCTTCTCGCCGTTAAATGGCTCACTCATGTCCTGGTAACTGGGGGTGCTTGCTTTATTGGATCCCATGCAACACTAAGACTTCTCAAGCTCCTATCGTGTGACAATTGTGGTATCCCCTTCCTTCAATCATCGTTATTGTCCTTGTTTAGTTATTATGGTTTACAGAGTTTATTTTGATGGGAAGGACAATCTTTCTTTCTCGTGGGAATTACCTGACTGATGTTAAGATTTAAATGTTTCCGGAACCAGAAAGACTTCAGTTTGTATATTCTCAGGGAGATGCTAATGGTGTATCCTTATCGTGGCATGTCATTGCTTATGTGCTATTATTGTTTCCTTTGGGCCTTCTCTATCAGAATTATAGATAAATATGAATTAGACTCAACAAGATTATCTAGAATATTTGAAAATGTATGTATTTTTCTTTGTTTAATTATGCCTAGATATTATGTGTTTTTACTAATTATGTTAACTTTCTCATTTTGTAGTACTTTTCATGATCGCAATGTTCTGAATTATGATCAAGAACAAATTGATGAAGTCAGAGCTCAATTGACGCGTCATGCTCTTCTCGTGTGTATATTGTGGTGGATTACTTGTGTTTTTCGTCTGGAAATTGTGTACAATGTTCTAATTTTAATGTGTTGATTTGAAAATAAAAGAAGTACTATATGACGACTTCTTTCTTTCTTCTAGCAGTGTGTTGATAACATTGCATACGAATTTAAGTTATGAGACATCGAGACTAGACCTGTCAAACGGGTCGGTCGGGTCGGGTTGTAAAAAATTACTTTCGGGTTCGGGTTGAATCGGGTCGGTCACTTTCGGGTTCGGGTTTGCAAATGCTTGTTCGGGACCCATAACTTTCGGGTTCGGGTTGACCCAACGGGTTGAGAGATTTTAAAACGCGCATTATATTTTCATTAATTTAGGTTATAAATATACAAAATATTGGCACAAATTAACAAATTTTCCTACGAAAGTTTATATTTAGTCAAATTCAACCATAAAATGGCGTATAATTCAAATTAAAATCATATTACACACGACAATAGTAAAAACAACGTGTCTATTATGCTTAAATTTTCTCATAATCTCATTTATTACTATAAATACCATGATTTTCAATCGGTCGGGTCCAAAACGGGTTCGGTCGGGTTTTGACCCATTCCTTTTCGGGTTGCTCGGGTTCGGATAAAATCGGGTTACGGGTCACAAAATCTTGTTCAGGACCCAGTATTTTCGGGTCGGGTTCGGGTCGGTTTTCGGGTCGGGTCGATTTTTGACAGCTCTAATCGAGACGTTTATTTGATATGATAGAGATGAAATTGAATGTTACATATGTTAACTTTTTATTATTCGCGGGGAGCAATATATATATATATATATATATATATATATATATATATATATATATATATATATATATATATATATATATATATATATATATATATATATTATTCAATTCTTACATTATTGGCTCAAAAATGCTTTTTTTTTTAATACAGATAATAATTAAAAACTAAAATTAAAAAACTGCTCGTCAAAAATTAAAATCTCCTCTAATAACAGCGTTTTTTCGTTAAGCGCTATTAATTAATTTAAATAAAATCAGATGTTCGGTGTAAAAAATTTCCCGCCATAGCTAAAGATTTAATAGCGCTTATATATTAAATGCTACTAAATTAGGCAATATTAACAGCGCTTTTAAAAAGCGCTATTATTCTTTTAACAACGCTGCTAATTAATAGCGCTTAAAAAGCGCTGTCTTTACACAAAAAAAACGCTATTAAAAGCTTATTTTGTTGTAGTGCAAACCTTAATCCATGTTCTGGAATTTTTAATTCGTCGTAGCTTACATGTAAGTCGTATGTTCTTGAAGCTCTTTCAAAGTCTTCATAGGTTTCATTCCTCAAGATATCTATGCATCTATCTTGGTTAAATTCTATTCCTTATACAATTTACCTAGGTATTGAACATTAAACGTTAGTGTCTATAAAGACATTACTCAAGTGTTTTGAGTTTTGGGATTCTCTTGAAGCCCTTCCAAAGTCTTCTTGGAGCTTTTCCAAAGACTTCATGTGTGGAGCTCTTCCAAAGGCTCCTTAGTATCCTACATTTGTTTGATGCTTGACTCGAAGTTCTTTTGAGGTTACTTTGAGGTTATATTTCTCCCACTTTCCTTTTGGGAAATAAGATGGTTTCCTAAAAGACATTATCTAGAGAAACAACCATATGTTCTCGGATTTGTGGTAGAATCAATACCTTTTTATCCTATGAGTTGCTCATAAAGAATCATATATCTATTTTTGAGTTTGTTTGATGTAAAAATTAACCCCAGTGGGTTTGACAACCCTAGATATATATACTGAAAAGATGTACTGAACCAAAGTTCAATCCTTATGACATCATCTCTTTAGGTTTGACAACTTTGTTTAGTGTGATAGTCACTTGATTGTATCATTTAGAAACTATATAGGAAAGTAGTCGTGATTATCATTAATCGAGTAGATTTTGATTCCTCCATTTGGACATGCCATATTCTTATGGAGCTTTGATTGTTATAATGCCATATAAATAATCTTGATTATCATTCTTGGCTCATGAAAACATCACCTTGACCCAGTCTAGATGTTCCAAAATTCTTGCCAAGTTGATTTTTATCCCCTTTTGTGAATCACATTAAAGGATTTCACATATTTCACTTTGAGTAAATATAGACATATTTTTCTCAAATTATTGTGAAATAGGTAAGTCATAAAATCCATCTTTGGCCTATGAACGTAATTGTCTAGAACCTTCTAATAATAGTCCATTTCCATGTCATGTTCAACAAGTAAGACCCATGTATTTTAAATTAATCAACTTTTAAAAATTCATGCCATGGAATCATAGAATGTTGTCTTGTTCATATATATGGTCGTATGACATTGCAAATACATGTGGAACACAAATCAAGATATTTTATTTGAACCTTCTGAAGTTTGAATGTCAAGAGATTTATTTGTTTATTAATCAATCATATGACTCAACCCTTAAATGACTATTACATTCAAATAAACACTCAACGATTCTTTTTGTTTACTTTAAATGAGTGTCTTTCTGGGTCCAAACAGAAAATTGTTTATGATGATTAATGGAACAAAAATCCATTAAGTTCTAGCCTTTTGAAGAACTTTAAAACAAACAGATGACCCTACGACTAATGTAGCACAACTTTGCTTCATTTCGCACTTGTAGGTCAATAACCAGACATAGCTTCCAAAATTTGAGTTCTTGGGAAACGTTAGAACCTCAAGCGGTAATCCACTACCATAGGAGTTTATTTGCTAAGTCGTTTCTTTTTAACAGAAATTTCAAGTTAGAAATAGAATTGTGAAATCATTTCTTTTATTCCTGTTTCCTATCCTTTCTAGCACCTTTTCTTATAGTCCCAAAATATTTAACTCTTTGCTTGATCTTCTTACTTTGTTATGGAAACAAAGTCACTTTCCTTTTATTCAATTTGAATTACCACATTCAATGAGTCTAGTTCATTATTGAATCAAAAGGAAATTGGTTGTTATCCATTGGTGATACATGAGCCTCTAACTCAATACTTCATCATTCCAAAACTACCCAGTATTCTGAATACACTACTACAAAAAGTGGCTAAGAAACCATACTAAATAGGCCTAAGAGACCAAAAATAGTATGGTTTATATCTCAATGGTCTCTTTGCATAAAAAACCATACTTTTAGTGTGGTTTGTTAGAATGAGCAGAATAACCAGACTTTTAAGAAACATGGTTTCTTATATGTCTTTAATTTTCAATAATCATTAAGGCAAAGAAACCACTTTTCTTAAGTGAAAAGGTTTGTTTGTTAAAAAAGAAGAAATCACATATGTAAGTAGTATGGTCTCTTTCATCATTAAATTTGATTTACTAAAAACATATTTTTTTGAGAAGTTAACGTCGCTTATAAACTGCCCGGCCATGATCTACGCTTAAACTGTCATACAAAAAAATTCTGACAAAATGTACAATAAAAATCAATTCCAAAAAAACTTTATTCATTTCATCTAAAGTTCTTAATTACAAAACTAATGAGTACCAAGAAATTTAATTTAATCAACAAATGAAAATACAATAAAAAAAATTATAAATCTATCTCAGATGCAGCCTCAATTGCTTCTTGTTCTTTGTTCTTCCATGCTTCCTTTTCTTCTGCAAGACGTTTTAGAAAACAAAACAAAATCCTTATGTTTCAGATCTCATTACACCATTCATGTAGAAATAAAACACTTTAAAAAGTCAAATTAACCAAAACAATCGTAATGCTTACTCAAAATTGCTAAATTAAATAAATAAAATAAAACATACAAAAGTATTTTGTGGGTACCTAAGAATTCGTAAATCTTCAAGGTTGCGAGGCAACTTGATGAAGCTATAATCAGAAGCAGGCATGGTTGGATAAACACCCAAAAGCCCTAATTCATATTCTAATACAATCATTAAAGCTGTTGATACTTCCCACATTGTTAATGGATACTTTGAATTTGCATTTTCTTCACACACCAATCTTTCTTCTGATTTTTCTATTTGTTTTCTTAATTTTCGTTTAACCCCACAAAAAATGAAACCCAAAAAGTTAATAAATGTGAAGTTTTGGGTTTATCTGGGATTGAATTATATAATGCCCAGGTGAAATTTCAGGCCCAGATTTAAGGAGGAGATGAGGAAGATAAACGGAAGAAAATTTGGAGAATTTTTTAGAGATATTCGTTCTTCATCCGAATACGGCGGAGTACTTGTTCCGCCATTGTTGAGATAAATTGAGATCGAAATAAATAAATAAATTGAAGAAATAAGGTTGAAAAATTACCTGATCCGCCATTGTTGAGATTCGCAAGAACTCAGGAAGCAACAGAGCCATAGAGGCGGCTAGGAGGAGGAGAGAGTGAGAGAAATATAAAGATTAGTGGCTTAAATCCCTAGTTGTTGACTCAACCTTGTTTTAAAAGAGTATTTTTTGCTTTTGTTTTCTTTTTTTCCAATTTTAATATTTTTATATATATGTTGGATTATTTATACAAGTTCACAAAAATTGCATAATAAAAGGGAGACCACTTTTTATTTAGATGTGGTTCTTTGTTCCCCATTTTTTATTCAATTATTTAAAAAATATTTATGTTTACCTAAGAAACCATATTTCTTTAACATTTGGTATCTTATTAATTTTCTAAGAAACCATGTTTCAACATTGTATGGTTTCTATATATAAGAAACCTTTAAAGTGTCTTAAATGGTTTCTTATTTGTGGTTTCTTAGCTATTTTTTGTAGTAGTGATATACGAGGTCCAATTGGTCTACCATTCAAGTTTTAGTTGAAAATACCCATGAATATCACTATAAGAAAAATAACATTCAAAATACGCTATCGGTCTCTTTTCCTTTGAGAATTGCTCTCAAAATTATTTACCAATCTATCGAGGAATTATTGCAGTTCTGTTATCCAAAATGCATTAAAGTTGAAGATTTACAATTATATGCATTATAATTCATATACTACAAAATGAAATAGCAAAGAAAACATTTATCATACTTTAATAACTTGAAATAAGAGCATTAATGCAATAATTAAATCTATTAAACATTTCAATCATGCAATAAATACATAGTCCAAAATGAAAGAAATAAATCCAAGAACCTAAAAGTCTCTAAGTCTTAAGCATTCTTTGGCTTGTCTTAATCCTTTCAAGATTTTAGGTAAGCAAAAACCAATTACTAGTAATATTCAAACTACTCTTGGTTAATAAATTAATACCATAATTTATTCCATTGCCACAACATATGCCAATATTGTTTGAGTTGAAACCACAATCAACGTGCTCCTTTGGGATACCTTACCATCTAAGAATACTAAATTAACACCTCGCTTTGGCAGAAACCTATTATCTTAGGTTCGAAGATTTTTGTAATTGCTTGATTTGGAAGGAAATTTTAAACTCAATATTCTTTGGACCTAGTTGTTTCTATGTTGGTTTGATTATTTAGTGAACTAAATCTTTAATCAAAACATAAAACAACATACACATGGATAATATACATACACCAATACATAAAAGCATATGTAAAATTGGTGAACTAGTATGGTCCAAATTACTTGGTCTTGAAGCATCCAATCTTCTCTTCACCTTGTTAGCTTGGCACCGTCTTGAAAACCGTTCAAAATTGCTAACTTGTAACTTTAAATAAACTAGAAGAACTTGAACTAATAATCTAATTATTACATCAAAACTTCATGGTAAGCAGACCATATTTAAAACTTAATATTCAAAGATAAAACTTTGCGCATACCGTATTTAACTATTTTAGTTGGGCCATACTAGTCACCTACATCACCTGCAATACATAATAATGATATATGCATTATCCCATTCGTATCCTAAAACTAATGGCCCAATTAATCTTTACACATATTTACATGATTAATAAAAATCACGTTCATGTAAACGCGCCATAAAAGATTAATCAATTCCAAATTATCAATCCTTAGAATTATTAATCAAATTAATTAAAATAAAATGTCCTACGGAAAATTAATTTAAATAATTTCATTTGAACGACTCCTATTTAATCCAATATTTAATTATGGACCTTTTAATTTTAAATAATTAAACTCGCGGCCTGGCCCTACTCAAATAAAAAAATAATGAAAAAGTCCACTATTAGCCCCTTCGTGCAAAAATAAGCCCAAAGCCCAAGCATTAGGCCTGTAAAATTTGATGCATCATTTAGCATCATGGGCTAGGAAAGTTCCCAGCCCAAAGGATGCGATGTGCATCGGATCAACGCACCAACGTGCAGGCCACGAAGGCCCACAACGTTGCACGAAACCCTGCAGCAGCGTACTGGGCTGGTGCGCCCCTATGCATGAGCTAAAGTGCTCGTTACTGCCTGGTGCCTGCTGGTTGCTGCTTCGCCCAGCGCTACCAAGGCCACTCGCCCATGGCTCGCTGCCTACAGGCATATTACGCACCCATAAGGCCAGCCCCCATGGGCCTTCCTGTGTGTCGCGTGCCGCTTGTTCTTTCTTCTCGCATGGACAACAACCACCTCTCGCCAAGTGCGAGTGGCTTGATCATCAGATCATTAAAAAAAATCAATTTTAATGTACGAAACGAAAAATTGCACGAATTATATTTTTCATAATATTAACAATTCCAAACCTTTTAATTACGAAAAATAATGAAGTTGACGATTTATATAATTTCAAACAATCCAATTAACTAGAATTAATAAATCTAGGCTAACAAATATTCAAATTTAACCAACGATAAACATCAACAAAAAATTTAATAACTTTGATAATCCAATCCAAACATTTAAATCGTTCAAAACATTTAAATCTTAGATTTTTATCAAATTTGGTTTTGGTGAATGATTAAAATTAACGAATCCGATCAAAATTTTAATCATCTAATTTTTAAATAAGTCATTTAAACATGAAATCATATTCCTCTTCTCACCTAAATAAATTTTCAGATCTAACCAATTAATAAAATTAATTTTCGATCTACAATTCATTAATCTAGTTAAAATTGGGATTAGGGTTTATAATTAAACTCTATGAACGAAAAAATTACGGATGTTTCATGAGATACCCCCGAGGTTTATGTTTATTCACCAAATACCCTTGTTGTTTCAGTAATTCACCAACTACCTCTGAGATTTCATTTTCTCGCACCCAATACCCTTAATGACCCCAACTGGCTAACGACGTTAAGTGAGAGTTACTGTTCTTTTACTCTATTACCCCTATTCTGGCGCAATTCTAAGAAGTTGATTGGAATACCCTGGTGTCCAAAATTCAAAACCCCAACCTTTCTTCTTTCTTCTTCCTCTGTTCTTCCCTCGAAAAACCTCACAACCCCTAAAACAAATTCACGATTTTGGATGAGATTTTGGGAAGATTTTCTGCATTCAATAAATTATAGTCTGCAAACTTGAATCCACACCCTCGTAAGCCGGAAAGTCAACAAATTTCTGAGTTTTTAAGTTTTTAAGCAAAAAAGTCGGGTCAAAGTAAACAATCAAACTAAGGGTGATCTTGAGGGCTTCTCTTGTACAAAAAGTTTGTTTTTAATTCGTTTTGTTTTTTTGCATCTTTTGGTTGATTTACCTAGGGTTTATTTTTTGTGAATGGGTTCATATGGAGTAATTTGAGCATGTAAATGCTTGATCAATGGGTTAATTAATGGGTTGATTAGTTGGGTTTTATTTGTGCTTTAATCTTGTTTGATCCTATAACTTTTTATTGTTTAGGAATGAGGAGTGCAGTGTGGTTGTTGTGTCACTACAATGGGTCAGAATTTGATTTTAGGATAGAGGATGTTCATGCCACTGATTTCATGGGGATGCTTAGGAGTATTTTTATGGATTCAATTAAGCAAGGTGTGTTCTTTTCTTGGAATTTTGGATTGTATTATAAGCATCCTAAATCGGGCAAGTTAATCGAGTTATATTATGATGGTCATGTTAAGTTGATGTTTGATGAGTTTAGGGGAAGAGACACTATAGAGGTATTTTACGAGGATTCAACAGTAGACCAAAGGCTTATGTTTAAGAAACTTGTCCAAAAAATGGAGGATGAGAAGCAAGTCCAAGAAGAAGCTCTTAGATGTGGTATGAGGAAATTCAGAGGGCTAGGGAGGAGGGGTTGATGAGAGAGCAGGAAGAGTTATTGAGACAACAAGAAGAGGATTTGTTGAGTTACATTGTTGCTGTAGAGGTCCCGGTAGTATCGTGCCAGGACATGAGTGTTGAGTATTTTAGGGTGTATACTCAACCTGAGGAGATGGTAAGTGGGATGTCACAACCACCACCTGAATCATAACCACAAACCCACCCCTCTCCACCAAAAACTTCTCACCCCTCCTCTGCACCACAAACTGATCCTACCCACCCCTCTTCTCCACCACACACCGATCCTACCCAACCCTCTTCTCTACCATAATCTGATCCTACCCATCCCTGTTCTCCACCACACACCTACCCACCCATCTTCTCCACAGCACCCAAAGTATGATACTCCCTATTCTCCACCATAAAGATCCCTTGTTCAATCCCCCCTTTCACCAAAACAAGAGCCTCAAACAGAGCCTGCTCCGCCACCTCAACCACAATCAAATGCTAAGAAATGCACCACTCATCTAACTAGACAAAGAGGGTTTGGGGTTCCTAGAACTAGTGCTAAGAGGCTTGGCATATTTGTAGCAAATAAAGAAATGCTAACAAAAGCAGCTGTAGGTTTAGGAGGGGTGGGCAATCTGATGAGATTCCAATCAGGGATGGTGATGGTCATGTGCGTGATGTTGATGATGAGTTTGATGATGAGGGGAGTTAGGATGTGGACTTCTCTGCATCTGATGAGGAGAAATATGATGATGTGAGAGAGTTTATATATTCTGATGTGGAGAAGGAAGACATTCTGGAACTGGATGTGGGTGAGAAAACATTTGAGGATTTCTTAGACGGGGAATCAACTTTGTATAAGGTGTACAAGAATGGTATTTTTGTGGGGGATATGGTTTATGGGGAGATAAAATTGGAACCTTGGATGATTTTCTCAAGAAAGGAACACTTCCTTGGGGTGTTAAGGGATTTCTGTATCCAAGAAGGTTTTGCTTTGATTCCAGTAGGTTCACAGCAAGGTGTTACCTTGAACAATGCAACTGGAGGATTCATTCATCTCTCCTCATTGACTGGGTTAGTTGGGCAATTAATAGTTTGACAGGGGAGCACAAACTGTGTGGAAGATTGGATTCTAACCCCATGGTTAGTTCTGAGTGGTTGTGTAAGAAACTTAAGGAGGATATAAAATCTAATCCTAACTACCCTGTTGAGGGCCTAAAAGAAAGATGCATGGTGAGGTTTAGGTTTAAAGTCCAGTTGAGGTGATTGTACAGAGTGAGAAGCATGGATAAGGAGTTGATTCATAGGGAGTTCAGTGAGTCATATGTGTTGCTTCCAGCTTATGCAGAGATGATCAAGAGGACAAATCCAGGAAGCTATGCTCTTGTGAGTTGGACTAAGGAAGTTGTTGGTGCAACCCCTCATTTTAAGTCATGTTTCTTTTCCTTTGCCTGCATGATCAAGGGGTTTTTTGAAGGTTGTAGGCCAATTATTGGCATTGATGGTGCTCACCCCAGTAGAAACTTCAAGGGTCAGATACTCACTGCCATTGCCATAGATGGAAACAATTAGATTTTCCCCATTGTTTATGGTATTGTTGATGGGGAAACTGGAGACACTTGGTCATACTTCTTCATATGCATGAGAGACATGTTCAGAAATTTTGGTGTGCATAGAGAAGATTGGACTTTCATAAGTGACGGAATGAGGGTATGTTTTATTGATTTTTTAAATCAACAATTACTTATTATGCCTATGTTTTATACTAATGAAGTGTATGTGTGTCTGATGTAGGGTGTGGATGCTGCTGTTTATGAGGTGCTCCTCACAGAAACAAGGAGAGTTTGTTCCGAACACTTGTACTTAAACTGCAAACAAGGTGGCTGGCATGGAACTATATTCAACAAGTCCTTCTAGTTAGCTGCAAATGCTCATAACCCATATGTGTACAACAAGGCCATGGACAAGATTGCCAAAATTGATCCAAAGGTTATGGATTACCTGTCCCGAGTGCTAGAGCATTGGTCAAGGCTCAAGTTTGAACCATATGTTGTTTGTGATCACAACACCACCAATTTTGTTGAATCTTTCAATGCTTGTACCAATCCTTTTAGAGATATGCCAGTCTACACTTTGATGGAAGGTAATTTCCTTATTTCTGTTTTTTTAATACATTTTCTGTTTTTTCACTCGGACTCGGGTACGTGTCCAAATGTACATATGTTCTGTTGCATGCAACTATAACTTGTTTTTTTTTTGTTTTTCTTTTTTGTTTATGCAACTAATGGAGGCTAGGAATTGGTGTATGAAGAAGATTGGTTTTAGATTTGACAAGGTTGTAGAAATTGGTCCAAACCAATTGACTGAGTATGCTGCTGGTGTGTTAGAAGAGAGGAGTCGGGAGTCTAGGTTCTGTTCTGTAACAAGTGTTGGGGGAGGGGAATTTGAAGTAAAAAGGGGGTTGTAAAATACCCTATTAGGTTAAATGCAAGGACTTGTGGTTGTGGAGCATGGAAAATATCTGGCATACTTTGTAAACATGGCCTTAGGGTTATTTACCATCAAAGGCTTGAGCTAAATTATTTTGTATCTCACTACTTCAAAGGGGAAGCTAACAATTTAACTTATTTAGACAATATACACCCCATGCGCGACCCAACCATATGGCCTTCTTTTGATCTTCCTATCATCCTCCCACCACCCATGAAGAGAGTTGCTGGTAGGCCACCTAAATTGAGAAAGAGAAGTAAACATGATCCATAGAAGGGGAAGAGAAACAACACTATGAGGTATGGTAAGTGTAAGGAGGTGGGACATAATGCAAGGACATGCAGAGGTGGAGCCACTACAAAGGAAAAGAAGGTTGTTGATGTTGCTATTGTTGCTGCTGGTGGTGGTTCTTCTACTGTTGTTGGTTCTTCAACTGCTGCTGGTGCTTCTGGTTCACATCTAGGGGCAGACCTTGATGCTTCTGGTTCACTGCAACAAGGTAATGCACCAAGGAAGTCTACTTGATTTTCTGATTTATGCATAACTTTTTGGTAAATGCTCATTTTATTGCACATTGGAGCATATTTTTAAAGCTAAACTTATTGAGTATATCTCTTGCCTATGGGAGCAAGTTTTGTAAAGCTACACTTAAAGACCGTTGTCTATATTTTTCGTGTTGGGGCACACTTTTGTAAAGCTACTTAATGCATAAATGAAATGTCATATTATTGATGAAATTTTATTGTTACTACACTTTTGTAAAACTACTTAATGTGTAAAGCTACACATCATTCACTTTCTCATTATAAATACTAGAATCAGAAACATTAATATGCCAATTTTGGTAGCTCCATGCATTAATTTCTTATGTTGCTTGAGTTTCTTATTCATTTGGTGAATTTCCTCATTTAAGCTTCTACTTTCTTGCATATCTCCTTCCTCTGTGCTACCTCTGTTGTTTCTTCTTGGATTTGGTTTATCAATGCTTCCCTTGCACCACTTTAAGTTATCACATAAGTCAAACTTATAATATAGTCTTTGAGTATTTTTCGTTGTTTCGGAACTTCTTATTGCAAAAAATTTGCCACATTTGTTGCATGTTTTGTTTGGAACTACAACGTATGAGGATTCAGACGTTGTAGAGGAAGATTGAGAATTTGAGCTCATTTGTAAGAAGTGAGTTGGGAGAATATGAGCTCAATTGCGGGAAGAACAGAAAGTGTGTGGTAAGGTGATGTTGCTACTCCTCCTTTATATAGAGGGGGTAGTACAACGACTAGTTTTTTTTTTTAAATAGTCGTTAATGAGCAGGGGTATCTGGTGAAATGACCAAAAAACATAGGGGTACATGGTGAAAACATAAGAAACCACAGGGGAATTTGGTGAAATAAAGTTTTTGAAATACAGGGGTTTGGTGAAATAAAGTGTCTAACGGCCACATAACGACAGGGGTAAGTCATGCGAGAAAATGAAACCTCAGGGGTATTTAGTGATTTCTTGAAACAACGAGGATATTTGGTGAATAAACTTAAACCTTTGGAGTATTTCTTAAATAATCTGAAAAAATTATTCTATGGTCATAATATTATAAACAATAGTAGGACATAATTTCAATTCATTATAAGTTGATTTCCTCATATGATTAATTAAAAAACGCATCAAAATAATGATTTAATTCAAATAACAAAAATGCCCAAAAAATCAACTTTTAGGCCTGTTTTTTAAATTATGTTCGCGTGAGTTGATTTTAAAACGCCGTTTTCAATAAGATTAGGGTCAGAAAAGTCTAAAATCCGACACTTTATGAATACAGTTCCTTTTTCAACGCTTTATCCACAAATCAAGAAAAATATTCGAAAAGTAAAAAAAAAATTCAGAAAAATTCGACAGCACATAAAACATATGAAATATGCTAAAAATTACTTAATTAACATTAAGAGATTCCACTGTAGGGATTTACAGTTAAACAATAACATGATAGCGGAAACAATCCCAAAGCCAGAAACAATGTATAAAGTGTAGATTAAGCAATACATACGTTTGTAGCGTGTTTTCCTCTTATGTGTACGAACACGAACAAGAACTCCAATCGTAGTTCCTCCAGTTGGTTCACTAACACCGTTCAGATCCATCTTGAGATTGATAGCTTATATCTCCTTCAATATACTGTGACTTATGGGAAGAGCACTCTAATGGAGGCACAATGAGAATTAGGGTTCTCAAAGTGTCTAGGGTTAGGATTTAATACAATTGTATGGAAAACATAAGTGTATAGATTATTAAAATAACCTAACAAATAAGAAAACCAACCGACCAAAACAAGAAGGCCTTGACCAGCCAGCAGGACCAACAAGATCACACACACGCATGGACGCAGCCAGCACGCTGCTGGGCCGCAGGCCACAACGCTGCTGCTGCTCCCTTTCTCCTTGCGCGCTGGCAGCAAGGCCATAGGTCAGCGATGTTTGCTTGCGCGATGCGCCCATGGGCCTTGCTCTTGTGCGTTTGGTTCGTGGGTTGCTACTTCATGTTGTGATTAAATTATCCTTCGATAATTTATTTATCGTATCGTATTTGACGATCCAATGTCGTACGATACTATTATTCGTTTCGCCTAGCTTACGAATATGCGCACACTACTACAAAATAGGCTTATTGCAACGACAATAAACCGTTACCATAGATCAATTAACTGTTGTAATGGGCCTATAGCAACAGTTTAAAAACCGCTACAAATAGGGGGAGTTGCTATAAGTCTATGGCAACAGTTTTCCAGATTAAGGCAAGACGTATGATAAACTGTTCCCATAAATAACTATGGCAACACTTTTTATAGGCAACACTTTTAAACTATTGCAACAACTATCCAACAACTTATGGAAACACTTACACATTTAAGGCAATAATTTTAGCCAACTTAAGGCAAAAAAATTTACACTTATGCTAACAAGTCCAATTGTATCTATATCAACACTTTCTATTGATTTATGGCAACACTTTTAGTTTCGATTATCCCAACGCTTACAATTGAGTTTATGGCCACGATTTTAATTGAGTTTATGACAACGCTTTCAATTGAGCATACGGAAACGCTTTCAATTGAGTTTATGGTAACGATTTCAATCTAGCTTATTACAATTCTTTGAATTGGTCTAAAGCTACGTTCCCATATGGATTTAGTTATGCATATACATGTAATAAATACGAACAACGTATAATATGATTTTTTAGGGATTTTGACACATATTTAAAGCAGCTTGTAGTTCTTGAATATATGCACCATACGGCACAATAAGCCAATCAAGTGTACCATTTTAATAAGAAACTCATTATCAATGAATAAAATCCAAATACGTAAGAAAACAGAAGCTCAACATGAATGACAAAGATAAACTTTAAGATTAAGGGGTAAGGGGCAACTTTTTTCAATACTTTTCATAGTAAATTAAACTCTCAACAAAGTTTTCAAAGGAAACCAGAATTCCCTATTGGTCCATAAGTAGAATCAGTGCATTCTAAACTATGGTCTCGTAATAAAATATAAGGTTTCATAATTTAAAAAGCACACCTAATGTGAAACTGCTAGGGGTACTCATCTAGCAAACTAGGTCAATTGTCTTGTTAATTTTTATCTGCGTCTAGATTTACATTTTCTCACATAGCTGTACCAGACCACCGGGTATTCTCAAATCAAGAAGCACAACAACAACTAGCATGTGTTTCAGAACCACCCTAAACAATCCACCCCCCCCCCCCCCCGAAGCCGGGACCCTCTATAGAAAGATAATGAGAAGTTGAGATTTATAGATTGCAATACCAATATTCATTAAGTCATAAAGACTGATTGCAAAAACATAAGAAAATCCATGTTACTTCCCTACACATTGATGAGCTTAGTCCTGGTATATGATCTTATTGCCAAGAGAGAGAAATGTTAACAACTATCACTTTTAGTACGAATGGAACCATTGTTATCCTCTTCCATTCAAATTCATCACATTAACACTTGCACAACCCTAATTGCTATGGGAACTTGCAAAACATCATAAATGATCAAAATTATGACATTTACCCACCTCAAAAGATGATGGTAGGGCAGATAAAGCAAATTACGGTTAAAGCAAAGCACAATTCCCTGTTTTAGGAAACAAGGGCCCTATTTCCTTGATATATTAAACAAAAGTATCTACAATACTAGCAGTATCATATATACTGGATATGCATATCAAAATTAAGCAGACAAATAGCAATCTCTTTTACCTGGAGAAGAGCAAAGGCAACACAAGTCTTAATGTTGAAGACGAGTTACGCAACATTGCCATAAATCTCCCAATTTCTTCTCCACTAACAATGATAAAGAATGGACAATAATCAATAGCAAAATTTAGAACAAGGTTATCAAAAATGTTCCTAGATTCAGAACAACTAGCATGGTGCATCTTAAGTTGAAAAAAGAAAAAAAACGAATTCAACGATTGTTATGCTTGTCAGATGGATGGACGGGAAAACAAGTAACATATCACAATTCAAAGCTACACGTTCGTAGTTAATTATTCCTTTAGAAACAAAGCATATACTGACCTGAATTAGGGTTAAAGAGCTGTTGATCGCCCAATAGACAAGACTTCCCTGACAAAAAAAAATTGACAAGGTGAAACAGTAGTATAAAAACAGGATGTAAACGTTACCCAGAGGTTGCATATGTTATGATAAATCAGGGATGGAACACTTAGGCAGCACAAGTCACTGCCATATATCACATATTAATTTTCAAAATCACATATTCATGGTATATTTACCATATTACTCTCACAATTTTATGGAATAATCCGAATAAATGACTTCTGCACAAAAATAAATGAGTTATTCAAAATTAATAAGAGTTCTAAAATGGCCTTTAGCACATTACTCACTTTAGCTAAAGATTTTTTCCACTCACTTTGGCTAAAAATTGAAGCGTTCCTTTCTCTTTTCAAGCGAAAGAGGACCTAAAAGTAATATGGAAAACCAAGTAAAAGGGCTCATAATGCATTTCAATAAATAGAAAAATCCTAAATGATAAATTTTGCAAAAAATAGAACGAATATAATATCAGTGGCTGTAGACACCTAATTCGTGTCTCCCTTAATGGGATGATGTTAAAACCATTATCCTTGCTAGGTGATTGGAACAATTCCGTGCGGAAGTCCCAATTGCTAAGATGTATTCCAAAGTCCAATTCCCGAGCACGTTCCAATTTTGGAACTCGGTACAAAATTCAATTTAAAAATCCAAACACAATCTCACCCAATGGAACTCTCAATTGGTTTTACAAGGCCATTTCCAATAAAAATTCCATTAGGAAATGCAAACTCGAGCGCCGGCCCACAAAACTGAGCATGCCGGGCCCCGTCCCGTAAAACCGAGTCCAAACCCGGATATAAAGGGTGAGTTTTTAGTCGCAAAATATTGCCTTAACGACCAAGCAAAAACTACGCTCCAAAGCTCGTACAAAGGTAAAAATCCCCAGTACGAAGAAAGGACGACGTCATTGTCCGTCTTTGGCGGCATCTAGGACACGTCAGCAGCGCCTGGCGCTGGCGTGGTTTGAATTTTGGCCGGCTAATCCCCTATTTAAACCCTTCATTTCCACCCAAATGAAGAGGAGTATAACTCTAATACAACGTCGTAATACACATTTTTCATCTCAAATTCCAAATACAAAAGTCTTCAACATTTCGTACAATTTTTCAAACATTAAAGCAATTGGGAGTACAATCGGAAATCTAACCTAAACCTAACAAGGTAAAACCGAATCCCTCATACAAATCTATCACCATGATTTAATCTAATGTTCTATCTTTCTTATTTCAAGTTTACTAATCCTATGATGTTCTTGTGATGTGCATACTCACTTGAACTAGGAAATGTTTCAAAAGGAGTAATCATTGAGGGGATTTCATACTTGAAACCCCCCTCAAATGATCTTCCATACTCCCTTTACAAGTTTCAAGTTTCAATGTTTATGCTTTGTTTTCAAAAAATATGATTAGTAAGTTGAAGCTTTCATTGTTGAAAATGTTCCTTACAACAATCATCATCAAATCTACAAAAAAAGCTCAACTTTATACAAGTTTAAGGATATTTGGGAAAGTGCAAACCCTTTTCCAAACTAGAACACATGAATATTCAAATTTCTATGTTCAATATTCAAAGTTCTACATTCAATATTCAATGATGTTAAAATGAGATAAACTTTTGTTTAAACTAGAATCAATTTCAAGTCATGGAGCATATGAAAGGTGAGGCCTTTTAACATGGAAAGGTCTAATCTTTAAGAATCAAACCTCCTAAATTCAATATTCAAGTTTTACATTCAAGTTCAAGTTTCATTTCAAGTTCTATTTTGATATTCAAAATCAATGACGCTTCAAGATGAGCAACTCATCTAAAGTTATGATTTTCTAGAGAATTGAATCTGTGCCGGGTACACTTATTATTAAGAAGTTGCTTGGCGTTCGAATCTCAAATACAACAGTAAAAATTTGAATACCGCAATTTGAACACCGCAATTTCAATACCGCAATTTTAATATCGCATTTTCAATATCGCACTTTCAATATCACAATTTCAATATCACAATTTCAATATAGCACCCTTTACTCGCCTTTCCAAGGAAATGTGGTTTTGTACGAATTTCAATAATTCCTTTTCTATTTGTGATGATGCTTTATGTGTTTATTGCTTTCATCACCCAACATGCTAAATACAACAATATACAAGAGGTTACAACACGCTTAACAAAGATAATTTTCGGACAATCCGGCCTTAAGTTCCTTGAATTAACTTTAAAGCAAACTCACCACGTACAAGTAGCAATTTCAATGTTTCTAAATGCGCAACCTATTGCCATGACTAGGATTTCACAAAATGATCCTTGTCCTGTGTTTGAATGTGTTTCTAAAGCCTACCAAAATAAGCGTTTCGTTCCCGTACCCGAATCTCACACATTCGATTTCAAGATTTAATGCCTTGTCCAAAAAGACTCAACTTTGGTCCTTCCAAACGGGAAACTTAAAATGTTTGGGGGCGACTCCGTCGAAGTTCAATATTTGAAAGCCATAGGGGTATTTTGCGCACTTTCTTATATTTTGAGCTTTGATTTTCTAAGTTCAAATTCAATTATATCATTTGTGTGAACCTAGAATTTGGCTCCCCTTTTGTGGTGGGATATAAAAGATCAAGTCAAACCTAGTCAATCACACACTTGACAAATTGGACAAGTTAGAGACTTTGGTGAGTCTAAAATATGATTCATCAAGCTCCCAAAACTTACATACAAAATTCAATGTACAAGCTATACAAAATAAAAAAAATACAACTACAAGAGCAAATGAAATGAAAATAACAAAAAAAAAACCCCCTACAATCTGGCGACTCAACTGGGGAGTCCTAAACTTCAAATTCGAACAACGAGCTTTTTTTGAGTAATCTGCCACTGCTACGCTCAAGCGCTGGGCACTAGACCTGGGTCTGGCGCTGCTGCCTGCTCTTAGCGCAGTGGCTTCCAGTGGTCGGTTTCCCATTCTTCCTAAAGTTAGAATGGGAGCTTAGCTCAAATAATGAACTACGAAATAGCGCTCCCAAACTTCGAGAATGAACGACGAAAGGTACGCTTTTCAAATACAAAATTCAAATACAATTGTGATTCTAGGCATCTCATGCATGTTTTCGGAAATTCTATTTGTGCAAAATGAATTCTACCTTCGCCCACGAATGTGTTGTACATTCGGGCTAGCCCCGGAGGTAAAGGAGTGGTCACTCTCCATACGGTTCCTGAACAAACTATTTGACCACTTCCGAGCCCATCGAACCTTGAAATTTGCTTGATGTTCCTAACATCTTGCATGGAGGTAATCTGCCAACAAACACGTCCCTTAGGTGGAGGTGAAACTTGTTGCCGGATACGCCTCTCATTCAAGCACATTGTGCCTCCTAAGCCGACCACTTGCACCATACAAAACTTAGACCGACCTTAGGTTGAGAACATTGCATGTCGCATTCATATTCAGGTTAGTGTGACAACGTGCTATTTGTGCATTGTGTGGGCGTATTTGCACGCGTGAATGGCTTACCCCGAGTTCTAGCTTTGCCAAAACCATTAGCCTCTGACTAGGAAACCTAACCCCTATGAGCATCATTCAAACCTCATGCATCTAAAATCGGTGATTTAGGGTCTTCTAAGAGTGCCACTCTATTTGATTCAAAAACCTTAAACACGCCTCACGCACAAATTCCAAATTCATAAATCCAATCCAATGGTGTCATCATGCCGGATTTCCGAGTCAAATTTTCAAATCCAAGTTTCAAAAATCCAACGGCGTCATAATGCCGGATTTTCGAGTCAAATTTCCAAATCCAAGTTTTAAAAATCCAAACGGCGTTATCATGCCAGATTTCAGAGTCAAAATCCCAAATCCAAGTTTCGAAAATCTAACGACGTTATAATGCCCGAGTCAAGCTTTCAAATCCAAGTCCTACATTCAAAATCCTACGTTTCAAATGTTGAACCCCTTGATGGCATAATGCCAGATTTTTAAATTCCAAATTCTTATCCAAAACCCTTCGAAAATCAAGTTCCAATCTCGACTTCAAAATGCCTTAAACCCATGACGGAATAATGTCGGGTTTTTAAGTTCGAAAATTCCAAAACCTTCAAATTTAAAATCTTCAAGTTCTCATCTTCTATACAAAAAAAGGGCTTCAAAAACATTTCCAATGGGTTGAAAGTCCCTAGAAATAATAGAAAGTTCCAATGGGTTGAAATTCCCTAGAAATAATACGAGATTCAATTCCCACGGGTTGAAAATCCCTAGAAATAATAGAAAATTCAATTTCATCGGGTTGAAATTCCATAGAAATAATGCCAAATTCAATTTCAAAGGGTCTAAATTCCCTTGAAATAATCCAAACCCCATACAAATTCAAAAACAATTCTAATGGGTTAAAAATCCATTGAAATAATGCAAATTTAATTTCCGAACGGGTTGAAAATCCCTCGAAATAGTACAATTCCAAATTCCAATGGGTTGAAATCCCCATAAAATATTTCATGTTCTATGTTAGGTTGAAATCCCCCTAAAATGTTTCAAGTTCTATCTTGGGTTGAGATCCCCCTAGAAATAATACGAAGTTCCAATGGGTTGAAATTCCCCTAAAATATTTCAAATTCTTATTCAAAGGAAGGTAGCCTCCACAAAAGAATGAAGCTCCTTTACCAATGTTTCCAACGGATACAAGTACAAATTCCAATAAAAATTTCAATAGGTTGAAATTCCTCTGAAATATTTCCAATGGGTTTCAAATCCCAATACAAGTACAACGTCCAACATACCAAATCTTTGGAGTGGCACTTAGAGTCAGTCTAGGTCTCATTCATTTGCATGCATATCATATCATGTGTCGGGATGTCCAAGTTCTAAAGTCATGTCGTGTTATGTAAAGGAATAAAGGATCTTGTGGGTTCGCCGAAAAGGAGAGAGACTGAAGAGAGCTCCATCAGTCCTAGCCTCCCTCATAGCCGGCATCGAACAGGCAGCAAGTTCACCTTCTACAAATCAAATCTCAAACCCCTTTCTAGAACCAGTTCAAATGGCCACTGCAGATCAGATTACCCAGCTCATGGCCGCCGTAGACAACCTCAGCACCAATTTGGAAAATGTGAGTAACCTCTTGGGTGCAGTGGAGCAAACTGCAAACCTTGTTGATATTACCAAGAAGATTGAAAGGACGATCAATAAAGTAACCAACCGGGAGAACTACTTCGACACCTCACTGGAGGATGAACTTATGGGGAAGGCTAATTTACCGAAAAATTCTCTGCCAATCACATCCCCAAGCTCAAATCAACGGACAACCCTAAGTACCATCTCAAGAACTTTAGAGCCACCATGGCTATCAAGGGGGTTGACCATGACTTATACCCCGTAGTGTTCCCTATGTCTTTGGAAGCAGTCTGTAAAAAATGGTATTATTCCCTCAAGGATCATCAAACCAGCACTTGGGATGCGGTAGCTCAGGAATTTATGGAGAAATACCAGCCAAATATACAACTACAAACCTCCCTCCGAGAGTTGGAGGTGCTTAGGAAAGGGCACCAGGAAGGTTTTAACAATTACCTCAATTGATGGAGAGAAATAACCTCCCAAATGGTAACCCGACCGAAAGAGAACTAGTCAAGATCTTCATTGCCGGTCTCTTACCAAAATATAACACTCATATGAAATATCTGGGCCTAGAAAACTTCAAAAGGACCTATGATATTGGGGTCGACATCAAAGATGACCTCATGAAAGCGGAAACTCCACCAGCTGAAAAGTGGAAGGGTAAGAAGGCCGAGACCACATCTAAGGTCCACGAGGTCAATGCTCTAGAAGCTCCTCAAGGACAAGTACAAAATGACATCAATTTCAAAATAACCAACGCAACTTCCAAAACCGGCCCCAAAGTGTTTTTACTAACTTGGGCATGTCCTACTCAGACGCTTTCAACCGACTGGCAGAGAAACATTTGATTACTCCTATCGGTCCGATAGAGGATCCTCCAGCTGATAAAGATCCAAAAGATGGAACCCGAGCGCCTATTGCAAGTTCCATCAGGGAAATGGGCATGACATCAAATACTGCTTCAAACTTAAGCATCTGATTCATAACATGGTAGACAACAAAACCCTTCCTTTGCCCCCAGGAGCCAAGCAGTCACCATCAGTCCAAGCCATCTCCCAAGATTGCGGAGATGAGGAAGATGACTTCCCATGCAACTTTATTTCTACAGTATACAAGGCATCCTTCGAATTGGTATTCCCAAGTTTCCACCATCTAATGTCGCACCTTCAAGACTGGGTGATCCCTAAGCCTCGGGTAACCTCTGACATTCAGGTAAACAGCTGCCCCCTGTCAACTCTCAATGCCATAGGCTTCACTGAACATGTCCTAATGTTGACCATGGAACAAGCAATTAAGCTTCATGGCGTCACATACAAAATCCTGGGGATCTTAGATTTTGTTTTCTTTGTTGAGACCTATCGCAACCAGGCTATGTTTGTGGTCATTGACATATCGGCCGACTATGATGTGTTATTCGGGGATTCTTCGCTTGAGAAATTACTCGATGGCCCTTCCTACTTCACGCCCAAGGGCTCTAGTTACAAAAGAACCTCCATCAAACAAACACTGGCCCTGCGCCAAGTGGAAGATGAACCGACCCATAAATACTACTATAGGTGAACTGCCTCTGCTGATGGTATCCGACCTGGCCTGCTAGAGGGGAGATTGGTAAGAATGTTCCTTCTAAGCCTTAACAATGCAAGTAGGAGTCGCTTTTTCGCATTTCCATACAGTACCTAGAATCAAGTCTTGGATCAAGCCTCGAAGATTTATGGCAACAACCTCTTCTACGACAATGATGATGATGAGGAGATATGGGAATACCCCGACAACTACATTTACGTTTAGGTTCTTTTTTTAAGTCTAAGGTTTGACTTTTAATTTTCGAGTCCTTATGATGAGTCAAAGAGTCTATAGTAAGAGTCTTGTATCAATCAATTACCCTTTGAGCCCGAACTTCAAGTCAAAGTTGTCGATGTAATGATTGCTAATTTCAATAATACTTCAATTTTATCCTACTCTTCAAGTCCAAATTCATAATACAATCCTAATACAAACAACTTTGCTTCTCAAGAAACTGACCTTGAAATCTTAAAAGCAATCGAAAATCGTGAAAATAGGACGTCCATAATTGAGGAAACAGAAAAAGTTAACCTTTCTAACAACAGTGATTCAAAACTAGGTCAGATTGGTTTAAATCTATCTTAAGTAGAGCTGGACGATCTGATCAACCTGCTTTCAGAGTACATAGACGTTTTTGCATGGTCCTATCATGATATGCCAGGGGTTGATCCAAGCGTCGGTCAGCATACAATTCTACTCATTCCAGGTTCAAAGCCCATCAAACAGAAACTCCATCGCATGAAATCGGATGTTAATTTCCCTCAAAATTCAAGAAGAGGTCTCTAAGCAGCTAGAGGCTGGGTTTAGTCGAGAATCCAAGTATCCAGAATGCATTGTAAATTTCGTCTCGGTTCCCAAAAAGTATGACAATGTTCGGATGTACGTCGATTACAGATATCTTAACAGGGCTAGCTCTAAAGACGGTTTTCCACTTCCTCATATCGACATTTTGGTCGACAACACAACAAATCATGTCTTACTCTCTTTTATGGACGGGTACGCAGGCTACAATCAGATTCCCACGGCAGAGGACGACATGGAGAAAATAACCTTCATCACTCATTGGGGTACATATTGTTACACAGTTATGCCTTTCGGACTAAAGAACGCGGGGGCTACTTATCAAAGAACAGCCACATCCATTATGAGTGAAATTTTTCACAGGGAAGTGAGGTGTATGTCGACGACATGATCGTCAAATCCAAAGAGCGTCTGGACATACAATAGTGCTTCGGAAATTCTTCAACAAACTTAGGCAGTACAATATGAGGCTCAATCCTCAAAAGTGTGCATTCGGGGTAACGTAGGGCAAGTTGCTCGCGTATGTCATCAGTTCTTGGGGCATTGAGGCCAATCATTCAAAAATGAAGGCCATCCTAGATATGAAACCGCCAGCGAATAAAAAACAAATTCGAGGGTTCTTTGGCAAATTACAATACATCAACTGATTCATATCAAAGCTCACCATCATCTGTGAGACAGTGTTTCGAAAACTCCGTAAGAGTGAGCCTAAGGTATGGGACGAAGACTGTCAACATGCATTTGACACCATCAAATGATATCCTTCACATCCTCCAGTGTTGAAGCCGGCAATACCGGGTATCCCACTCAAGCTTTATCTTACAAGGATCGACTCAACAGTTGGGGCTATGCTTGCCCAAGAAATTGAAGGCAAAGAAAACGTCGTATACTACTTGAGCAAGAAGCTACTCGAGTACGAAACCAGATATACTCAACTCGAAAGGCTCCGTATCGCCTTGGTTATTTTCACAAAGAAGCTCAGACATTACATGCTCTCGCATACAATGCACGAAGTATGAAAAGCATATCCTCTCAAGTTCTTATTCGAAAAACCGGCTCTCAACGGACGGTTATCCTGATGGTTGGTTATGCTATCTGAATTTGATCTAAAATACATCCCTCAAAAGTCTATCAAGGGTTATGTGGTCTCTGATTTCTTAGCTGACTGTCGTATCGAGGGAGAGGATGAGAGTTACGATCTACCCGATGAGCAAATTCTAATGACAAATGATGATAGCTGGTCGTTTCACTTTGACGGTGCCTCCAATCAATGGGATGCGGTGTCGAGGTAATCCTAATAACTCCTAGCGACACTCACACTCCAATCTCTTCAAAGCTACAATTCAAAGTTACAAACAATGCAGCCGAGTATGAAGCCTGCATCATGGGTCTGGAAGCCACCATAGCTTTGGGTGTCCAGAAACATCGAGTGTATGGGGACTCTTCCCTAATTATCAACCAAATTTCCGGCAAATGGAAGGTCAGGAGTGAATACTTGGCCCTTTACCAGTCCTATCTCGAGAAGCTGTTCGAGCAAGTCGAAGAGCTTCGTTATATATACATACCCAGGGAAGAGAATCAGTTTACTGATGCACTGGCAAAACTAGCATCAATGATCAACATCCCAAACGGCATGGCTGAGATGCCACTTAATATTGAAGCCCGTCATGAAGCAGCATATGTCCATGTTATTGCCAATGTCGAGCCTGAGGAAGACGGACCTTGGCTTTCATACATTCTAAGGTACCTACAAACTTCCGAATATCCGCCACACTTTTCAAGCAAGAATCAAAGGGCTTTGCGCCTCCAACCAGAAAACTTTGTTCTAGAAGGTGGAATCCTATACATAAGGACTCCCGACGGCCTCAATCTCCGATGAGTTGACAATCATGAAGCACAAAAAGTCATGGACACCGTACATGCCGGGGTATGTGGCACTCACATGAATGGGAGGTGTTAGCTCTCAAAGTCATTAGGGCTTGGTATTACTGGACCACCCTCGAGCGGGACTGCTACTTCTTTGTCAAGAGGTGTCCTATTTGTCAACAGTGTAGCACATTCCTCCTTCCTTTCTTCATTCACAGTCATTAGAATGGCCATTCTCACCTTGGGGTATCGACGTCATCGGCAAAGTCACTCCAATAGGCACCGGGGGTCATGAGTTCATACTGGTTGAAACCGATTATTTCACCAAGTGGGTCGAAGACATATCTTTCAAAATATTGGGGTCCAAGGAAGTGGCCCAATTCATTCAAGAAAATATCATATGCAGATACGGTGTTCTCACGAGTTCATCAGTGACCAGGGGACCAAGGCGAATGTGATTATTCTTTTCACCAAGTACAAAATTCAACATCATCGTTCTTCGCCTTATCGCCCACAGACTAATGGGTCTGTCGAAGCAGCCAACAAAAATGTCAAGACCATCATTATGAAAATGAAAACCAATTACAAAGACTGGCCCCAGAAACTACACTTTGCATTGTGGGAGTATCGAACTTCAATTCGCACTTCAACTAGCGCAACTCCATTTTCATTGGTCTATGGAATGGAAGAAGTGCAACCTATTGAGCTAGAACTACCTTATTTAAGGATAGTCCTCGAAAGCAATATCCCAGAAGCCGCATGAGTAGAATCAAGATACGATGAACTAGTTATGCTCAATGAGCGTCGGCGTCAAGCCGCTCACCATGTACAAGTCTATCAGCGCCGAGTGGACAGACATTTCAACAAAAGGGTCAAAACCCGTAATATCAAACAAGGCGAGAATGTCCTGAAAGCCCTTCGCAAGAGTGTCATGGATCCTAGGGGAAAATTCAGACCTAACTAGGTCGGCAAATACATTGTCAAGAAAATCCTCCACGGGAGAGCAGATGAATTAACAGATGTCGACGGGACTGAATTTCATTCATTGACGAACCTGGATCAGCTCAAGAAGTTCTATGTCTAAATTCAAAGTTCAAGTTCAATTTTTAAAAAGTTCTGTAAGTTAGAACTACGTTCGGCTTGATTCCTTAAACGGGACACGTAGGCAATCTCTTTTCGAGGCCCGGCCACCTTAGTATTCAAAAAATTCAAAGTTTCCTCAATTAAGGGCGTCCTAAAACTCAAATCAAATTCAAAGTCAAAATTTTAAATGTGCGAATAAAAATCATGTTCACAATTTTCAAATGATCTTTTATTCAAATGGCTCTAAGGCCTTAATTCAAGCTAATTCGATTACAAGGTAGGAAGCAAGTGAAGAAAAGTCATTTTAAGCCTTTTCATTTCAACCAAACATATTTCTAAACACATTTCTAAATACACTCTCAAACACATTTCCTACAATCACAATTTTCAAACACTTCAAGACTACAAAGTTCTGGGGTTGGGCGACTATGCTTTTGAGCCTTAACGCTTTGAGTATTATCCCCTTGCCCTTCTTGCAATCATTCATCCACCTTCCCCTTGCCGAAGCGGCGGGAGAAGAATCTAGCAAACTTTCCAAGGCGAGATGATGATGAACCTCCTCTAGACCCATAATGGTCAAGCACCGATCGAATGGGCCAAACTCTCTTCACTCTCCTAATAAGCAATTGATGCAGGATGTCTAGCCTTAGAACCTCCGATCCCACAGATTCAGAGAGATAAGCATCCCTCTGGCTTGGACCTTTCATCCATACAACGTACCCCGCAGACAAAGTAACAGGCTCAGGTGGGAATTGAATATTCAAAAAGGGTTTGGCAATCCAGTACCTCCTCCACCGTGTAAGACGGTCAATATTCAGTACAACAGGCTTTGGATGCTCTATAGCACAATCTGGAATCTCTTGCCTCAAGCCATATTGTCTCATCACTCGAGCAGGAGAGTAGAAGACTAATGCAGAAAGGCTAGGCACCCTCAAAACAAAAGAACCAGGTGCATGCCTCGTGGAAGCGATTCCCCACCACGAAATTACCCACCTGATGGAGGATCCAATCTTCGAAAGTGCGCAGCGCCACTCATCCAAAGAAAGTCGGCCATACAGCATGGGCCGCATAGTGAACCCCTTTCTATTATAGCTCGCCATGTTCTCTGATGGTGCCACCAACATGAGCCTCTCCATAAGCTAGACCTTGAGGAAAATACAAGAAAGGAATTCAATATTTAATGTTACGAATACAAATACAAATTTCAATACGCAAGAAACTCCAGATTCTTACTTGAAGTAGCACCGGGCTTCCTGAAGGCATGGAAGAGCGGTCTGATTTCAGCATATCAAGACCTAGCAACGTCTCGCCAATTACAAGCGGCATAGGGTCTTAGCCACAAGAAAACTGCTCTACAATCTCTATTATGGCGGCATCGCCATTGCCAAACCCATGTTTTGAGAAGAGGAAACGAGCAAAGATACAAAAATTCAAGGCCCTCAAGCGGCAGACCTTGGGGAAGTCCACTCCAGCAAAATGAGCAACAAGGAGGGACAAGTCCACCCCCTGCCCATACACAACAGCACTCAAGAGTGGGGTTTTAAGACCCAATATCTTTCAAAAGTCGAAAAAAGTGTTCTTCAACACTAGGAAAACAAGGCTCTATCATCAGGGGTCAACCCAGTATAGCACTAAAGTCTTCAAGGAGGGGAAATACGTGGTTCATCGGATCCCAAGCCTCCAAAGCAGAATGGAGAAAGTGGTAATCAAGTTTTACAAATCGGAAAGAGATAAGCACTCCAAGATGCATGGCTTCTTGCTCTCTTTTCTCAAATTTGCCTAGCGAGCCAAGCCATGAGTTCAAAGCGTTTTCAAAAGAGATAGCCATTTTCTTTTTCTCAAGAAGAAGAAGAGAGCGAAACAGAAGAGGGAAGGAGAGGTGCAAAGAAAATGATTTCCAAAGCCCTCTATTTATAAAAGAGCCATCATTTATGGAGGTACATGGAAGTACCACCAGCACTAGAGGCAACACTACTATAAAAAACCCTTTGGGAGTCGCCTCTTAACCACTTATAGAGTCGCCTCATGGGCGACTCCAAAGGGGGCGATTCTATAGGTACCCTCTTTACGTGTCGCCTGTCACCCAACACTATAGGGTGGGTTATGTATCGCCTCTTACGTTGGAGGCGACTCCGAAGAGGAAATCTACGAATTTGTATATATATTTTTGAGTCGCCTACTTCATTTGAAGCGACGCTTATGGTACTCTTTGGTGTCGCCTGTTTTTTTGAGGCGACGCATATGGTGTTCAACCGTGTCGCCTGCTTCGTTTGAGGCGATGCATATGGTACTCTATGGTGTCGCCTACTTCCTTGGAGGCGACGCATAAAGCAGTCTATGGTGTCGCCTTATTCCTTAGAGGTGACACATAAAGTAGTTTATGGTGTCGCCCCCTTCTTAGAGGCGACGCGTAAAGTAGTCAATGGTGTCGTCTTCTTCTTTACAGGCGACATTGTAGCCAAGATTTTGAGTGGCATCTTAATTAGAGGCGACGCGATTTTTTTTTTTTCTTACCGTATATTATTGCAGCCTATGTAGGACTCGAACCTACATAAATGTGCAAGGTCGGTGCCAGGCGTAGGTCCTGCCGGAAGGACTAGCCCAACTTCCCACTTTATGGAATCAAGTACGCCTCTCTTCATTGCATATTACAAACGCATCAGCTCAATGAATTAGGCCGCATGTTCCGAAAAGCTGCAAGTCACACAAATTCAAGCAGTTCAAGTCAGCACCGGGGTTAATTTCGGGTTATTTGTTCAATGTTCAAGCATTCTAGTCTTATATCGGCGTCTTAAGTCGAGTCATCATATGCATAAGAAAAAGTTGAATATACTTTGACTTGCGCTTTTTCTAACAAAAAAACCCCAGTCAAAATGGGGGCTTATAATGGGTATATACACCCCAAAAAATGGGCATTTTTTTTCATTTTGCATGCATACGTGTAGCCACTAATTTCAAGATGCACACACATTGCATATAAGTTCAATTCAAACCATTCAAAAAACGCGCAACAACATATTCAAAACCATACAAATTCAGAACCGTACAAGTACAAAATCCAAAATTCAAAAACCGGACAAATCCAACTCGAGTACAAACCTACAAATACAAATATCAGTACAAATATCCCACATACAAAAGCCTATCCAAGGAAAAGCTAGATCTCGCTACCGTGCTAAATCAGTCTGAATCATCATCAATCACAGTCTCAACAGGTCCCTTGCCCTTGTTCCGACTCATGTACCACTCCAAGTCCTGGTCAAGCTCTGTCCTAGGGGTAGTTGGCTCCTGCTCTGAAATACGAAGTGTACTAGGAAACTGGTGAGGTCCTTGCTGACGGGAAAAGAACTGATAGGACTGTTTGGCCGCAATAAATCGACGATGCATCTCCATCTCCTCAAACAAGTGCATCCTCTCATACTCTTACTACTGAGCCATGGCCGGCATCATGAACTTAGCACTCAACGATGGGGATCTACCCATGACTCCATAGCCACCCATATGCGGCCCCTGAAGCGGATGATTACCCGCAAAGGAGTACGAATGCCTACCAACCTGGGTGGAAGAGGAGGGAGCATCCCTCAGATCAGCATATGAACGCCTCCGATGAGTCTCAGCACTAGAGCCAGGGCCCGAACCCAAGTTATGTCTGGTCCGCTCCATCGAGACACCGGTTTGGGGACTCTATTCTCGGACTCTCTACAGCCCCAACGACGCTCATATACAAAGTTCAAAATTCAAGCATCAGATATATACAAAGTTCAAAATTCAAGCATCAGATACAAAGTTCAAAATTCAAGCATCAGATACAAACAACACAAAGAGGATAAACCTACGGTTCGGTCTCGACCAGCGAGCCTAGTCAGCTTAACACAATGCTTCTTCAAAGAGTTTATTTCGACCATCTAGCGGTGCACTTTTGCTCGAGATGCTTGCATACATATAAAATTCAAAAGTCAATTTCTATATACAAGAATACAACCATTTCAAGAAATACAAAAGCACTAACAGATGCGTAAAGGAAGAGCGTTGGCCGCCATCCGCTCTGAAGGAAAGGCCACCGTGACAATGAAATCTACCTACTCCCCATCCTAATCCACATAACGGAGGATCCTGTCAGCAAAAGGGGTATCTTCCGGGTCAACCTCTTTGACCTGCAAACACACATACAAGATCCAAGTCATACAGAATACAAAATACAAGAACTCAAGATTCAAATTCAAAGCTTCCCGGTGGCACAAAGAGAAATGCCGGGGAAAACCTCTGAAGGAATCTCTCTATCTAGCAGCCCTGTTTACAAAGTTCTCCCACGGGAGGCAAAGGGAGTCGCCACCCGCCTCTACAGGATCCGCATAGGCTCGAATAGCTGCGGTAGCCTTCAGCATCACGGATTCCGGAGGATCCAAAGGAATAAGCCGACCTACAGTGTTACGCTGGAGAGTCACCCGCTCACCCAGATACCACATAAGGCGATAAACCCCCCGGAATCATCACTCGTAGCCCAGATAAGAAATAGGCTCGAACGGTCGAATTGGGCATGGGCACATCAGAAAAAGGGCACCAACGCACCTACAAAGCAGGCAGCTCATCAATATACAAAGTACAACCAGTACAAGACTCTACAAATTACAAACGTACCTCCTCAAAAGGCGTGACCCGCAAAACCCTGCGGAAAGCTGCTACAGTCATCCCAGTGCGCTCTACTCCTTCCAAAGAGGCAGCAAGTGGGTAAGCTGCAACTCCAGGGCGAGCAGGCGCCAAGCCGGGAAAATGCTCATACGCCTAAATCGTCAAGAAAACAAGGCATCAGTCACTCTTATGCGTATAAATACAACATACAAAACTCAAGTACAAGATTCAAGTTCAAGGAGTTCCAAGAACCTCCAGCACTCCCCACAAGGTAGCAATGCTAACCGAGATCTCCAAGGCAGTCCTCGAAACATTCTTCATCTAACACAAGAGGTTGCTAAACGCCAAGCTACCCCAGCTAAGCCCCAAAAAATCTCGCAAGTCACTCAAAGGTCTCAAGAAGCCCACCAGCACGCGTCTACTCCTGCCCAGGATAACCATCCGGCATACGAGTGCCAGAAGGAAGAGTCGAACCTTCTGCTCCGTCGTGGTACCAACTATGTCGATACCTCTCAATATCACTTCCACTGAAGCAGTGGTGCCGCTATCAAAAATTAAATCTACAACAGGGCCCATCAAGTCCCTAACGCCAACAGACCTACATGTCAAGGTGGAGTCAAAAGCAACCTCCACCTCAAAAAACGGGAGGCCACTAATCATAGCAAACTCAAAAGGAGTGATGGTAATCTTCCCTCAGCTCATATGGAACGTGTAACTGGGGTCCCACCATCACTCCAAAAGAGCTTGTGACCGTGCTTTGACGCCCGTCGTCCCCACCAAACCCCCGACAGCCTCCCAGAAGGCGGCAAAACCAGTCTGAGCCCAAACCTCGCGGGTCTCCTCAACCTCGAGAAAGGTCTGAGAGGCCTCCAAAAGTTCCTCCCGAGACCAGAACACTTGGATCGGCGTTGTAGACACCTAATTTGTGTCTCCCCTTTGGGATGATGACGATACCATTATCCTTGTGAGGTAATTGGAGTAACTCCAGGCGGAAATCCCTATTGCTAAGAACACCTCCAAAATCCAAGGTCCAAAATCCAATCACCGAGGCCGTTCCCCTCCCGGAACTCGGTACAAAATACAACTTCCAAAATCCAATTTCAAAATCCAAGTAAAATCTCAATTAGTAGACAATCCCATTGATTTTACTAGGCCTTTTCCACTCAAAATCATATAAGGCAAGTCAAATTCGGGCGCCGACCCACAAAACCGAGCATGCCGGGCCCCGTCCCGTAAAACCGGAATTCAAAAACCCGAGAAAGGCTTGTTTTTAGACGCTAAACCATGCCTTAACCTCCAAGCAAATAAAAAAACGCCAAACCTAATACAATTCGTACAACAGGTACAACGCTACAAGACAAACAAGGACGATTCCCCGTCCTTGCTTTGGCGGCATTCAAGCCACGTCAGCAGCGCGCAGCGCTGGCCTGGCTCCATGCGCTGGCGTGTGCTGGCGTTTTGCACCATTCCCCTCCTACAAATACCCCTCATTTCCATCGAAAAAAGGGGGAGCACAACACATACAAAGTCGTAATTTCGACATTACTCCTCACAATACAAACTCAAAAACTCCTCAAAAACACATACAAAATTCTTAAATTCAAAAGCAATTGAGAGCTCTTGCCTAAACCTAACTAGGTAAATCCGAATCCCATTTCAATCAATCATGCTATTTTGATTTCAAATGATTAGCAAGTTGGTGTTTTTTGCCATAAAAAAACACCACTTGCAACAATCATACATGTTTTTCAAAAATACAAACTTTTTCAAAATACAAAATACAAACTTTCAAGATTCAAGGATGTTCAAAGTTGCTTGCATTCACCTCTTTGAATTTGAATCACCTTCAAGCATGGAGTAATCAAAGATGACACCTTTTAGCATTTAAAGGTTTAATCTTTTGAGATTCAAAACTCCATTTTTCAATATACAAGTTCAGGTTTTCAAATTTCAATCATTTCAAGTTCAAGTTTCAATCTTTTCAAGTTCAAACCTTTCAATATTCAAGCTTTCAATTTCAAGTTCAATATGCAAAATCTACGACATTTGGGTTAAGCAACCTCTCCCAAGTTGAGATTTTTGGCTTTGAATTCGTGTCGGGCGCATTTATTTTTAAGGAGCCGCTTAGCCTTCGAATCTCATGTGCCCAAGTACAAGTTTCAATTATGCAATTTCAATATCGCAATTTCAATATCGGACTTTCAATTATGCCATTTCAATATCACAATTTCAATTCCGCACTTTCAATTCGGCAATTGCGATTCCGCACTTTCAATTCTGCAATTTCAATTCCGCACTTTCAATTCCGCACCTTTACTTGCCTAGTCCATTTCTAGGCAATGTGGACCTACTCCCTAGTCAATTTCTAGGGGGTCTTGTATTTACTAATTCCGCATTTTTTTTTAGTATTGTGATGTTGCTTTATTTGCTTTATTGCTTTCATCACCAACATGCTAAATACAACAAACTACAAAGGTTACATCACGCTTAACAAAGATAATTTCTTGGACAAACCGGCCTTAGGTTCCTTAAATTGATCTTTAAAGCAAAGTGACCACCATACAGTTAGAAATTCTATTTGCTTTAAATTCAAACCCACATAGTCTAATCTAGGGTGTATTTTCGAAACAATGTTTTGCCAACGTACTTGAATATTTCTAAAGCTCGCCGAATAAGCATTTTCGTTCCCGAGCCCGGATCTCACTCATCCGTTTCAAGGATTCAAGGCCTTATCCAAAAATAGAGTCATTTGAGGTCCTCCCAAACGGCACCTAAAATAAAGTTTGGTGGCGACTCCTTCGAGGTGCAAAAACAATTCAACGGTTCTCTAAACGAACCGCCGCGTGCCAACCCCCCTTGTAGGAAACGGAAAAAAAGCAAACAACACAAAAAAAAACTCCCCTACAATTCTGGCGACTCCACTGGGGAGGTTTCTAATTTCAATTTCGAAAATGAGAGCAGATTTCGAGCAACCAGCCACTGATCTGCCAAAGTACTGGATGCCAGCATTGGTGCCAGGCGCAGCCCCTGCGCTCAACGCCACTGCCTCCATCCAGGACAGTGGCTCACAGTGGCATATCGCCCACTTTTGCTCAACTTTTCGTGTTGGGAGTTAGTCTGTTTTTGCATCTGGAAGGACGCTCCCAAACCTCGTGAACGAGTGCCAAAAAACGAGCTTTACAAATACAAATTCAAGTACTATTTCAATTTCAATTTCTAGGCATTTCATGCATTTTTCGAAAACCATATTGTGCAAAATGAATTTCTACCCTTGCCCAAACGGATGTGTTCTACATTCGGGCTAGCTCCGGGGGCAACGAAATGGTGACTCTCCATACGGTTGCCGACCAAAGTGTATGACCATTTCCGCGCCTACCGAAACTTGGAATTTGCTTGACATTCCCGATGTCAAGTATGGAGACCGTCTGCCGACACACACTTCCCTTAGGCGGAACGTGAAAGCTTGTCGCCGGATCTGTCTCTTAGCCAAGTACATTTTTGACACCCAAAGTCGACCACTTGCATCAGACAAAACTTAGACCGACCTTAGGTTGAGAACTTTGCATGTCGCATTCATATTCATGATTAGTGTGACAACGTGCTAATTGTGCATTGTGTGGGCGTCTTTGCACGCGTGAATGGCTAACCTCGAGTTCTAGCTTGCCAAAACCAATTAGCCTCCAACTAGGAAACCAAACCCCTAGGAGCATCATTCAACCTCATGCATCTAAATCGCCGATTTTAGGGTCTTTAGGAGTGCCACTTCGTTTGATTCAAAACCCTCAAACACGCCTCACGCAAAATTCAAATCAATCCAAAGGCGTCATAATGCCGGATTTTCAAGTCCAAATTCCAAGCTACAAATTCAAAATCAATCCAACGGCGTCATAATGCCGGATTTTCAAGTCCAAATTCCAAGCTACAAATTCAAAATCAATCGAACGGCGTCGTAATGCCGGATTTTCCATTTCGAGTTCCAAATTTCAAGTTCAAAATTCAATCCAATGGCGTAATAATGTCGGGTCTTCAATTCCGAATTTCAAGCTTCCCATTCACAACCCAATTTTCTAGTCCAAAACCTCAATTGTTAAGTCCAAATCCAACGGCGTCGTAATGCCGGATTTCCTAGTTCAAATTTCGAGTTTCGAGTTTCAAGTCAAATCCAAATCCAAGGGCACCATAATGCCGGATTCTCTAGTCAAAATTCCGAGTTCAAAATTCAAAACCCAAATCCAACGGCGTCATAATGCCGGATTTTCTAGTTCAAGTTTCGAGTTTCAAAGTTTCAATTCAAAGCCCAAATCCAACGGTTTTATAATGTCGGATTCTCTAGTCAAATTTCAAGATCAAATCCAACGGCGTCTTGCCGGATTTCCTATTTCAAACATTCAATTCTTCAAACCTCAAAATCAAGTTGCTAACTCCAATCTCAAAACCTCAAGTTCAAATATCTAAACTCATTGCCGGCGTAATGCCGACTTTTCAACTCAAACCTCAAGTTCCATGTTCAACCTTTCGAACTTCAAGTCCTATACTCAAAGTTTCAAGTTCCAAATTCATGCCGTCGTAATGCCGATTTTCCATTCCATATTTCAAACCTCAAGTTCAAAGTTCAAAAATTCCAAACCTTCAAACCTCAAGTCCTATACTTCAAGATTCCAAGTCCACGGCGGCATAATGCCGGACTTGCAAGTTCCCAAGTTCAATGTTTCAAATCCAACGGCGGCAAAATGCCGGTTTTTCCAAACACAAAGCCTCATATTCTGTATACGAAAGTGCATCTCTTCCCATTTCAAAATTCAAACTTCAAGTCAAATTTAAACTTCAAGCTCATCTTCAAGCTACAAAAAATCCTTGCCTTCCCAATACAAAAGTCGAAATACTTCCACGAGTTGAAAATCCCCTGAAATAATACAAGTTCAAATCAATGGGTTGAAAAGCCCCTGAAATAATACAAGTTTAAATCCACGGGTTGAAAATCCCCTGAAATAATACAAGTTCAAATCCAACGGGTTGAAAATCCCCTGAAATAATACAAGTTCAAATCCACGGGTTGAAAATCCCCTGAAATAATACAAGTTCAAATCCACGGGTTGAAAATCCCCTGAAATAATACAAGTTCAAATCCACGGGTTGAAAATCCCCTGAAATAATACAAGTTCAAATCAACGGGTTGAAAATCCCCCGAAATAATACAAGTTCAAATCCATGGGTTGAAAATCCCCTGAAATAATACAAGTTCAAATCCACGGGTTGAAAATCCCCTGAAATAATACAAGTTCAAATCCACGGGTTGAAAATCCCCTGAAATAATACAAGTTTCAAATCGGGTTGAAAATCCCCTGAAATAATACAAGTTCAAATCAATGGGTTGAAAATCCCCTGAAATAATACAAGTTCAAATCCACGGGTTGAAAATCCCCTGAAATAATACAAGTTCAAATCCAACGGGTTGAAAATCCCCTGAAATAATACAAGTTCAAATCCACGGGTTGAAAATCCCATGAAATAATACAAGTTCAAATCCACGGGTTGAAAATCCCCTGAAATAATACAAGTTCAAATCCACGGGTTGAAAATCCCTTGAAATAATACAAGTTCAAATCCAACGGGTTGAAAATCCCCTGAAATAATACAAGTTCAAATCCACGGGTTGAAAATCCCCTGAAATAATACAAGTTCAAATCCACGGGTTGAAAATCCCCTGAAATAATACAAGTTCAAATCCACGGGTTGAAAATCCCCTGAAATAATACAAGTTCAAATCAACGGGTTGAAAATCCCCCGAAATAATACAAGTTCAAATCCATGGGTTGAAAATCCCCTGAAATAATACAAGTTCAAATCCACGGGTTGAAAATCCCCTGAAATAATACAAGTTCAAATCCACGGGTTGAAAATCCCCTGAAATAATACAAGTTCAAATCCACGGGTTGAAAATCCCCTGAATTAATACAAGTTTCAAATCGGGTTGAAAATCCCCTGAAATAATACAAGTTCAAATCAATGGGTTGAAAATCCCCTGAAATAATACAAGTTCAAATCCACGGGTTGAAAATCCCCTGAAATAATACAAGTTCAAATCCAACGGGTTGAAAATCCCCTGAAATAATACAAGTTCAAATCCACGGGTTGAAAATCCCCTGAAATAATACAAGTTCAAATCCACGGGTTGAAAATCCCCTGAAATAATACAAGTTCAAATCCACGGGTTGAAAATCCCCTGAAATAATACAAGTTCAAATCCAACGGGTTGAAAATCCCCTGAAATAATACAAGTTCAAATCCACGGGTTGAAAATCCCCTGAAATAATACAAGTTCAAATCCACGGGTTGAAAATCCCCTGAAATAATACAAGTTCAAATCCACGGGTTGAAAATCCCCTGAAATAATACAAGTTCAAATCCAACGGGTTGAAAATCCCCTGAAATAATACAAGTTCAAATCCACGGGTTGAAAATCCCCTGAAATAATACAAGTTCAAATCCACGGGTTGAAAATCCCCTGAAATAATACAAGTTCAAATCCACGGGTTGAAAATCCCCTGAAATAATACAAGTTCAAATCCACGGGTTGAAAATCCCCTGAAATAATACAAGTTCAAATCCAACGGGTTGAAAATCCCCTGAAATAATACAAGTTCAAATCCACGGGTTGAAAATCCCCTGAAATAATACAAGTTCAAATCCACGGGTTGAAAATCCCCTGAAATAATACAAGTTCAAATCCACGGGTTGAAAATCCCTTGAAATAATACAAGTTCAAATCCACGGGTTGAAAATCCCCTGAAATAATACAAGTTCAAATCCAACGGGTTGAAAATCCCCTGAAATAATACAAGTTCAAATCCACGGGTTGAAAATCCCCTGAAATAATACAAGTTCAAATCCACGGGTTGAAAATCCCCTGAAATAATACAAGTTCAAATCCAACGGGTTGAAAATCCCCTGAAATAATACAAGTTCAAATCCACGGGTTGAAAATCCCCCGAAATAATACAAGTTCAAATCCACGGGTTGAAAATCCCCTGAAATAATACAAGTTCAAATCCACGGGTTGAAAATCCCCTGAAATAATACAAGTTCAAATCAACGGGTTGAAAATCCCCCGAAATAATACAAGTTCAAATCCATGGGTTGAAAATCCCCTGAAATAATACAAGTTCAAATCCACGGGTTTAAAATCCCCTGAAATAATACAAGTTCAAATCCACGGGTTGAAAATCCCCTGAAATAATACAAGTTTCAAATCGGGTTGAAAATCCCCTGAAATAATACAAGTTCAAATCAATGGGTTGAAAATCCCCTGAAATAATACAAGTTCAAATCCACGGGTTGAAAATCCCCTGAAATAATACAAGTTCAAATCCAACGGGTTGAAAATCCCCTGAAATAATACAAGTTCAAATCCACGGGTTGAAAATCCCCTGAAATAATACAAGTTCAAATCCACGGGTTGAAAATCCCCTGAAATAATACAAGTTCAAATCCACGGGTTGAAAATCCCTTGAAATAATACAAGTTCAAATCCAACGGGTTGAAAATCCCCTGAAATAATACAAGTTCAAATCCACGGGTTGAAAATCCCCTGAAATAATACAAGTTCAAATCCACGGGTTGAAAATCCCCTGAAATAATACAAGTTCAAATCCACGGGTTGAAAATCCCCTGAAATAATACAAGTTCAAATCAACGGGTTGAAAATCCCCCGAAATAATACAAGTTCAAATCCATGGGTTGAAAATCCCCTGAAATAATACAAGTTCAAATCCACGGGTTGAAAATCCCCTGAAATAATACAAGTTCAAATCCACGGGTTGAAAATCCCCTGAAATAATACAAGTTCAAATCCACGGGTTGAAAATCCCCTGAATTAATACAAGTTTCAAATCGGGTTGAAAATCCCCTGAAATAATACAAGTTCAAATCAATGGGTTGAAAATCCCCTGAAATAATACAAGTTCAAATCCACGGGTTGAAAATCCCCTGAAATAATACAAGTTCAAATCCAACGGGTTGAAAATCCCCTGAAATAATACAAGTTCAAATCCACGGGTTGAAAATCCCCTGAAATAATACAAGTTCAAATCCACGGGTTGAAAATCCCCTGAAATAATACAAGTTCAAATCCACGGGTTGAAAATCCCCTGAAATAATACAAGTTCAAATCCAACGGGTTGAAAATCCCCTGAAATAATACAAGTTCAAATCCACGGGTTGAAAATCCCCTGAAATAATACAAGTTCAAATCCACGGGTTGAAAATCCCCTGAAATAATACAAGTTCAAATCCACGGGTTGAAAATCCCCTGAAATAATACAAGTTCAAATCAACGTGTTGAAAATCCCCCGAAATAATACAAGTTCAAATCCATGGGTTGAAAATCCCCTGAAATAATACAAGTTTCAAATCGGGTTGAAAATCCCCTGAAATAATACAAATTCCAATGGGTTGAAATTTGCTTCAAATACTCTAAGTCCAATGGGTTGAAACTCCCCTAAAATATTGACGGGTTGAAATTCCCTTTAAATAATACAAAATCTACCCTCTTTCAATTGGGTTGAAATTCCCTTCAAATACTCCAAGTCCAATGGGTTGAAACTCCCCTAAAATATTGATGGGTTGAAATTCCCTTTAAATAATACAAAATCTACCCTCTTTCAATCGGGTTGAAATTCCCTTCAAATATTCCAAGTCCAATGGGTCGAAATTCCCTTGAAAAGTCAATTTCCTAGTATAAGTCCAATTTCCAAATCCTATAGTGGGTTGAAATTCCCTTCAAATAAGTCCAATTTCCAATAGGTCGAAATATTCTTTTTTCGATATTCCAAGTTCTAGTACAAAGAGTCAACTTTCACAAAAGAATGAAGGCTCCTCTCAAACACTTCCAACGGGTCGCAAATCTCGGATACAAGTACAAAAATCCAAAATCCCGAATCTTCGGAGTGGCACTTAGAGTCAAGTCTAGGTCTCATTCGTTGCATGCATATCATATCATGTGTCGGGAAGTTCAAGTTCTAAAATTCAAAATCATGTGCTAAATGGGTGCTCGGACTCATTCTCTCAAAAAGGCAATTCAAGATTACCTCATTGGTAACGGCTGTAGCTGAGCTCTATGACCGTGTTGAAGAAGCTGAGGCTCGCATAAAGGCTCTCGAAGACAATCAAGAAATTCTTTTCAATGCATAAGGCTGGAGGAAGTCCCTCAAAATCTCTGCTCCAAATGGCAAAATGTTCAAGATTACTGTGGGCGAAGGATCTATGATGAGCGAGTCCGAGTCAGAGGATGAGTCTGGATCCGAGTCTAGTATTGAGTCCAAGAGTCTAGGGCTAGAGTCTTGCATCAATCAAGAGCCTCTAAAGGCCAAGCTTCAAGTCAAAACAGTCGATGTAATGATTGTTGTTTTCAATAACACTTCAATTTCTACTTACTCTTCGAGTCTTAATTCAAAACACAATCCTAATCCAAACAACTTTGCTTCACAAGAAACTGACTTTGAATTTCTAAAAGCTGTCGAAAATCACGAAAACAGAACGCCCATAATTGAGGAAACAGAAAAAAATCAACCTTTCTAAAAACAGTGATTCAAAACTAGTTCAGATTGGTTTAACTCTTTCTCAAGCAGAGCGGGATGATCTTATCAAGTTACTTTCAGAGACATAGACGTCTTCGCATGGTCCTATCATGATATGCCAGGGGTTGATCCAAGTATCGGTCAGCATACAATTCCCCTAATTCCAGGTTCAAAACCCATCAAGCAGAAACTCCGTCGCATGAAACCGGATGTTTCCCTCAAAATTCAAGAAGAGGTCTCTAAGCAGCTAGTGGCCGGGTTTATTCAAGCGTCCAAGTATCCAGATCTTTCAAGGTATTGGGTTCCAAGCAAGTGTCCCAGTTCATTCAAGAAAACAGCATATACAGATACATTGTTCCTCACAAGTTCATCAGCGATCAGGGAACCCATTGCCAAGGAGAATGTGAAGACCCATTCAACAAGTACAAGATCCAAAATTCAAGTTCTATAATCTCTAACTGAGCAAGGTTGTGCCAAGCAAGGCATCTATAATTCCACAGTACAAAATTCAAGTTACAAAGGTTCAAGTTCTAAAAACATCTACAAGCATCAATAGTTCAAACTTCAAAAGGGGATATCATACAATCTTCAATACCACAATCCCAACGGACCCATGCTCCGGGAAATTCAACATCATCGCTCTTCACCTTATCGCCCACAAACCAATGGGGCAGTCGAAGCACCCAACAAGAATGTCAAAGCCATCATCATGAAAATGACTACCAATTACAAGGACTGGCCCCAGAAGCAGCATTTCGCATTGTGGGGATATCGAACTTCAATTCGCACTTCAACTGGTGCAACTCCATTGTCATTGGTCTATGGAATGGAAGCAGTACAACCTATCGAGCTGGAGATACCTTCTCTAAGGATAGTCCTCGAAAGCAAAATCCCAGAAGCTGCATGGGTACAAACAAGATATGACGAGCTAGTCATGCTCGATGAGCGTCGGCTTCAGGCCGCTCACCATGTACAAGTCTATCAGCGCCGAGTGGCCAGACATTTCAACAAAAGGGTCAGAACCCGAAACATCAAAGAAGGCGAGCTTGTCTTGAAAGCCCTTCGCAAAAGCACCATGGACCCAAGGGGAATATTCAAACCCAACTGGGCAGGCCCATACATTGTCAAGAAGATCCTCTTGAGGGGGAGCAGTCGAACTAACAGACATCGACGGAACAGAATTCAAATCTCTTACCAACCTCGATCAAGTCAAGAAGTTCTATGTCTAAGTTCCATGTTCAAATTCAAGAATCCAAATTCAAGTCCTGTAAGGTAGGCAGAACTACGTCCGGCCTGATTCCCTAACGGGACACGTAGGCAACCTCATTCCGAGGCCCGACCACTTTAATACAAAAAAATTCATAAATTTCTTCAATTAAGGGCATTCTAAAAATCAAATCAAATTTCAAAGTTCAATTGTTGTTATTCCAAATGTGCCAATTCAAAGCAAAGCATGTTCAAGCGGAATTTAACACAATAACTCTTTATTCGGCCCTAAGACCTTCAAAGCTAATTCAAATACAAAGTCAGGATCAAGTGAAGCAAAGTTCAAAAGCCTTTTCACTTCCTAAACACATCTTCCAAACACATTACAAACACAATTCCTTCCAATACAATTTCAAACACATTTAGCCTACAAAGATCTAGGGTCGGGCGGCTATGCTCTCGAGTCCTGGCACCTTGAGCACTATCCCCTGGCTCCTCCCGCAATCAATCATCAATCTTCCCCCTTGCTCAAGCGGCGGGAGAAAGAACTTGCAAGCCTTCCAAGACGGGAGGACGACGAACCTCCTTTGGATTCCGAATGGTCAAGCACCGGATGGGCCACACTCCCGTCACCTTCCTCATAGTCAGTTGATGCAGGACGTCTAGCTCTAGAACCTCGGACTCTAGCTGGTCCTAGGAAAGAAATGTCCCTCTGGCTTAGGCCTCTCATCCATACAATATACCCCGCAGACAGAGTAGCTGGCTCAGGTGGGAACTGGGTATTCAAGAATGGTTTGGCAACCCAATACCGCCTCCAAACTTCAAGTCGACTCGCATTCAGCACAACAGGTTTCAGGTTCTCTTGAGTACGGTCAGGGATCTCCTGTTTCAAGCCATATTGTCTCATCACTCGAGCAGGCGAGTAGAAGACCAGCATTGTGAGGCTTGGCACCCTCAAAGCAGTAGAACCAGGGGCATGTCTCATAGCAGCAATTCCCCACCAAGGTACTACCCACCTTATACAAGATTCAATCCCAGAGAGTGTGCATCTCCACTCGTCCAATGAAAGCCGGCCATACACCATGGGCCGCACGGTGAATCCTCTTCTATTGTAGCTCGCCATGTTCTCCGGTGGTGCCACCAACATGAGCCTCTCCATAAGCCAAACCTTGGGGAGTATACAAGAGGCACATTTAAAAATTCAACACTCAAAATTCGAATACAAGTACAAGTTCAACAATGGAAAGAGGGCTCCAGATCCTTACTTGGAGTATTACCAGACTTCCCGACGGCAATGAAGAGGGGTCCGACTTCAGCATATCAAGGCCCATCAATGTTTCGCCAATCACAAGCGGCATTGGGTCCCGACCATTAGCAAACTACTCTACAATCTCTATTAGGGAGGCATCACCATTGCCAAACCCCTGGTTTGAAAAGAGAAAGCGAGCAAATATACAAAAACTCAAGGCTCTCAAGCGGAAAACTTTTGGAACATCAAGCCCAGCAAAGTAGGTGACAAAGAGGGACAAATCCACCCCTCTTCCATATACAACAACACTCAAAAGTGGGGGCTTCAAGCCCAAATACCTTTCAAAACTCAAGAATAAGTGTTCTTTAACACTAGGCATTCATGGCTCCAGCATCAAGGGCCACCCAAATATGGCACTAAATTCCCCGGGGAGGGGACATACCTCATTATTTACAAAGCGGAAGACATGATGATTCGGGTCTCAAGCCTCCAGAGCAGCCAGAATGAAGTGCAAATTCAATTTTACAAACCGGAAAGAGACGAGCACCCCAAGATGCATGCCATCAAGCTCCCTTTTCTCCAACTTGCCTAGCGAACCAAGCCACGAGTTCAAGGCATTTTCAAAAGACACAGCCATATTTTCTCTTCGCGAGGAAGAAGTATGCAATGATAGCAGGGAAGGATTGATAAAAGACATGATCCGAAATGCTCCCTATTTATACAAGATTTGGCTTGCACGACAGCTCATAGGCGCCAGGCGCCAAGCCCGCGCTGAGCGCAGGGAGCCTGCATCAAAGGACGACGCCATCGTCCTCTCTTATGACTCCCTAGTACACACTCTTTAGTGTTTCGGACAGCAGAGTACAACCTCCATTATTCAAGGTTCCAAAGCCGCAAGCCGCGCAATTTCAATCAGTTTGGATCAACGCTTCGAGCAGATGTCGGGTCAATTTTATTCAAAATTCAAGCATTCTAGTTCTAGATCGGCGTCCAAAGTCGAGTCTGCATGTGCATAAGCAAGAGTTGGATATACTTTGACTTGCGCTTTTCCTAACAAAAAAACCTCAGTCAAAGTGGGGGCTTATAGTGGGTATATACACCCGAAAAAATGGGCAAATTTTTTCAAATTTTTTCTCAAAATTGTCATGCATGCATATAGCTACAAAATTTCAAGGCACACACAACGCATACAATTCCAAATATTCAAACATACAAATCCCAATCTTCAAGAATTTCAAGCCGATTCAAGCCAATACAACCATAAAAAGAAATTTCGAGTTTTCAATCCATACAAATACAATACAACCCAGCCTATACAAAATCAACCCAGACAAGGCTGAACTCGCTACCATGCAGGGTCAGTCTGAGTCATCATCGACAACAACGTCAACCACAGGCCCCTTGTCCCTGTTTCGCCTCCTAAGGTGCTCCAGCTCCTGATCCAGCTCCGTCCCAGGGGTACTAGGATCCTCCTCCGAGATACGAAATGTGCCAGTGGAGGGATGAACTCCCTACTGAGGAGAGGAATACTGATAACGCGGCGGCATCGGCATATACGGGTACGACCCAAACATCTGAGTCTGACGCATCCTCTCCATCTTCGCATAGCAAGCCGATGAACCTGCACCCTAAGGCTGAGGGCCACTTCCCCCGAAGTAGTAACCTGAAGGAGGAACAAAGGGCCGTGAACCACTAGCACCTCCAAATGAATGCCTGGTGGGATCTACATGTGCAAAAGGGGAAGCTCCCCGCTCAGCATCAGAATGCCTCTGATGAGCACTAGCACCGGACCCCTGTCCCAGCTCCAAACTCGGTCCTTCCTGCCTCAAGGACGTCTCCACCTGGGGCTCTCTGTCAAAGGAACCTCGACGGTCTCAACGGCGTTCCTATACAACATACAAGTTCAAAGATCCATATCCAAGTTCGAATTTCTATAATACAAGTTTCAAGATCAAGAAAGGCACCTCTCTGTTCTGGCCAGCAAGCTTCCGGGTCAGTTTGGCACACTGCCTCTTCCAAGAATCAACCAAGAGCATCCAACGACGCACTCTCACCCGAGGCGCCTGCATACAAGATCCAAGATCAATTTCCAAATACAAGATTACACACAGTTCAAAGAGATGCAGCAGTCCTTACAGGGGCGTAATGCTCGGGTACAGCATCATATGATTTCCGGTGCGGAGGAGAAGCCCAAGGGATGGTCTCCACCACCTCTTCCCCGTACGAGTTCTCATAGAGTAAGATCCTATTAGCATGAGGAATGTCCTCAGGATCAACCTCCTCCTCCTACATACAATCATGCAATCAATACAAGAATACAAGACACAAGGTCCAAAGGTCACCGGCAGTACGAAGCGTACTGGTAGAGCCAGCCTCCTCAGGAAGTCATCATAGCTGCCCTTCCTGTGCACAAACTCCCTCCAAGAGCGGCAAACCGCATCGCCCCTAGCCTCCGCGTAGAGCCGGGCAAGATCTTCATCTAGAGCCAGCATGGACTCCGGTGGATCCTTGTGGACAAGCCTATCCCCTAAATGGTGTTGAAGGGACACTCGCTCCCCCAGATACCACATATGGCGGTAAACTCTTGGAAGCAAAACCCGCCGCCCAGACAGGAAATGGGCACAAGCAGCTGAGGCAGGTACAACCGCGTTGGCAAAAGGACGCCATTGATAGGTTATGATTCATATGACAAAACATAAATCATGCGGAAAAACCATAAAGCCAGGAAAGCATATGATTTACACATAATCATTTAGCATAGTTTAGATGCATACACTTTGTTGCGTGCCCTCCCTAGTTGCGCCCGAACCGAACAAGAACAAGTCTTTAGGACTCCAAGTGTCGTCCCTCCGTAGATAGTCCACAGCACGTCCGGATCCGCCTTAAGCTTGACCAACTAGAATCGCCCTTAAGGTTGCTTAGGAATTTCGGCTAATATGGGGCAAGTGTATGGCTGATTTTTCTTTAAAATCTTACCTTTAGAATACTTCAATTGTGTCTATAAATTATGACCCTAGGCACCTATTTATAGAGGTATGGAAAAGGAACTGGAATCCTACTAGGATACCAATTAATTAAACTAGAATCCTAGTAGAACTCTGATTAATTAATTTATCCTTTTAGGATTAGGAATTTAATCATATATCGAAACCTGATAGCTTTAGGATTCGTATATCACACAAACACACACACGCACGCACAGCAGCCTACGAGGGGCGCCATGCGCGCGTGCGCAGCCTGCGAGCTCGCAGCCCATTGCCACGAGGCCCACACGCTGCCGCAGCCTTGGCGCGCGCTGGGCCTGCCTTGCGGTGGGCCTGGCGCAGCCTTGGCTGGTGCGTTGTGGCGCGCTGGCTTGCTGGGCGATGGCTTGGCTTCGTGCTGGGCCTTCGTCTGGCAGGCCTCGTCCGATGCTAATTCGTAGGATACGCTTCAGATTAAATTCCCGATTCCGGAATTTATTTCCGATACGAACAATATTTAATATTTCCGAATCCGGAATTAATTTCCGTTTCGAACAAATATTTAATATTTCCGTTTCCGGAATTATTTTCCGATTCCGATTATATTTCCGATTCAGACAATATTTCCGTTTCCGGCAATATTTCCGATTCCGGTAATATTTCCATTTCCATCAATATTTTCCGATACGTACCATGTTTCCGTTTCCGGCAACATCTACGACTTGGATAATATTTATATTTCCGATACGATCCATATTTCCGTTTCCGGCAATATCATCGTTTCCGGAGTATTCATTTCTTGCTTGTGACGATCTCAGCTCCCACTGAAACCAAGATCCGTCGATTCCGAATATCCATGGATGGAGTATTTAATGCCATTAAATACTTGATCCATTTTGTACTATTTGTGTGACCCTACGGGTTCAGTCAAGAGTAAGCTGTGGATTAATATCATTAATTCCACTTGAACTGAAGCGGCCTCTAGCTAGGCATTCAGCTCACTTGATCTCACTGAATTATTAACTTGTTAATTAATACTGAACCGCATTTATTAGACTTAACATTGAATGCATACTTGGACCAAGGGCATTATTTCGTTCAGTCTTCTACTTGTCCTTAGGGACAAGTGTGCATTTCCTAATTCCTTTGTCGCTCGATGCTTGCTCTTGAACATAAGGTGAGAGTTGTCATCCTTATTATGTCCAGAGGTGTTTCTCGGTTTCAGAGTTCAACTGATCAAATAAACAGATAATCATAGCCTATGATTCATCCGAGCACGGCCATGCATTTCACAGTTTCTACCTCTCCGAGTGGCCTTGTACAACTTTTAAGCATCTCATCCCGATTTATGGGAGGACAATCCCAATCTTGCGATCTTGAGATTAGACTTCGTTTGATAGGTGATTACCTGAGCGTTGCCTTTATAGCCTCCTTTTACGGTGCGACGGTTGGTCAACGTCAAAGAAACCAGTTCTCAAACAAGTAATCTCAAATAACTCAGGTATTGAGGATTTAGTGTCTAATAACTTTAATGAAATTTACTTATGATAGATTTTCATCTCTTACAGTAAAGTTTCATAGGTCTATCCGATACTAGTCTTCCCAAAGTAAGTATCTATGCAAATGATTACGACATTGCCATGTCCACATAGTTCAAGAAACAGAACTACTAGTCATCTTGCATTCTAGTTGTCTAACGTTTTCTATGCGTCCATCTTTATAGAAAACTCCGACCAGGGACCATTTTCAACTTTTGACATTCAAGTCCACTTGATAGACATTTCTTAGTCACAGGACTGGTCCTGACAGTCTATCTTGAATATATCGTCAAATTGAAGGGACTCATCATTTAATACTAAACCAAGATTAAATGGAATATGAAAATACATTTCATATATGATAAATGTTCAACCCCAATGTTTTACAACCATGGGCCTCAAACCCATCTTTAAAACAGTTCATGGAATTCAAAGCTATGCTTGATTTCCAGTGCCACAATGTGAGTGTTGTTTCTCACTTGTTGCATAGGTTTAGTTATCATGCTTTGCCAATCTTAATATCCTTTTTCATCGAATGTTCTTCGAGATAGATGATAAGATCTTTTGAGTATGTTTATTTTGTGATCTAGTCTTTCTTGCTACAATAGTGGTTCTACGCATTTTGCAATGAAGAACCATTAAGTCAACAGACATGTGATCTTCCCAAGTTCAATTAAGAACTCATTAATATAAACAACTCTGTTTTATTGCTTCTTAGGCAATAAGTACTTTTACTTCAACTGTTTAGGTTTCTAGTGATGCTTTTTTGGATTTACTTATCCAAGCAGTTCACAGATATGTGGAAGACTTTCCAGCTGTATCTTAGAACATAGAAATTAATATTTAATTTCCCACGCAACAACTCATGGTCTCTAATCCATTTTGTCGTTTCAAAACACGGTGCTCTTTAGCTCGTCCTTGTCAATGGTTAACTCCAAAGGGATCTTTCTTGATCCTTTGCCAGTGTTTATGCGTGTAGCATCAATATTTAGCATATCTTTATTTCCTTGAATCAAGAACTAATCTTATGTACTTCTTCAAGTACCATAAGTATTCTTGATCTCAATCTAGTTGATCTTCACATAGATCAGTAGAGATTGGTATATGTTCGTCATGCCTAAAGTCATACGATACGTTTTTGGCGATCCTCATATTATATCATACATGATAAATTCTTTTGCAGAATAATTCCCAATTGAATTCTATTCATGTAACTTTAGCTTATTCAGTTTTAGTAGATACTGAATCCAGCTAAATTATTTGACATATAATATAGGTGAAGAATCTCATTAGATTCTTTGATGTTTAAATTAGTAAATGCTTATACATAGTTCAAACATTCATTACATAGATTTATTCACATGGGTCGAATATCTCCTAAGGAGCCTTTCGTGTTTGATTTAGTAAATGCCATTACTTAATCCAAAAAAATATTATAAGATCTTTGTAAATAGATCTTAATACCCAGTATGTACTAAGTTTCGCCATGGTCCATTATTGATGAATAATTTCAAATCTAAGTCATTAGCATTTGAATGTTATTTCACAATAGAGAGATATGTGTGTGATACACATAGGACCAATTAAATTTTACGTACTCCCACTAAACTTCTTATATATCTATAAGAATAATGTACATTTTATGAAACTAAAATACTTACTAGCTTCACTAAAATACAATTCCAATTCCCAATTGCTTGCTTAAATCTGTACTTAGATTTCATAAGCCAGCATTCATTTCAAGCATTTATTTGTATCCACAAATCCTATGACATTCCATGTACATAGTTTATTCTAACATTTGATTTGAGGAATACGTTTTGTCATCCAACTGCCATATGTACCAATATGCAATCATTGCTTGATTTATAGACTTGAGCATTACGATTTTGCATGAGGTTTCAACACAATTCACATCGTGAATTTGCTTGTAACCTTTAGCAACTAATCTAGCTTTGTGTATGAACACAATTTCATGTTTGATGGTTTTTATCCTTAAAAAAACTTGCAACCAATAGGTGTGAAACTATTCTTGCAAATCAACAAAATTTCAATTTTGTCATCAAAACATTGAGTATGTTTTATGGCCTCTAACCATTTAAAACATTTGAGTCTATATATGGCCTCTAACCATTTTAGGGAATCTGGGTTTCGTCATAGCTTTCTTATAGGTCATAAACTCATTAAATAGTTTGACTGCAAGTTGTAGGTTTCTTCACTATCTAATTAGAAGAATCGCATAGCTTCAGTGGCCTGAACTCCATGTTTCTTTACTATCTAATAGAAGAATCTCATAGTTTCAGTGACTTGAACTCTATGCCTACTTGGGTATAGAACATCAAACAATAGAATATCAATACCCACTTGAAAGTTCATTGAATATTCTTGTTCTCCTTGAAGCACTTGTAAAGTCTTCTAAGAGATGTCTATTCTTTAAAGCCACTTCTAAAGTCCTTAAAGAATACATGTTCGGATTTTCTAAAGAACTTCGAAAAGCCTCCTGAATGTCCGTTTATGTTTGTTGTTCGCCTCGAAGACTTTCGAGGTCTATTTTCTCCCACTTGTCATTTTGGAAACGAATCTCCAAAAGGACATTATTTCGAGCAAACAAACATTATGTTCTCAAAAATTCGTGGTAGAAACAATACCCTTGTGTCTCATTTGAATAAATCACAATGAAACATATATCTATAATTGGGCCTTAGTTTGTTGAATAACAAACACTAAGCTCCCACTGAGTTTAGCAACTCTTTAGATGTATATAATTGAAAAGATATCCTGAAATTACTTTTCAATAGCTTTGACGAATTTGGTTTAGTTTGGTGGTAGTTGAGCATTTTGTTTTAGAAATTATAGGAAAAGTCTTTATGATTCATCATTGATCGAATCAAGTACTAATTGACTTCGATCATTCCACTTAGATATGCCATATCTCATGGAGCTAGATTGTGAAATTACAACACACAATCATTGATGATCATTTTTGGTCTCAAGCAATCATTAACATGATCTATCCTAGATCTTTATGATTTCTTACCAAGTGGGATTTATACTTCTGAATTTTTGAACTAGCCAAACAGATTCAAACTTATATCACATTGAGTAAATAAACCTATATTCACTCAAATCTGTGTGAAATACTAAAGTCATAAAACCATTCTTTAGCTTTGAACTCTATTGTCTAGGCGTTCTAACAATAGTTCATATCTTTTGTTACTTTCAACAAGTAAGACTAGCTTGTCTTGAATTGATCTAGAAACCAATCAACTTTCAAAAGTCCATCAAAATAGAGCTTTTGAATGTTAACTTGTTGACATGGTCTAAGCAACAATGCCAAAGATTAGTGGAACTCAAATCAAGGGGTTGATTTGAACCTAGTAAAGTTTTATTGTTTGTTTGTTTTAATCAAGCATATTGACTCAACCCGTAAATGACCATTTCATTCAAATAAACAAACAAACAAGCATTGTTTTCGTTCTTCTGAATGTGAGTCTTTCTGTGTTTGAAAACAGAAATTTAGGTATGCTGATTATGGAACAAAATAGCCATTACGTTCCAGCCTTTGAAAGGACTTAAAACAAACTAGATGACCCTACAACTAATGTAGCATTGCCATGCTTCATTTCCCACTTGTAGGTCTTTAGTGTATCCTAGCTTCCATTGTTTGAGTTATTACCGAAGTAAGAACCTCAAGCGGTATATGATACCAAGGAAGTTTGATTGCTAGGTCACTTCTCTTTAAACATAAACTTATAGGTGAAACGGAATTGTAAGTTCCTTTCATTTGTTCCTTTGTTTTCCTATTTCTTGTACCCTTTCTAATAGCCTTAAGAATTGAATTCTCCAGTGTTGACTTTTATACTTTGTTTAGACATGTCCAATGTTACTCCAACAAAGTTCTTACCATTTATGTTGAATATTCTGTTTCAACTAGATGATCTTACCAGAAGCTTCTAAAGTTCTCTAAGCATCGATCTATCCGAATGTCTAGGGACTAGACTCATTCAAGAATTAAATGGAAAAAGATTTTAGGTTGTTAACCATTGGTAAAGCTGAGCGTTTAAACTCAATGCTTTATGATCTCAAAACTACATTGTATTTTGAATTCACAAGCACCAATTTGTTTGCCATTCGATTTTGATACTCGAAAACAACCATAAAGGTCGCTATAAGAAACGTACATTTTGAATTTCTCATTTTCTCTCATTTCCATGAATCGTTCTTGGATTCATTACCAATCGAGGAAATGTACTGTTACCTTTCTAAAAGGATTTACTACAGTGCAAGATATTTAATTATAAACAATAATTAAAACGTACATTGAACCATGCAAAGTCTAAACATTTATCATGAATAATAACTTCAAATTAAAGCAATCATGCAATTTTAAACAAGTTATTGGCATTTTATTCGAATTTATTGTTCCGGCAGGTGTGAATAAAATGATTCCAAGACCCTAAAATCATTGAAGAATTAAGCACATTATGTATTTTGACTCAATTCTAAAATATTTTAGGTAAGCAAAAGCCTTTTGCTAATAGTCTAGAAACTACTCTTGGTTGATAGGTACGTCTAAGAACTTATTAGGTAAACCTATCGATTTTGCCACGACATAAAAGGACTCCTTACTTATATCGTTGAGTTTCACCAAAAATAACATGTACTCACAATTATTTGTGTACCTTACCCCTTTAGTATCGATAAGTAACACCTCGCTATGGCGGAAAACTATTACTAAGTTCGATGTAAAGGATATCCAAGTAAGTGTTATTTTGGCATGACACCTTTTAACTCAATTTTTAAGTTTGGAACTTAAGGCTCTTACTATGTTGGTTAGATTTTAAGTGAACTAAAATCCTTAATCATGCAACATAATCAAGCTTTGATCTCATGCATATTTAAGACATATTTAAAAGCAATAAATAACTTAAAGCATGCATAAGATAAATGTGATCTAGTATGGCCCGACTTCATCTTGAAGCTTCAACTTCAAAGTCCGTCTTGAAAATGGATTAGAAACTCCGTCTTGAATTTCACCGTGGGATGCGCCATTTTCTTCAAATAGGATAAGCTATAATTAAACTAATTACAACTATTTGATGGTACGCAGACCATATTTGAATTGAAAAATAAATTTGGTGCTTTAGACCAATTACATTCAAATTAATGGTACGCAGACCATATTTTCTATCCTATTTGGGCCATACTAGTCACTTCATAACCTGCAAAACAGTACATATACAATATATACCATTCATCCATTCATTATCATGAATGGCCCACATAATTGGTAAGTTAAAACACATTGTATGCATCACTTAAATATTTGCAGTAAGTAATTAAGGGCACCAATAATCTACCAATTAAGAAATCCTTATTAATTCTAATCAAGTTGTTTAACCTTAAAGGATTGGTAGACCTAATCAAGAGTTTATGACTAAAATTGCTCCCACTTAAACCAATATATTCATATGCTTTACTAATTTTAAACATAAAAATGTATTTCTAGTCTAACCGGAAACATACAAATTTAATTAAAATTTAAAGCTCATATAAATTTATAATTGAATCCACTTATTTAATTAATTTCAGTTGAATATAACGAATTTAAATTAATTCAAGGTTTAATTTTAGTAAAATAATTAGTATAAATTAAAATTTATAATAATTATAATAATCAAAATTAAATCCCGAGAAAACAATTTAAATTATTAATTTTAAAATTAATTAAAATTACTCGAACTGAAAATCTCAAATTAAAATTTAAAATGCGACAATCGTAACACGACGAGCACTTGGGCTTGCGCCCAAGCCCCGTCGAGTGTTCGTGTAGCAATACGCAAGCAGGCCACACGCAACGCAGCAGTGCAGGCCACGCTGCGCGCGCCCGCTCGCTCGTCGCGCCTGCTTGCCTCGCGTCTACTTGCTGAATTGCTGGGCGTGGCAGCGCGCGCTGTGGCGCAGCACGCTTGCTGCCCACACGCGTCTGCCCGATGGCTTGCGCCTTGGCCCTTCGCCCTTGCCCACTCGTCCATATGCGCACAGCACTCGACACAGGGCAACGCACAGCACTCGACACAGGGCGCACAGCATATGATTTACACATAATCATTTAGCATAGTTTAGATGCATACACTTTGTTGCGTGCCCTCCCTAGCTACGCCCAAACCGAACAAGAACAAGTCTTTAGGACTCCAAGTGTCGTCCCTCCGTAGATAGTCACAGCACGTCCGGATCCGCCTTAAGCTTGACCAACTAGAATCGCCCTTAAGGTTGCTTAGGAATTTCGGCTAATATGGTGCAAGTGTATGGCTGATTTTTCTTTAAAATCTTACCTTTAGAATACTTCAATTGTGTCTATAAATTATGACCCTCGGCACCTATTTATAGAGGTATGGAAAAGGAACTGGAATCCTACTAGGATACGAATTAATTAAACTAGAATCCTAGTAGAACTCTAATTAATTAATTTATCCTTTTAGGATTAGGAATTTAATCATATATCGAAACCTGATAGCTTTAGGATTCGTATAGCACACAAAGACACACACGCACGCACAGCAGCCCACGAGGGGCGCCATGCGCGCGCGCGCAGCCCGCGAGCTCACAGCCCATTGCCACGAGGCCCACACGCTGCCGCAGCCTTGGCCCGCGCTGGGCCTGCCTTGCAGTGGGCCTGGCGCAGCCTTGGCTGGTGCGTTTTGGCGCGCTGGCTTGCTGGGCGATGGCCCGGCTTCGTGCTGGGCCTTCGTCTGGCAGGCCTCGTCCGATGCTAATTCGTACGATACGCTTCGGATTAAATTCCCGATTCCGGAATTTATTTCCGATACGAACAATATTTAATATTTCCGATTCCGGAATTAATTTCCGTTTCGAACAAATATTTAATATTTCCGTTTCCGGAATTATTTTCCGATTCCGATAATATTTCCGATTCAGACAATATTTCCGTTTCCGGCAATATTTCCGATTCCGGCAATATTTCCATTTCCATCAATATTTTCCGATACGTACCATGTTTCCGTTTCCGGCAACATCTACGACTTGGATAATATTTATATTTCCGATACGATCCATATTTCCGTTTCCGGCAATATCATCGTTTCCGGAGTATTCATTTCTTGCTTGTGACGATCTCATCTCCCACTGAAACCAAGATCCGTCGATTCCGAATATCCATAGATGGAGTATTTAATGCCATTAAATACTTGATCCGTTTACGTACTATTTGTGTGACCCTACGGGTTCAGTCAAGAGTAAGCTGTGGATTAATATCATTAATTCCACTTGAACTGAAGCGGCCTCTAGCTAGGCATTCAGCTCACTTGATCTCACTGAATTATTAACTTGTTAATTAATACTGAACCGCATTTATTAGACTTAACATTGAATGCATACTTGGACCAAGGGCATTATTTCCTTCGGCCATACCACCTGCAAAGCCAACAAGTCAGGCAACAGTACAAATACAAATACAAGAGAGCAAAACAGTACAAGAACATTACCCCATCAGCAGGTAAAACTCTCCAAGCTCTGCGAGAAGCCGCCAGGGACGCACCCACGCGCACCGCTCCTATCCAAGAGGCAGCATACGGGTAAGCCGCATCTCTAGTACGCTCCGGCGCCGAAGTCAGAAAGTGCTCATAGATCCAAATCTTTCAAGGAACAAACAAAACATCAGTCATGTTTAAGATACAAGCATACGAATACAAAGTACAAAGTACAAGGAGTCTCGAATACCTCCAGCACGCTCCACAGAGCATCCATGCTCGGGTCACTTCCCATTGCAGTCTGGGAAGCCCGCCCCATTTCATACAAGAGGTGGCTATATGCCAAACCACCCCAGTTATAACTCGAGACAGCTCTCAAGTCCTTCAGAGCGGACAACAAGCTAATATGCACCCGACTGTTCCTACTCGGGGCAATCACTCTACTAACCAAGACAAGGAGGAAGAGCCTAACCCTCTGCTCCGCGGACACACCCTCACCACAGATAGCATCCACAAGCACCGTCAAAGAAGCCTGAGAGTCGTCCTATGACAAATCAACAACAGGGCCGAGCAAGTCCCTGGAAATGGCCGAGCGCCACGTCAGCTCAGAATCAAAGGTCACATTCCTCTCAGAAAAAGGAAGACCTGTAATCATAGCAAAGTCAAGAGGGGTAACAGTAATCTCTCCCCATGCCATGTGGAAAGTGTTGGTGGTATCCCACCACCGCTCTAACAAAGCACACAAACGGTTCTTAATCCTCGTTCTCCTCGGAGAACCTCCCATGGTACGCCAGAAATCGGCCAGGCCCATCTGCGACCAAATCTCCATAGCCTCCGCATCAGCACGAAGAGCTTTAAAGGCCCTCTGAACCTCCACCAAGGACCAGTAAGTACGGAACGGCTTCCCATCAGCCTACAGGTGAACAAGTTAGCCCAAGGCACATACAAGTACAAAATACAAAATTCAAAACACAGTACAAGACTCACATTGCCGGTGCGAGGCCGCTGAGACAAGTGCCAATCCGGCCGAAACACCAGGTCGGAAGGGGTAAGCAGGCGCATCTCGGGGAACCATACCCCCACCTGGCGCATTTATTGCAGTCGCTTCGTCATCCGAAGCGTCTTCCTCAGCAGCTCGAACCACAGATGATTCAGCTAGCTTTCTCCGAGTGTGACGAGGCATACTAAATCAAGTAGCATACAAAGTGTCAAAATTCTAACCTGGGGGCTATCCTATGCTGGCCCACACCAGGTCAAACGATACAAAACAAAATCCCCAGTGGACCTCTAATTCAAGATACAAGTTCTACACCAACGCCTAGGCTATCCACGTCGAAGCAGGTATACAAGTCCAACATCAATGCCTAGGCTATCCATGCCGAAGCCAGCATTTCAAAACTCTACAAATAACCTCAAGGCATCCTAGCCTATTTCTCTACCTGAGACCCTGCCAGGTCACCAGTCAGAGTACCATACAGGTACAACATTCAAGAAGATTTCTAAATTTTTTTTTTCAAAACTACAAGTTCCAACAGTTCAAGTTCAAGTGGCTGTCAAAATGTTTTCTACAAGATTCAAGGAGCTTAAGCATAAGAGCATCATTTCAAAGTACGAGGAAATCAAAACTATATGCAATCCTAGAGTTATTTCATAAGCAAAACATGAAATACTTACATGGACAAGGCAAGAACAAGACCAAGGGGAGAAGCTAATCGACCTTTGAGAGAAATAAGCAAGAAATCAAGAGAGTGTGCCTCAAAATGGCACGGCATGGGGCACTTATATAGTGCAGCCCCGCGCCAGGCACCGCCTCAGCGCACTACGCTGCCCTGCTTCATGCGCGGACCTGCAGCGCGCGCGGTCTCCCGTGCTGATTGCACGTCCTTTGCTGCTACGGTCTTCCGCAAGCATCAAACGTCGCATCGAACCATCCATCGAAAATACGGGTATACACCTGTATCTCCAAGTACAAACAGATGAATATTTCAAGAATGCAAAGTCCAAAAAATACAACGACTCAGGCGTACAACTCCCAACGGACCCAAGCTCCGGGAAAGTCAGTCGAAATTCAAAAATTTTAAGGGCCAGTAAAAAACTCTTATCCCCAGCAAAGCGCAACCCAACTGATTAACTCCGGGTGTTCAAGTTCAAAAATTCAAGATTCAATTTCAAGATCCAAAGTTCAGAATTCCAGTTCGAAGTTCAAAATTTTCGATGCCAAGCTCCGTCCTGAATTGAAGGCGGGAAAATACAACTACAAATTGGAGTCATCACCAACCGCACCAAGGTAGACTCTATCCTTTTTCTAACGCCTGTTTTATGCAGGTACCGGCGTACAAAGAGTGGTCTCGATTGCAGAACATCTTGATCATTCTCCGTCCCTTTCGAAATACTTTGACTTGCGCTTTCCTAACCGAACGCTCAGTCAAAGTGGGGGCTTTTGTAGACACCTAATTTGTGTCTCCCCTTTGGGATGATGACGATACCATTATCCTTGTTAGGTGATTGGAATAACTCCAGGCGGAAATCCCAATTGCTAAGAATGCCTCCGAAATTCCAGATCCAAAATCCAACCCCCGAGACCGTTCCCCTTTCGGTTCTCGGTACAAAATACAACTTTCCAAATCCAATTTCAAAATCCAAGTACAAACTCATTTAGTAGACCATCCCATTGGTTTTACTAGGCCTTTTCCACTCAAAATCATAAAAGGCAAATCAAATTCGGGCGCCGACCCACAAAACCGAGCATGCCGGGCCCCGTCCCGTAAAACCGGAATTCAAAAACCCGAGAAAGGCTTGTTTTTAGACGCTAAACCATGCCTTAACCTCCAAGAAAATATAAAACGCCAAACCTAGTAAAATTCGTACAACAGGTACAACGCTTCAAAACAAACAAGGACGATTCCCCGTCCTTGCTTTGGCGGCATTCAAGCCACGTCAGCAGCGCGCAGAGCTGTCCTGGCGCCAGGCGCTGGCGTGTGCTGGCGTTTTGCACCATTCCCCTCCTATAAATACCCCTCATTTCCATCGAAAAAAGGGGGAGCACAACACATGCAACGTCGTAATTTCGACATTACTCCTCACAATACAAACTCAAAAACTCCTCAAAAACACATATAAAATTCTTAAATTCAAAAGCAATTGGGAGCTCTTGCCTAAACCTAACTAGGTAAATCCGAATCCCATTTCAATCAATCATGCTATTTTGATTTCAAATGATTAGCAAGTTGGTGTTTTTTGCCATGAAAAAACACCACTTGCAACAATCATACATGTTTTTCAAAAATACAAACTTTTTCAAAATACAAAATACAAACTTTCAAGATTCAAGGATGTTCAAAGTTGCTTGCATTCACCTCTTTGAATTAGAATCACCTTCAAGCATGGAGTAATCAAAGATGACACCTTTTAGCATTTAAAGGTTTAATCTTTTGAGATTCAAAACTCCATTTTTCAATATACAACTTCAAGTTTTCAAATTTCAATCATTTCCAGTTCAAGTTTCAATCTTTTCAAGTTCAAACCTTTCAATATTCAAGCTTTCAATTTCAAGTTCAATATGCAAAATCTAGGACATTTGGGTTGATCAACCTCTCCCAAGTTGAGATTTTTGGCTTTGAATTCGTGTCGGGCGCACTTATTTTTAAGGAGCCGCTTGGCGTTCGAATCTCATGTGCCCAAGTACAAGTTTCAATTATGCAATTTCAATATCGCAATTTCAATATCGCACTTTAAATTATGCCATTTCAATATCGCAATTTCAATTCCGCACTTTCAATTCCACAATTTCAATTCCGCACTTTCTATTCCGCAATTTTAATTCCGCACTTTCAATTCCGCACCTTTACTTGCCTAGTCCATTTCTAGGCAATGTGGACCTACTCCCTAGTCCATTTCTAGGGGGTCTTGTATTTACTAATTCCGCATTTTTATTTAGTATTGTGATGTTGCTTTATTTGCTTTATTGCTTTCATCACCAACATGCTAAATACAACAAACTACAAAGGTTACATCACGCTTAACAAAGATAATTTCTTGGACAAACCGGCCTTAGGTTCCTTAAATTGATCTTTAAAGCAATGTGACCACCATAGAATTAGAAATTCTATTGCTATAAATTCAAACCCACATAGTCTAATCTAGGGTGTATTTTCGAAACAATGTTGTGCCAACGTACTTGAATATTTCTAAAGCTCGCTGAATAAGCATTTTTGTTTCCGAGCCCGGATCTCACCCATCCGTTTCAAGGATTCAAGGCCTTATCCAAAATAGAGTCATTTTGCGGTCCTTCCAAACGGGACCTAAATTAAAGTTTGGTGGCGACTCCTTCGAGGTGCAAAAACAATTCAACGGTTCTCTAAACGAACCGCCGCGTGCTAACCCCCCTTGTAGGAAACGGGAAAAAAGCAAACAAAAAAAAAAAAAAACCCCTACAGGCATCGTATCAGTCTACAAAAAGGATGGGTCAGTACAAATAAATACAAGTCAAATAACAAGTTCAAAAGTTGAGAGCAAGGCATACCAAGCCAGCACGTGGACGGTGAGACAAATGATGTCTCGGGTGGAAAACAAAATCCGTCGGCTGCCAGCCACGACCCTCAAAAGTAGGTCTTCCCCAAGGGGTCATGCCATAGAGGAGCGCCTCCATCTCAGCAGCTTCATTATCAGAAGCGTCCTCCATAGCAGCCCGACTGCTCTAGCATTCAACTAGCTTCCTCTAAGTGTGACGAGTCATACTAGAAGCATTCAAAATACAAAAATCATCGTCCAAGTGTGGGGGCTATCTTATACTAGCCCGTACAAAATTCAAGAGCCTAAAAAAATCTCCGTGGCAATCTAGCCAGGGACTTCTATTTCAAGAGACTATCCGAGGTCAACACCAACGCCTAGGCTATCCATGACGAAGCAAGTATTCAAGCTCACACCAACTCCTAGGCTATCCATGCCGAAACAGATATTTATGGTCAACACCAACGCCTAGGTTGTCCATGCTGAAACAAATATTCAAGTTCTACACCGACGCCAAGACTATCCAAGCCTATTCCTATACCAGACCAGAAAGGTCCCCAATAAATTCGGCGTCATAAATTCTAAGTACAAGAATTCAAATTAGTAATCTACAAAGTTCCAACAGCTCAAGTTTAGGATGGCAATCAAACAATATGCATACAATATACAAAAGTCTACTACATTTCAAACAGTTCAATAGAGTTCAACATATTCCACAAACGAATTCAAAATCAATAATATAAGAACGATTCAAGTACAAAAATTTATCCTACATGCCATCCTAAGGTAATTTCAAAAGCAAAACTAGAAATACTTACATGGACAAGTGTAGAGGAAATGCAAGAGCAGCAAGATCAAAGGGAGAGAGCAATCAAACTTTTAGAGAATGAAGAAGCAAAGCAAATGTGCTCGACCAAGAGAACGGCGGGGGGGGGGGGGGGGGGGATATATATACACAACCCCTGCGCCAGCCCTGGTAGTCCGCATGCACGAAATCTTAGCGTGGTCCTCTGTGCTGATTGTACGTACTTTGCTGCTACGGTTTTCTACAACAGGCATCAAGCGTCGAATCAAGCTCCTTTCTGATAAATACGGGTATACATATCTCCTATCAACCAAGACAGATAAAAATATCGCAAACGTATGAAGTCCGAAAAATGTGCGGATTTAAGCTTTCTTCTCCCAGCGGACCCAAGGCCCGTGAAAGTCAAAAAATAATTCAAATTCCAAGATTCAATAAAAACTCTTTTCCCCAGTGGATATATTCCCCAGTGGTTCAAGCCTCAGGTGGCGTTTCAAACAAGTACAAAACCCAGCTCATTCACTCCGGGTGTTCAAATTCAAAATTTCAAGGTTCAAAATTCAAAGTTCAAAATTTTCGAAGCCAAGTTCCGCTCTAAGTCAAAGGCAGAAAAGAAATGCAACCAGCAAAAAGATCAGAGTTGTCAAGCCGCATGGAGGTAGACTCTATCCTTTTTTCTTACACTTGTCTTGTGCAGGTATTGGCATACAAAGAATGGTCCTGATTGCAGAACATCTTGACTATTCTTCGTCCCTATTCGAAAACTTTGACTTTCGCTTTCCTAACCAAACGCTCAGTCAAAGTGGGGGCTTCTATAGACACCTAATTCTTGTCGCCCCTAAAAGGATGATAACGGAACCATTATCCTTGCTAGGTGGTTGGAACAACTCCGTGAGGAAGTCCCAATTTCTAAGATGTATTCCAAAATCCAAAGTCCAATTCGAGCCCGTTCCCATTTCTGAACTCGGTACAAAATTCAATTTCCAAAATTCAAGTTTAAACATCCAAACACAATCTCGCCTAATGGACCTCTCTATTGGTTTTTAAAGACAATTTCCAATCAAAATGACATTAAGCAATCCAAAATCGGGCGCCGACCCACAAAACCGAGTATGCCAGGCCCCGTGCCATAAAACCGAGTCCAAATACAAAACCCGGATAGAAAGTATGAGCTAAACCTAACAAGGTAAAACCAATTTTCAACATTAAAGCAATTGGGAGTACAAATCGGAAATCTAACCTAAACCTAACAAGGTAAAACCGAATCCCCCATACAAATCACCATGATTTAATCTAATGTTCTACCTTTCTTATTTCAAGTTTACTAATCCTATGATGTTCTTGTGATGTTCATAATCATTTGAACTAGGAAATGTTTCAAAAGGAGTAATCTTTGAGGGGATTCCATACTTGAAACCCTCCTCAAATGATCTTCCAAGCTCCCTTTATAAGTTTCAAGTTTCAATCTTTATGCTTTGTTTTCAAAAAATATTATTAGTAAGTTGAATCTTTCATTCTTGAAATTGTTTCGTACAACAATCATCATCAAATCTTCAAAAAACCTCAACTTTATACAAGTTCAAGGATGTTTGGGAAAGTGCAACCCCTTTTCCAAACTAGAACACATGAACATTCAAATTTCTATGTTCAATATTCAAAGTTCTACATTTAATATTCAATTATGTTGAAATGAGATCAACTTCTCTTTAAACTAGAATCAATTTCAAAGTTCAAGTTTCATTTCGAGTTCTATTTCGATATTCAAAATCAAAGATGCTTCAAGATAAGAAACTCATCTAAAGTTAAGATTTTCTAGAGAATTGAATCCATGGAACACTTATTATTAAGAAGTAGCTTGGCGTTCGAATCACAAATACAATATTACAATTTCAATACCGCACTTTCAATATCGCACCCTTTACTCGCCTTTCCAAGGCGATGTGGTTTTGTACGCATTTCAATAACTCTTTTTCTAATTGTGATGATGCTTTATGTGTTTATTGCTTACATCACCCATAATGCTAAATACAACAATGTACAAAAGGTTATAACACGCTTAACAAAGATAATTTTTGGCCAAATCAGCCTTAGGTTCCTTGAATAACTTTAAAGCAAAGTCACCACGTACAAGTAGCAATTTCAATGTTTCTAAATGCATGATTCAACCAACCTAGTGCCATGATTAGGATTTTGCAAAACGATCCTTGTCTTGTGTTTTTTTAATTTTTGTTTCTAAAGCCTACCAAAATAAGTGGTTCGTTCCCGTACCCGAATGTAACACCCTAATAATTCCTTGCTTTTATAAAACCATTTTCCAACTCAAAATAAAGGAATTACTAAAGTATTACCGCCACCGTGATAACGGTTAAGGCTAGTACCAGAATTACGCAACGGAATTTAATGTCAATTAAGTTTCAAACAACATAAATAATAATTATTGAGGCCTCCTACAAGTTGGAACCATAACGGCCCAAAAACCAAAGTATTAAAATTCAACAAAACCCAAAACATGCATATAGTATATTTCAAAATAGTTTTAAAGTAAGAAAGAATGCAATTCTCTCAATCATCCCAAGCCACATGATTTTGATCGTACTTCGACCTACCAACCTGCTATATTATTTTACTCCCCAACAATGCAAGTGCAAATGATGGATCATCATAGGGTCATTAAGGCAAAGGCCATGACCAAATGACACAAAGCACGTAGTCAGCAAAAGTTGAGTACTTACAAGGCCAGATTGAAATAAAACTACAAACATGCATCACTCGCTAAGTACTAATCAACATGCAAAAGCCATTTAATAATCAACAAGTAAATCATGAATACAAGACTCGACTCTTGACTCGACCCCTTGACTCACAATTTAATTAGAATAAGCTTCGAACGGGCCAAAAGAATATTCCATAAAGGAATGGTGTTGGGAGTCCACCAAACACCATAATAATAATAAAATATCGGACCATACCGACGGAATTCCAGCACATAAATTAAATGAAACAACGTCTTGCATCATTAGTAGCAGAACGAGTTTTCCAGCAAGTCTCCCCCCATTGTTCATACTCAAGGTATATACGTTCTAAGATTTTGAAGCTTGTTCTGGTTGCACTTTACGTTTATTAATATTTTATTAATGGTGAACTCGAGACTCGATCACACATACATACATACATACAATTAATAAACGACAACCAAAACAATTCATTTTAATTCCTTTAGGACTTGTGATCAATAAATCAAGACGTATTGAAATTACTACCAAGTTCCTTCTCACAAAATTGAGATTCCACATCATGCCTGTTAACATGAGGGTTGTTGCCTTGCACGACAAATCCTAATTCATTTCATATAAAATATTCCCAACTGAACCCTACATGTGCGGTGGCTTGTGAGCTATCCCTTCACATGTGGTAAAATAAATAGTACAATGTGGTACGAATAATTGGCTCAAAAGTATGCTAGACATCCCGTACAATAGCATAACAATAAATAATTCATCCCTTGCATGTGAAACAAACCATACATGCATAAATATTGAACAACATGATTGACAATGAAATCCATACTCATAATAATCCCAACATGCTTGTTCAGCCAATAAATCAATAATTCCAATCTAATAATCCACATGATCGTTCACCAAAGCAAATATGAATCCACCAAGTTCACATAATATAGTTCACATCAATAACAATCATGTTATATCCCTTGACAAATAATGTGGTCGCCCTAGACTTGTACGTACCTTGAATACCTAAGCGTAGGGGCCACTTTGCAAAATGATCACTTACTTAGAAATCACCTCCTATCATCAAAATAATGATACTTTAATTTTTTCCATGTTCATTAAATTTCCAGCAACTTTATAAAATATAAAACCTTGTTAATAATTAGAATTCAATCGTTCTTTAATAAAATAATCGTCTCAATTTGCAAAACTAATCCCTAGTATGAAAACATACTTTTTCCACCCTTAAAATCAATAAAAATCAACACTTTAGACCTATTTGTAAATCTGAAAATATAATTGATTATCATAATTAAATTAATCACCTAATTATTCTAATCAATTGACCCATTAGGTCTAGGTTAAAGCCCTAACTTGAATTTCCCAATAAAACCAATTTAACATCATAAAAATCAATTCTTTATTACATAAACAAATCTGAAAATTCATACTTAATTTAATAATTAAAATACGCCTCATGAATCAAAACATATAAATCCTCCTAATACGGTGTTCATAACCAATTCCCAGCATTTTAATTATTCAAAACAATAATAATAATGTAATTTGAAATACGAAATTGAAATAAAATAGATTGAGGAAAATAGGATTATACCAATCCGGCCTATAGCATGGAACAACCACGAAATAATTGTGATTGGGCGAAAGAATTGAACGAACGAAATAAAACAACACACACACACACACACACTTCGTGTGTGTGCGCGCGGCAGAGGGGCGACGAGCAAGGCATAGCGCGCTGGGCGCAAGAGAGTGAGGGCGAGAGGTGTGCGCGTGTGGCTGGGAGTGAGAAGCAGCAGCGCACATCAGCACAGCGAGGGCGAGAGAGAGTGTGGACGACGAGGGTAAGCGATGGGCGAGCACGAGGGCACGAGCACACGAGTGTTGTGCGGTGCGGGTGAGGAGCCGGCACAAAGGGGAGAGGAGAGGAAGAGTGTGGGGTAAGCAAGAGAGGAAAGGCTTAATGAAAAATAAGGGGATCATTAATGAGGAGAGTCCTATTTATAGGCTCTCATATCCCTAGTGGGCTAGGCTTGGAAATTTGACATTGGGCTTAGCGTTTAAATGATTGGGCTAGTCTTAAGCTTAGAATTAAATTCTTTTGATTGGGCTCGATTAATAAAACGAGTTGGACTTTTCATTTAAAACCCAAACCTTTAAAATTACTTGCGACCCATTAAATTTCCCGACTCGAAAATTAAATTCGTTTCGTAATTAAATAATATAATAAATATTCTAATTAATTAAAACACATTTAAATAATATTTAAATGCGAAATAAAGTCTAAAAATCATAAAATGCTTTATAAATATAATAAAATATATTTATCGCTACCAGAAAAATCATGTACAGAGGCAACACATAATTGCCTCTAAAAACAGGGATGTAGCCTCTATTGCCTTTTTGAAGCAAAATAGTGGATGCCTTTAATAAGTCTGTCGCTAATTAATGGTTGCCTCAAAAAGCCCATTTTCGAGGCAATATAACACGTTGCTTCTAAAAGCACATACATTTAGAGGCAACCATATATCTTTGCCTCAAAATATAATTAGAGGCAATATAAAATTGCTTCTAGAAGTCGCATATATTTAGCGGCAACCATATAATGTTGCCTCGAAATATAGTTAGATGCAATGTTAAAGTTGTCTCTAAAAGCCACATATATTTAGGGGCAACCATATCATTTTGCCTCGAAATGTAATTAGAAGCCATATAAAAGGTTGCCTCTAAAATCCACATATATTTAGGGGCAATCATATGATTTTTCCTCGAAATATAATTACAGGCAATATATAAAGTTGTTTCTAAAATACACATATATTTAGTGGAAACCATATAATTTTGAATCGAAATATAATTAAAGGCAACATAAAGAATTGCCTCTAAAGCAACATGTTTAGGGACAACAATATAATTTTGCCTAAATGTAATTAATGGCAATATCCTATTTTTCAAATAATGATATTTAGATGCAATTGAGACTATCATGAAACATTTTTATAGCCACAGATATAATCTAGCGTATTATTTATTACATTTTTCAAGCACGGTCACCTATAAGCTTATTTTTTGGTACAAGCTCAACCAAATAAAACACCCTAGGCCTTGCAACAACCTGCAAGCCCAAAAACTACATAAAACTAAGCTAGCAAACCAAACTATAAAAACAATACCAAAAAACCACAAAATTCCAATGTCAACCCAAGTCGGTCTAAAATCGCTTTAACTGACCACACCACATGCTACATGTAACTCTTCTTCATTTCCATCCACCTTCAGGCTTCAAGAAAAGTAACAGCAATGTTGTTGAGCACACTGCAAGTCACACATCAACAAAATGTATATCAGCAGGACAACAATTAGAACAGCAACAGAGCACCGAGAGCAGCACAACACAATCACAACTTCTGCAACTCAGACTCAGATCAGAGACACCTAAGCAAACTAAACAAGACATACAACAACATAAAATAAACAAGCGCGCAATCAATCACCAGCAGAAAAAAAAAACAAATTTTAAACTTTAACATAGATTATCAATATTAAAAAAGAACCCATGTAATTGTTTTTTAATTTGTACTTTTATCAAATAATCCCTCAAAATGTTTACCAAGAAATAATAGATGTTCTGTATTTTTCCCTAGATAGCAAACAAGTCAAGCTAGGTTCACTAACATAAATAGCCAAATAACTAATTTAAGTTGCTTTATGAGATATATTCATGATCTTTCCCATTTAGCTTCTCAAAGAAACTTCATAGCCTTCATCATGACTAACTCTCAACTACAAGAAAAGGTCAGCATTTGGTACCTTGTTGTTGTAGTTAGCTTACCGTCTTCAATTACCCTGTTCACAAGCAATACAATCCTTCCTTGAACCTTGAACCTGCAATATCCAACGAAAATATAAACATGGGGCCAAAAAAAGATATCTAAACCATTATAAGGAGTTCAGACAGCGTTTTCAGTAAGATAACTAAAAGTGTCAATCACTTGAAATTTCAATAATAGAAGGAAGAGAAGGATATGAGTAAACAAGTTTACTATACTAACTCTTTTACCATACCAGATGGGGCTATAGTGAAACTGAGATAAAAAATGATAGCAAGACCCATTTAAAGAAGATACACCTTACCCTCTAACAAGGGAAGGAAACAAAGAAGACATAACAACGAAAATGATACAATAGATAATTCCCACCATAAAGTCCCCGTAGTATAGTAAATAATATATGATATTCCAGCTACAATCCTGCTTTTGTAGATTACAAAACTAAGAAATAAGTTAATAGAAGACATACATTATATTATTACTCCGTAAAGGATTTGTAAACAACAGAAGGCTACTACAACGAAAGTAGAAAATTAAAGGTAAACCAATTGGTATAAAGGTAATACTCATGGATGATTATTCTAATTCTATGAAGACGATAAAGGTTGTGGACTGGGCATATATATCATGTATTACCTTCTTGAGATGTTTGAGTCAGTCTTCATAAGGTGATTTATGAGTCTTCTGATTCTCGTTCTGCCCCACACAAGAGACTACTTCAATCTTGCTAATTCAGATACTGGATTGACAAGATCCAAGGTTGTAAAAAACAAGAAGACCACTTAAATAAAGGGAAGTAAGAAAATCTTAGACTATATAACTTTTTAAAGTTATCAAAAACCACATTATATTGTGTCTAAACATGTTCCACCCTCAACGTATATACATAAAAGATTCTGACTTTTTGGTGCTTTTAGAGAATGGTGAATTAATACAATAACTTCTATTTACCTTAGTGTGATAACTCATGTTTTTCATTTCATACCTCAGAGCAATTACAAGTGTGCAAGAAGAAAATGGAAGCCAATATGAAAATGTGCGAACAATAGCTAGGCAATGTTGTGAGCAATCAAGGTAAAGCTAAATAGGATTACAGTCTCAAAAATATAGCTAACATGAGCACAAGAACAGTTTTATAATCCCAAGACAGTAGAACAAAATAGTATACACAGAAGCTTCAAAAGAAACTCCCGAATCAGTTTAAAACAATGGAATCTAGAGGAGTTTTATTACATATGAATCACCAGAGAAAGACTAGAACATGGATATTCATAAAACTCAAATCATACGAATTTCTTAATTAAGAAACCTTAATTTAAGCCTTGTAACCACACACAAAAATTCCAATTGTAATCGATTAATAATTTAAACTGTAACTTAAACTATGAAATTAAAGACAAATTCGAAGAGAACATACCAAATAACCGTTCTTGTCGCCAATTCAAGACGCCAATCGCAATTTTTCTTACTTCCAATTCAGAGACCCAATTGCCATTTCGCTTGCTTGAAAGAACGACGAGGATGAACGAGGAGAAAGTGTTTAGGGTTTTGGGAGAAAAAATCGTATTAGTGATTTATTGAAACAGTTTACTAAGTTTAGAGGCCCACAAGGCAACAACCATTGCAATATCTGATAAAAAATAAAATAAAATAAAAAATACGGAAATTTCATGAAATGCCCTCGAGTTTTGCCATAATTCACCAAACGCCCATCAAGTTTCAATAATTCATAAAATACCCCTCACAATTCGTACAAATACCCAACATACCCTTACTAATAACGGGCCGTTGGTCCGCCGTTAGCCAAGTTTCCAATTCACCCAAATGCCCCTAGTCTGAAACTTATTTCACCAAATGCCCCTATTATGAAACTTATTTCACCAAATGCCCCAAATTTAAATATAGCTATTATGATGTTCCGACGGCTAGTTTTTGTGTTTGAAAACTGGTTCTTGGTCATGGTTGGCTATAAAAACCCCTTTGCTGAATGGTTCTTGTATTTTAGATGTTATTTTACTTTACTTTGCTAATTTCATAAGATTTGTGTCATGAGTTTTCTTTCAAAATCATCTTCCACACCCAATGAGTCCACATATATTAGGGTACCTAACAAATTTTGTTATTGTAGTAGGAATGGAGGTTGAAGTGGTGTTCCACAAGCTCTTCTGGATAGCTGCTAATGCTTTTTGGGGTAGTTTTTTGCACATCTGTTTTGATCTTGCACATATTCATTGAGTAGAAAATAACATTAAATGTAGTTGGTGCAAAGATGTTTTGTAAGTGAAGCTAAAAACAGAAATGCTTCCCAGTTTGGTATTTTGTGCAGATTATGCAACATCAATTATTTATGAAATGTGAATTTGTTTCTCATTACTTGTGTTTACTTCATAATTACAAATAGTAAAATTACAAACATCAATATCCCCATTTGTATTACAACTTTGACTACTTTTTGTTGTTGTTTTAGCTTCTTCTTCATTTGCTTCAATTCTTCTTGCATCTTACTGTTTCGCCTGTTTTCAATACTTTCTCCTTCGTCTAAGCTTCCCCCGCATTGTCCTTCGTGTTGTTTCCCCTTGTTTTCTTGCTCAACTACTCCCTTGCACCATCTCAGATCGTTTTAAGGATCACACTTGTAGTACAACCTTTGTGGATTGAGTGTTGTATCAGAGCTTCGAATGACAAATTTCCTACCACAATAACAAAATTTGGTAGGTACTCTAATATATGTGGACTCGACCATTGGGTGTGGATGATGATTTTGAAAGAAAACTCATGACAAAAATCTTATGAAATTAGCAAAGCAAATCAAAATAACATCTAACTTACAAGAACCATTCAGCAAATGGGCTTTTATAGTCAACCGTGACCAACAACTACCCTTCAAACACAAAAACTAGTCGCTGAAACATCAAAATAGCTATATTTAAGTTTGGGGCATTTGGTGAAATAAGTTTCACAATAGGGGCATTTGCTGAAATAAGTTTCAGAATAGGGGCTTTTGGGTGAATTGGAAACTTGGCTAACGGCAGACTAACGGTCCGTTATTAGTAAGGGTATGTTGCGTATTTGTACGAATTGTGAAGGGTATTTTATGAATTATTGAAACTTGATGGGCGTTTGGTGAATTATGGCAAAACTCGGGGGCATTTCATGAAATATCCGTAAAAAATATTGTAATAAAATATGTAAATTAAAAAAAGAATAACCTTTTATAACTGAAAATTTACGAGAAAAGATCTTATATAAGTTTTTGGGTGAAGTTAATTTCAACATAAAATTTATTTTCGTGAGACAGCATGAAACCACTTTCCGTCATTGCCTTTCATTTTTCGGCTATTGACAATCATGTGTAGGGCATGACATCACTTTTGTATGACAAAATATGACTTGGAAGTTCACTCAGTTTTTTCGGATAAGAAAATTCTTCAAACTGTATGACAAGCTACTACTTGTAAGTTCACTCAATTATTTTTGGACTACTTTTTGTCAAAAACTTAAGTAGTTGTTATTGTATCTTTTCTATTTCTTGGATGAATGTGCCTTTGGCCCAAGGGGACTTCAAGCTCTAGGCTTTGTTGGTTTAGGGTCCGGTACTGGCTTTGAGCGGTTGAATTATAGCATCACTTGTAAGTAGTTAGGGAATAGCTTGATTTACTTTATTTGGGATAAAATTATACTTTGTAACTCTGTTGTCTTTCTAGTTTCCCCTTATCTATATCTTTGTCTATTTGATTAAGCTTCTATGTCTGTTTGATATGTCACTTTTTACACAAGTAATTGATTTAAATTGGTTCTTGATTTGTTGATTATGTTTCAGTGGCTTATTCATACTCAAGGCAACATATTTATCCATTGTTTTTAAATAAATAGTTTAGAAAGTTCTTTCAATTTTATTTTTTGGCCAGACACTATGACATATTAGACTCAATCATATTTTGAAATGCAACGAAAATCATGTTGAGATTGAACGATAATAATTTTATTAGTATATTTTCGATTTTGATGTGTTGATGACATTTTATGCACAATAACTCTATATGCAGTACCAGCAAACTTTACTTTTTTAAAATTTTGTGCACGATAGCTCTTATATATGTAGCGTAACTCGTGGCACGGGTGAAGGTTTGTAGTAATGCGTTCAATAAATAAATTCAATCAAAGTTAAAATAAGGTTCTATCAAGTCAATATATAAGTTTCAACAAACTTCAATCAGGTAAACACACGTTTAATCTAACTCTATAGTTTA